>NC_092104.1:39413449-39764449 GCF_045679555.1 Salvelinus alpinus
AATGAAATTGCTTCAGTCTAGGAGCAGCGGAATAAAAGAAACAGGAACATGAAATAGATCATGCCTTTTGCGAGAAAGCACTGTCAACTACCAAATGGGGATTACTGCTGAAAAATTGGGGTGCAGGCTTTGGATAGGATAGGGCTTTTAGGTAGGTCTGAATGCTAAAGCAGAGGGTGAGACACCGGAAGAGAATCCTAAGGGTCATGAACAGATGATCAGAAACTAATCTATGATTCTTAATAATAATAATATCCAAATGTAGATCCTTGTTAGAAATTGTCTCACACCGTTCAAAAAAGAAAGCCTACTTCGAGTTTAGTGAAAGCATGAACTTATCATCATTACAAAGACATCCTCACGCACCCATAACAAACCGAGTGTACTTATTCTGCAAACAGGGAGATGAATGAGGCAAAATGGCTGTGGATGGCGGGTATGGAAATCTGCTTGAAGGAAGGTCAAAGTGATTAAGCTGACATTAATGACAGGTCTACTCTTTCTGTGGGAATGCTCACCGTAGCTGTCTCTAAACCCATTTGTCATTCCGCTCCAAATGCTGAAGCATCTGCTTTGAAGTCTCTACCACTAATGCTACATAGAGGTTAAACAGCTTAATGCTGAAGTCAGTTTCACTTCTCTCTCAAATGTTGCCTGCATTTTATGTACCCGTGTTATGGCTCCTGGATTTCACAACTCAATTTACCCCAGCTAGTCCTGTAAAAGCTATCTATATTCTTATTTGCTTTGTATTCACTGTCAAAGAATAAGAGAGGGGCTTATGGTAAACGAGACCATGACAGACGTTAACCTTCTGATATCTCCCAATGAGAAGGAGGTGTGAAAGCATGTTTGAAGAATGTTTATCTAGCAGGGTACGGGATGCAACACAGACCTGTGGTGGTGATGCTGCAGCTTATGTCCCACTGCTTTTTAAAATGATGCTTAATCCACTGAGGCCTTTTGAGAGAGGTCAGTCAAAGAGGAGCTTGCAGTGACAGCTCTAAAGGGATGGACATATCTTCCCCTTACTCTAGTAACATTCTGTTTAGCATTTGAGGTCAGCTTCAAAGCTTAGCATCCATCTCTGACTCTGCATGTGTTTGTATGTGGGAGTGAGTCAATAAAAATCTGCACATCTGCATTACCTTGCGTGCATGAGTATGGCTGTCCTTACGTGATTAATATGTACCCTATGGAGGAGGTAAGTGGGGCTCCCGAGTGACGAAGCGGATAAAGCACTGCATCTCAGTGCTAGAGGCATCACTACAGACCTTGGATCGATTCCAGGCTGTATCACAACCGGACATGATTGGGAGTACCATAGAGCGGTGTATAATTGGCCAAGCCTCGTCCGGGTTAGGGTTTGACCGGGGTAGGCCGTCTTGTAAATAAGAATTTGTTATTAACCGACTTGCCTAGTTAAATAAAGGTTAAATAAAATATATTAAAAAGTGCACAGGTGTGCATGTATGTGTGTGCAAGAGTGTGTCTGTCTTTGTGTGCATTTTCTCATTGCATTCCCTGGGGCTCTGTCTCCACCCATGCTGCCTCCCTGGGTTGCCCATGCTGTTTGTTGTTGAGGCTATCAATGGATGCCTCAGGAGCTATTCCCCCCTCCCCTCCTTTATAGATCACTCATTGGACACAGTTTTCTCAGGACACAAATCCTAACCCTCCTTTCAACCCTATAGTGCCCTAGACCTGGCATTTCCGGTAAATTATTAGATTATGGTAGCGCCTAGTGTTACAAAAACAAAAGTATTAAAGCATGAATGAAAGAGAAACAGAGAGCTGTTTTCACAGCCAATTTCAGATTGCAGGGTTGGGTTTAGGGGGGCGGGAGCTGCTAGCAAACAGCGTACAGAGAAAGCAGCCAGGCTCACAGGATGCAAAGCAATTTCACTGTTTGGCAATACTGTTGTCTCTGTCTGTGGATTAGAGCTGACACGAGAGTGCCTGAGTCATGCTAAATGTAGAACAATCACAGCCTTTTGTTCCTGATCTAGACTCAATCCCTCAGAGAATGATGGAGAGAAGAGTATGGAGATGCATGGGGCTGGAAAATGGCATCAAAAAAGCATATTGCTAATAAACCATATAAAATGAACACAGAATTATATCACTTTAAGACAACAGAGGGATCCTCGAATGAATTGAATATAAACTGGGACCACAGTAATGATATTAAACTAAAGTTAGTGAGTACATTTGGATACGCTTACTTGAAACTTTGAAAAACCGCATTGCATTACACTTCAAAATGTACCTGATTGATAGTTGATTACTTTAAAGAAATAATCTTCTAAATACATGATATTTCCTCAATTTTATTTTGGAGAGCTAATGTGTGACTTTATATACGAATACAATGCACAATGTTATTACAATGTAATAACTTCTCGTAAACTGTGTCCTCTTGTAGTCGGACCTCACCTTAGGTCTGAGAATGCTCCCTACTGGCTGAATGATCTCCTGGGCTTTCTCCCTATTGGCTGAGAATTGGCTTGGGCCTGGCAGGAGCTGGCAGGACAGCTCCTGACCCGTCCTTTTCCATGGTCGCCAACAGAAATGCCATCTGGCTGGTGTGAATGATTACCGCGGCAATGGCCATGTGACCTGCGGCCAGCGAGAACCAAGGTCACTCCACTTCCATGCTCTCACTTTCCCTGTCCTGTTTTTACAAAGCTGTGGATGAATCATTCATCTCAGACTATTCTACCACAGAAATGTAGTTCATAGACATGGTATATTTCACAATCCTGTTTGTTGATATTGATAATAGCACTGAAAGGGTGATGGATTAAAGTCTGTCTGTGAATCAGAGGGGCATGTCACACTTTGATCTGGAATAGATGATTCATAGCAATGTTCTTTAAAATAGACATCAGGATGGTGAATTGAAATGAAGCCACAATGAAGGTACTCTGATAATGTAACATGCCATGTGACATGTTTTTTTCCTATGGCATCGGTATACCAAAGAGCAAGAATAAACTAAAAGATCTCCCCTGAGCTTCAATTATGTCTCACTTAGTTTATAAGCACGTTATTACCCTTTGCTGGTGGTGATCTCCAGATATAGATTGCCACTGGTATCCTTTATAATATGAATTGAATTTCAAATTGTCAATATGCAAATACGACCTTGACAATTATGGAAAACCATGGCATCAAACTAGCAATGCACAAAATATAAGATGATTTTGACCCTGGACAGACATATAAATTGCAGCCTAAATGTTATGGGGAAATCATTTCTGTCAGTGACAGTTGATTAATAGAATAATTCATAAACGACTGTAGGTATAGAGCTACAATATACACTGAGTGTAGAAGGACTCCACCTCTTTCCATGACATAGACTGACCAGGTGAATCCAGGTGAAAAATATGATCCCTTATTGATGTCACTTGTTAAATGTGACTGCAACTCAATATTAGGAAGCTGTTCTTAATGTTTTGTACACTCAGTGTGTATATATATATATATGTACACTGATATAATATATATATATATGTTTTATAGTCATTTCTATAGATTCTAAAGTGTTTTCTTCACTACAGAAACTCCAACATGACTGACATCAATATTGGGATTTCCAAGATGTTTCTATTGAGTAATATTATTCAGAAACGACACGTTAGACATGTTCTTCTTTTCAACCTTGCATTATAAACATTACGTTTTCAAGTTAAGGTAATGTGCACAAGTACAGTGAAATGCCTTTCTTGACAGCTCTAAACCCAACAATGCACTAATCAATTTCAATGTAGTAGTAAAAATAACATAAGTTAGAATTACTATGTTACACAGAAGATCAGTGACATTCCTCAACGTTGTCATAGATATCTGGATCTTTTTGGTTGGAAATACTTTATTTTTGAGCTAATCTTAGCACAAAAGCTTTCAGACCTCGTTCAGGTAGGAAAAATTGAATTTTCTCATTTTAATTAGTCTGCTGAAACCTGAAAAACGGTCCTTACATTGGACATTTGATTCTAACATTGGCCACTAATACAGGGTTGCAGCAAACGAATGATGTAAAAGCATGCTATTTTGTAGGCTAACAGGCAAGATGTGAATGAACCCCTACGTAACACAACATAGCTCAACTCGCCCTTTGGATCCCCGACTATATGAGTAGTCTAGCGATTGGGGGGCAGAATAACAATCAGCTCTGATTTCTTCTCCGTAGGCTTTTCCGCAGGACCTGACTTGCCATGCTCCTGTCATTTCTCATGTTACAGAACATCAATCATACGGCAGACAGTGCCCTTGCGCTGGCCGAGCCTGATTTACAAACATTAGCGGGGAATACAATTACACAGTCCTTGCCCGAATAGGCTAGTGCTCACAATGCGGCTTGAGATAAGGGAACCGGGCTGAAAACTGAAAACCTTATTTCGTACCGAGACGCACAGATAGGCGAATTACATCGTCAACACTGTGGCTTTTTAGTGATGTCAAGTGTTACCGAAATGTTATTGAAACCGGTTCATTATAAACGCTATAACATATGCTATATAGGAAGCCAGCAATATATTGTGAAACTATTTGTCAATTTACTAGACAAGTTTGTAAAACCGACTGGATCATTGACAACTTTGTGATAACCAAGTCAAAATATGGGCTGTCTATTTTGTAAAAACATCATTCAGATGTCTGACTATTGATCATTGATCACGCTTTGCATTTAGCCTGCATCTATAGTCTACACACTATAATCATTTTACACGCATGTTTCAACGCGCACCACCGGAATGGCCAATAGCCTAAATAGCCTACATGATAACATCATAGGTAGACTAAGCCTATCTTCTAGTTTTCTGATTGGGTTATAGTCTAAAAGAGAAATAACAAACAGACAATCAATTAGCCTGGTTATATAGCTTGAATAAGCGATCAAGATTATTTAGCAGATGAACAGAAAAAAAAACTTTCATCAATCTAATTGTGCAAACAAAGTTGATTTATATCAAAAACGAAAGACAACATTTTTATCATACATAGAAAATAAAGTAGAACCAAATGTCGCTAAATAGCTGCAGTAGAATGCACGACCATCATGTACAAATAGAATAAAACATTAAGCTGGTAAAAAGTTACGTCCTCGGAGCTAAATTCATGAGGGCATAAAAAGTTTCCGTTCTCTATCTACACCATGATGAGCACTATAAAGAGAGAATCGTATAAAAAATATAAGGGTTAAGTCGGTGGTGTTGATCCCAGCGGTGAACGCAGAGCGAAGGCTATACAGTGCGCCTGTGCTACTCTATGGTCGGTGCTCCATCGCTGATCAATGATTGAACTGAACAAAGGCAGAAGAGGATCAATTTCTAATAACTATCAATGCAACGCCGCCGATTTCTTTCTCAATTCGTCCACAGTTTACACATTTCACATAATTTTAAAGTACATAATGTTATATGAACAGATATAACCAGAAGGGTAAAGGATAACACTAACCTGAAGCCGCCGTAGATTAAATTTCTTCCAATATTGAAACATCGATCCCACATCGGCGGCCATCTTGGGGATATTGAAGAGATTTTTTTTCAGCGGCTGCAATAAATATGTGGGCTGGATTCCCCTCGCTAACAACGTTTACGATAAGGCTACTCGTTCTACTTGAACAAAAATAATAATGAACACATGAACGTCCACTGAACTAACACAAATATGTTTGTTAAAAAGCAGTGATATCCCGGTGGACCCCGAGTGTTCTTTTCTACATAAAAAAAGAATATCCATGCATTTGTGCAGTCCCGGATATTAACTGGACAATTGCACTTGATTTTGGTTTGGCAAAGTTATCAATACTGACGTAAGGGGTTGACCACAACCGTCTGGAAAAGGGGAAGAGAACAACAATGTGACCTATGCATATTGTGTTTATGGAAATCCGTCTACAATAGTATGAATAAAACAGTTGCGTCCATATCATGAGTCCTAACATAGTCTACCTCTATGTATGTTTACACCTCTCCTTCCATTAGCTTATGCTACAAATAACAGTGAATGGGTAGACTAGGCTATGCACTGAAAAATCTAAACCCATGAAGTGCATTTGTATTTCTGCTCATCAGAAGCAAGCGGCGCAGATCGTAACCATTGCGAATGCATCCACCTACGCTGGTGAACGAATACAAAATTGTTTACTCTGTGCCAATGTCAAAATGTGAAATAATACTGCAAAACTGCTTATATAGTTTGCCTAATTTGAAATAATAACTTTAACTAACCTTCCACTGTCTAAACTTTGCTAAATGATTCCTACATATAGGCCTATTGCTGTCACCGATTATATATATTTCACATTTCCATACAAAATATGTTTTTTTATTATTAATATTAATTCATATGTGAAAATGAATGGATCAATCTAACAACTGGATCTATATTTGATCTCTGAACAGTGGCTGGTGTATGGTGGGTTAACTGGGTTTCAGAAAAAGTGGGTAGGCCTATAATGCAGGCATAGACAAAATACAAGTAGGCCTATCTATCTGGGATACATACTGGTAAAAAGGCATAGAGTGCATTTGTAAAGTATTAAGACCCCTTGACTTTTCCACATTTTGTTATGTTACAGCCTTATTTTAAAATGGATTAAATACATGTTTTTCCTCATCAATCTACACACAATACCACATCATGACAAAGTGAAAACAGGTCTTTAGAAATTTTTGCAAATGTATAAAAATTGAAAACAGAAATACCTTATTTACATAAGTATTCAGACCCTTTGCTATGAGACTCAAAATTGAGCTCAGGTGCATCCTGTTTTCATTCATCATCCTTGAGATGTTTCTACAACAAAATTCAATTGGCTGGACATGATTTGGAAAGGCACACACCTGTCTATATAAGGTCCCATAGTTGACAGTGCATGTCAGAGCAAAAACCAAGCCATGAAGTCGAAGGAATTGTCTGTAGAGCTCCGAGACATGATTGTGTCGAGGCACAGATCTGGGGAAGGGTACCAAAAAATGTCTGCAGTATTGAAGGTCCCCAAGAACACAGCGGCTTCCATCATTCTTAAAATTTGGAACCACCAGAGCTGGCCGCTCAACCAAACTGAGCAATCGGGGGAGAAGGGCCTTGGTCAGGGAGATGACCAAGAACCCAATGGTCACTCTGACAGAGCTCCAGAGTTCCTCTGTGGAGATGAGAGAACCTTCCTGAAGGACAACCATCTCTGCAGCACTCCACCAATCAGGCCTTTATGGTAGACGGAAGCACCTCCTCAGTAAAAGGCACAGGACAGCCTGCTTGAAGATTGCCAAAAGGCACCTAAAGACTCTCAGACCATGAGAAACAAGATTCTCTGGTCTGATGAAACCAACATTGAACTCTTTGGCCTGAATGCCAAGCGTCACGTCTGGAGGAAACCTGGCACCATCCCTACGGTGAAGCATGGTGGTGGCAGCATCATGCCGTAGGGATGTTTTTCAGCGGCAGGGACTGGGAGACTTGTCAGGATAGAGGTAAAGATGAACAGAGCAAAGTACAGAGAGCTCCTTGATGAAAACCTGCTCCAGAGCGCCCAGGACCTTAGACTGGGGCGAAGGTTCACCTTCCAACAGGACAACGACCCTAAGCACACAGCCAAGACAACGCAGGAGTGGCTTCGGGACAAGTCTCTGAATGTCCTTGAGTGGCCCAGCCAGAGCCCGGACTTGAACCCGATCAAACATCTCTGGAGAGACCTGAAAATAGCTGTGCAACGACGCTCCACATCCAACCTGACAAAGCTTGAGAGGATCTGCGAAGAAGAATGGGAGACACTCCCCAATTACAGGTGTACCAAGCTTGTAGCTTCATACCCAAGACGACTCAAGGCCGTATTCGCTGCCAAAGTTGCTTCAACAAAGTACTGAGTAAAGCGTCTGAATACTTATGTAAATGTGATATTTCAGTATTTTAAATTTAATACATTTGCAAAAAATTCCCCCAAAATATTTTTGCTTTGTCATTATGGGCTATTGTGTGTAGATTGATGAGGGGGAAAAATCAATTTAATACATTTTAGGAAAAGGCTGTAACGTAACAAAATGTGGAAAAAGTCAAGGGGTATGAATACTTTACGAATGCACTTTATGGGAAGCACTTCGTACCCTACCTAAAAAAAAAGCATATGATTGATGTTATTGACAAATTGACACAAATGCTCTAAAAAGTGCCCTTAGGGTTTAAAAGGTGAACGTGCTTATAAAGTCAATTACTGGATTAGGGTCTGAATTTTGATTAAATTATGAATGAAGATGTTAAAAGAGTATGTATAGCCTATGGTATCTGAGGGGTTACAAAAGTGTGTATTAACATACTGTTCTTCAGTGGTAGCCTACTTTTGAAGAACACAGCTAGACACAAGAACAACGAACAGGAAAGTGATATACCATGCAGGCATTCATGTTCATCATCTTTGAAGCACAGTTATATTTCACATATAAATTCCATGGTGACAACTCTGGAAAACCTGCCTCTGGTTACATGAAGGGGTTTGTAAGCCCAGTGAGGCTGCAGACATATTTAATAACATACAGTAATGTATTTATTTCCATCTTACTTGACTCTCTGTACACCATAGACTAGCATTCAATATTTTGTAGTGGTGATGATGATGGTGGTTCTTACACCAACTCTGTACTTCAAACAAATAATTTCCCTCCACCATTAAAACCATACCATATTCAGAGAAAAACTGGGCTTGAACAAGACCAGTTTTGGTGTTGTCTGCACACCCCCACCCCTCAAGGCAATACGTACATACATGATAAACTGGAGCCATGTGAAATCACAAATATAGGCAGAAGCCATTAACTCAGGCCACTGTGGTATACATCATAATGCCTTATAAAACGACTGTGAAGGGAAATAATATGCACATACTGTCATACTTTAGCAACTTGTAGTTTATTACAATCTAAACCATATATAAGGGAGAAATGTCATATACTCATGCCAGACAGAAAACACCTAAGGGGAATTCTGAAGGAAGTTTATTAAAAGTTTCAGTATTATTGCGTTTTATTGGTGGCTCGAGGGTGGCAATGAGATGCAAGCCTCATGAAAATAATAACATCTTAGTTAGCTGTGATTTATCTGGAAACTTAACATTCAAATCAGAGTTGATATGGAAGACAATTTCATGCCAGGGTTGTTGCCACAATAATCCCACTGGGCTGTGTGTTTTATGTAAATATGTTGTCATCCAAGGTTGACTGAACAATGCGCCGCTTACAGATTTAATTCTCAAGCCTATCGATCAATCACCTGAGCGAGTAAGCTCACATATGCTATTTGATCATGTTTTTAGCTGTTCTATGTACATGTGCAGTGAATGATGACCAACCAATATTGACAGGTACAGGAATAGATACAGATGATGTCCACTTCTATTACATGGGTATCAAATGCACTAGGTCGAGTAGAAGAGATGATCAAACTGAAGACGAACCAGAAGAAATGTACTGTATCAGTGGCTCCTTTTCAAAGACCAACATCCATTTGGTTTGACACATTGAAAGATGAGCTGCTAGCACTGCCTACTGGACAAAAGGGGTAAATGGTTTTCAAAGCCAAGGCAGTTGTATCCATTGCCACAGTATAAAGCATGTTAATCAACAGTCACAATTTGGGCCATCCATCCACTCTTAATAACCCAAAGAGATGAGACGACTTGGACTACAGAGAAGGGTGAAGGCAACTAACAAGCTTACAGAGAATGAGATAAAAACATCCATGTAATGCCACTGAGAATGTTACATTTCTTCTTGAGGGAGAGCCTGAGCCGCAGTAGCTTGAGTGTTCTGTTATTCTGTTCTGGAGTATGGTGAAACAGAAACATTGCTGGTAAATGTGTTTTCAGGGAAAAATAAGGACATTATGCTCACATTTAATGAGAAGTGTCCAATTTAGTGTAACCTTTTCTTTATTGATGTTCCTGTCCCTCAAATAATTGACTTTAAAATTCTCCTCCTGGTCCACAAATCCCTAAATGGTATCGGACCTGCCGACCTGTCAGATCAACACTCCCCCTATGAACCTCCACGCACCCTACAGTCAAGCCACGCCAAATTGCTTCATGCACCCAGGACCCGGCTCAGAACAATGGGGGACCGTGTCTTTTCCTCCCAAGCACCACGCCTTTGGAACTCCCTTCCTGACAATCTCATGGCTGTTCAGACTGTTAGGTCTTTTAAAGCAGGATTTACAGTAAGACTCATCTTTATCAGCTGGTCTCCCCTTCCTCCTAGACTTTGATTGTTGCTTTAATGATGTGGTTATATTTTTACTTAAAAAAAAAAAATCGATATTATCTTTTATTTTATGCACTTTGAGATTGTTCTTGTAAAATGAAAAGCACTTTACTAATGTAATACATTATTATTATTATTATTATCTTGTTCACAAATTCAACTTTAATGTTTTGTCCTGTGAACAACGATGTGGACCAGTAAACCTTCAAAACCAATTAATAAAAATATTGATTAAAAAACACTCATTGTCAATTACAATTGATGAGGTATCAGAAATTCCTATTGGTATTGTTGCATGAATGTCCTGCTCCCCCATCATAAAACTAAGCTTGGGTAATAGATAAAACAATCTGTTTTTCTGGGGAAGAGGAAAATCCCAGTTATAAAATATTAATTGAGAGTCAAGTTCTACTGGAGGCTGAAAGACTTGGGGAAGAGGCTGGCACTATGGCAGCAGAAAGGCACAGATGCCACAGGGAGGCTCACCTAGCTAGGTTAGATATATTCCAGGCCAGTACAGTAGATGGCAGCAGCCATCAAATCCACCCAGAAGGTTGGCTGGCAGACTCCTTTGAAGTAGCAAAGTGGAGTAGGTTAGGGCCGCGAGGAGTAATGGCGGCTGGTAGAGTTTTTTGAGCGAAGTGACATGGCGGCAAATTCAAGATACAAGACCATTTTAACAGTTTGCTACTACAGCGGATGAAGGAGTGGAAAGAGGGTGGAGATGTGAAAATGGACAGCAAGGAAGATGGAAAGGAGCTGAGCATAGAGGAAAGCGGTGTGGTGAGGAAGATTGGCGTCAAGTAGGCTTTCAAAAAGAAAAAACGTATTCCGGTAGCTCAGAAATTAAACCTGTTGAGAGTGAGGATGAATTTAGGCTCTCGAGCCGGGTCCTGGGTGCATGAAGGCACTGCATCTCAGTGTAAGCGACGTCACTACAGTCCCTGGTTCAAATCCAGGCTGTATCACATCCGACCATAATTGGGAGTCCCATAGGGTGGCGCACAATTGGCCCAGCGTCGTCTGGGTTTGGCCGTTGTAGGCCATCATTGTAAATAAGAATTTGTTCTTAACTGACTTGCCTGGTTAAATGTATAAAAAAAAAAATATATATATATATATATATATATATATATATATATATATATATATATATAAATTACATGTGGTGTCAGGTGCACTGAAGACTGCTGAGGTCCAGCCTCGTCCCGATGAAGATGATTCTGGTCCAGTGGAAGTGAGATTTTTGGAGAGAATGGATCCTTGCTTTCTGGCTGATCCATATGTGGTGTCAGGATGGGTGGAGAAGAGTTTTAGGACTGTTGAATCGGTGAAAGTAACTCGAGGTGGACTTGTGAGGATTTTTTTGTATGTCTTTCGTCCAAAGGGGTCGGGCGCTCCGCACCACATGCCTCGGGACAAGACCTGAGACATGCTTTGCTCTCCGGAGCAGAGCGCCGTTGAAAGGAGTGATAAGTGGAGAGGCATTAAGTGTTGAGGAGGATCAACTGAAATAGAAGATTCCCGGTGTCTTTGACGCCTGCCGTGCGGTGCGTCACAGACCCGGTGGAGAGCGTGGTGAAAAAGAGAAGACACTGTCTGTCCTGCTGAGTTTTGATGCTGAGTCTTTACCGGACAAAGTCAAGTCAAGCTGTGTCAGTTATCTCGTGAGAGGTTTTGTCCCGAACCCATTACGGTGTTTTAGGTGCTAAGCTTATGGTCATGTTGCAGCAGTGTGAAGGAGGGAGATTCCTAGATGTGTGCAGGAGGGCATGAGTCAACAGAATGTGTAGTATCAGTGAAAAAAAAAAACTGTCTGTTAACTGTATAGGGGTACCCATGTTGCTGGAGATCAGAAGTTCTGGTGAGAGGAGGGCAGGTCAAGATTGCCACGGTCAGAGTAGCACAGAAGGTGTCTATGCTGAGGCAGTGATGAGAGTAGTAGAGGACGATGGGTCCAGGGCGAGGATCCTAAGAGGTTCCATGTGTGATAGGAATAACATGTGCTTCAGTAAGATTGGCTTCTTAGCATTAATAGACATGGTTATCTGTACCGCAGAAATGGAATGTAAATCACACAAAATAGATGTTGTGGTGGCCGCTGCAGAGAAGAACTTGGGTGTACGAGATTTTACTGCTGAGGCGTTACAAGGTGTGTTGAACGATAGTGTCCCGTCCTCCCAGGCAGCCGGCCTGGTGTAGGATCAGATAGGGCCAAGTAGTGGAATAGTGGTGAGGTTTTAATGGGTGTAGGGTTAGTTGGTAGGGCAATTTTTCTTTCCTTTCCTTTCCTTCCCTTCCATTTTTGTGTCACCAAAAAATGGAATAATGTAATAATGTAATAATGTGTGTAATGAATTCACAACCAAGAACAGTAGGCGGAAAAACAGATAAGAGAAATGCATGAGTAGGGAGGCCGCCTCACACTCCAGTACAGTAGGTGGCGATGTATGCACCGCCAATATGTGTGATCCGCCAATACAAATGTAAATAAGAAGTAGAATCAGAGGAAGTGATATGCTTCGGTAAAATTTGATTTTTTTTTGCGTTTATAGCAATGGTTGTCAACTGTACTGCAGGGATGTCGCAGAAAATGTAGGTTGTGGTGGCAGCTGCAGAGAGGTATTTGGGTGTACGAGACTTGACGTCAGAAGAGTTACAGGGTGTCCCGTTCTTTCAAGCTGTTGGCCTGAGGTAGGACTAGATATATTCACATAGTGGGTGGTGGGTTTTTAGTTAGTGTACGGTTAGATGGTAGGGTATTTATTATTATTTTAAACAAAGTTCAAGGGAGTTATACTCCAGTCTAGTAGGTGGCGGTAATGCAACATTTATTGGATACCAATCGCCATTAAACCTCATAGAAGAAAAAGAAGAATCAGAAGAATCAGAGGGCATTGCTAACGGCTAACGTGGATTTTGTCCCGATATTCGGCTAATATTAGGTGTTGTTTTTGGAAATTTGTTAAAAACAAAGATGTTGAAGTAGGTGGTAAGGTATAATATAACGTTGTAAGATAACCAGTAACAGGGTATAATTTCTACACGTTTTTGTTTTCTGAACCAGTAATTTCGCGAAGCGAATTAATCGTAGCTAACGTTGCTTAGCTAGTAACCAGCACTAGATTTGCACTTTGCACTGCTCACTCAGGCCTTTTTTTCTGCGTCGCCATGGCCGATGTTGATAAACTCAATATAGACAGTATCATCCAGCGTCTTTTAGAAGGTAAGGAGTCTACATTAATGTAACGTTATTGCTGCAGTAATATTATCTGTTCACTTTGTTAGAGATGACTGTAGGCTAGTTTTAGCTAGCTAACGTCGTTAGCTGTTGATGTCGCATGTAGACTCTGTATATTTTAGCTAACGTTAGCTAGTAGTTAACGTTAGTGCATGATGTTGCCATAGTAGTTAGCTAATTTTAACGTCAAACTAGTTAACCAGCTAGCCGTTTAAACTCAACTCCACGATTTACGATGGAGTTGATAGGCGACTAGTATGGGCTGACTGGAGTTCCGATGTCACATAAAATTACATTTTTAAAATATTATTTTTACTATACCGTGGCAGCCGATAGTGGGCGCTAGATCTGCACTATTGTTTTGATGTGCTCAGCCGGTAATGCACTCGTGTCCCCCCTAGACCATCTCGTACAAAAGCATCCTCCATTCAGGCTGCAAAGTCAAAGGCATACGTTTTATTAAGACTATACACATATTTGTCCAGTTTCTTTTCCGACGCCCAGCAATTTAAAGCTAGTTAAGGAAGGAAATATGCCTTTGTACGAGCCGGTCCACATGAGTGTATTAATTACCGACTGGGCACATCAATTCTAAATTATTGTGCAGATCTAGCGCCCAATATCGGTTGCCTAGTCTACAAAAACTACGGATTTCAGCACCCAAATAGCCCGCATTTACACAGGACAATGTCCATCGTAAATCGTTTAGTCAGTGGCGTAGTGGTGCCTGGAGAAGTGGGTATACTCAAATTTTGCCCAAAATGACCCGCCCAGTCAAGGAAGGGTGTGAGACCATTTGGACAGTGAACACTACCTACAGTTGAAGTCGGAAGTTTACATACACCTTATTAACCAAATACATTTAAACTCAGTTTCACAATTCTTGACATTTAATCCAAGTAAAAATGTCCTGTCTTAGGTCAGTTAGAATCACCACTTTATTTTAAGAATGTGAAATGTCAGAATCTTTTTATTTTATTTCACCTTTATTTAGCCAGGTAGGCTAGTTGAGAACAAGTTCTCATTTGCAACTGCGACCTGGCCAAGATAAAGCATAGCAATTTGACACATACAACACAAAGTTACACATTGAATAAACAAAACAGTCAATAATACAGTATAATTTCTTTTTTAAAGTCTATATACAGTGAGTGCAAATGAGGTAAGAATAATAGTAGAGAACACTCAATTAGTATTTGGTAGCATTGCCTTTAAATTGTTTAACTTGGGTCAAATGTTTCAGGTAGCCTTCCACAAGCTTCCCACAATAAGTTGGGTGAATTTTGTCCCATTCCTCCTGACAGAGCTGGTGCAACTGAGTCAGGTTTGTAGGCCTCCTTGCTCGCACACACTTTTTCAGTTCTCCCTACAAATTTTCTATGGGATTGAGGTCAGGGCTTTGGGATGGCCACTCATTACCTTGACTTTGTTGTCCTTAAGCCATTTTGCCACAAATTTGGAAGTATGCTTGGGGTCCTTGTCCATTTGGAAGACCCATATGCGACCAAGCTTTAACTTCCTGACTGATGTCTTGGGATGTTACTTCAATATATCCACATTATTTTGCTCCCTCATGATGCCATCTATTTTGTGAAGTGCACCAGTCCCTCCTGCAGCAAAGCACCCCCACAACATGATGCTGCCACCCCCGTGCTTCACGGTTGGGATGGTGTTCTTCAGCTTGCAAGCCTCCCCCGTTTTCCTCCAAACATAACAATGGTCATTATGGCCAAACAGTTCTATTTTTGTTTCATCAGACCAGAGGACATTTCTCCAAAAAGTACAATCTTTGTCCCCATGTGCAGTTGCAAACTGTAGTCTGGTTTTGGAGCAGTGGCTTCTTCCTTGCTGAGCGGACTTTCAGGTTATGTCAATATAAGACTCGTTTTACTGTGTATATAGATACTTTTGTAGCTGTTTCCCCCAGCATCTTCACAAGGTCCTTTGCTGTTGTTCTGGGATTGATTTGCACTTTTCGCACCAAAGTACGTTCATATCTAGGAGACAGAACGCTTCTCCTTCCTGAGCGGTATGGGCATGGTGTTTATACTTACGTACTATTGTTTGTACAGATGAACGTGTTACCTTCAGGCATTTGGAAATTGCTCCCAATGATGAACAAGACTTGTGGAGGTCTACAATGTTTTTTCTGAGGTCTTGGTTGATTTCTTTAGATTTTCCCATGATGTCAAGCAAAGAGGCACAGAGTTTGAAGGTAGGCCTTGAAATACATCCACAGGTACACCTCCAATTGACTCAAATTATGTAAATTAGCCTATCAGAAACTTCTAAAGCCATGACACAATTTTCTGTAATTTTCCAAGCTGTTTAAAGGCACAGTCAACTTAGTAAACTTCTGAACCACTGGAATTGTGATACAGTGAATTATAAGTGAAATAATCTGTCTGTAAACAATTGTTGGAAAAATTACTTGTCATGCACAAAGTAGATGTCCTAACCGACTTGCCAAAACTATAGTTTGTTAACAAGAAATTTGTGGAGTGGTTGAAACACACTTAGGTTGGAGTCATTAAAACTCGTATGTAAACTTCCGACTTCAACTGTACATGACCTAAAATTTGTCAGACCAACCCAAGCTGTACTGTGCAAGTATGCTAATAGTAGGCCAACTGTTGAAATTAATAAATTAGTCTGTCAGTAGTCTGATATAATTTTTTCAGGTCTTCGATCTCACTTTTGTTATAGAAAAACAACAAAATTGGATGTAAGTCAACAACAATGCTTAAACCACATCAGGATATTACTTTTGAGGTCTGGGAAACATCTAAGATTGCTCTTTAATTCAACTGTGCAGGCACCTAGCACTGTTTGGTATGCAGTGTTTGCAAAACAAATGGCAACTGGATAGATGCAAATAATCATAATATAATTCTGCCAGATAGGCATAGGCTACATTGTAGCTAGTTAACATTTAATTGAGAAGGGAAAGCATCCCTATATTTTTCCTGCTCCTTAATTGTTTGAAACCTGGCCATTTTACTTCATTTTATGAGGCATGCCTTGCTTCAAATTAGCCTATAGCCAAAGTCCTACCATAGAAACGTGGAGGCAATTATTTTAGAAAGACTTCCTCATGTGTGCTCGCCTGTTCTATTGTTTTACAAATCAAATTTATTTAATTGTCTAGCAGCCAAATGCATTATCATAGTCATATTAGCAACACATGATAGATGTTGCTTCTTTAGAGATCCCCTCTTTCAAAATCTCCATGAAACCGCTCGCATTTTAGAATGTTTTCCCACAAATTGCGTTTTGGAACATTTGCGCATAGGCCTACCTTCGTGTGCACATTGCTGCGATTTAATGTGTAGAAATAGAAGTTTCTCTCCCGAGTGGCGCTGTGGTCTGAGGCACTGCATCGCAGTGTTGAGGCGCCACTCCAGCCTGGGGTTCGATCTGGCCGTGAACGGGAGCCCCATAGGGCGGAACACAATTGGCCCAGCGCCGTCCAGGTTAAGGAAGGGTTTGGCCGGGCGGCTTTCCTTGGCTCATCGTTCTCTAGCGGCGGACTGGGTGCCTGCAAGCTGACTTCGGTCGTCAGTCGAACAGTGTTTCCCTGACACATTGTTGCGGCTGGCTTCCGGGTTAAGCAAGCAGTGTGTTAAGAAGCGGCTTGGCGAGTCATGTGTCAGAGGACGCATGTCTCGACCTTCGCCTTTCCCGAGCCTGTTGGGGAGTTGTAGTGATGAGAGAAGGTCGGAACTACCAATTTGATAAATTGGGGAGAAAAATGGGGCAATTTTTAAAAAATGAATAAATAGAAAAATGATAGTTTATCAACATTTTAAGCTAAACATTCTGATCTGTTCATCAGCCCTATTAATTGATACAGCGTATACCTCCACTACACTACTTTGATACGCATGGTGGGGATTAAGAAGTGGGTATACACAATGCCCACAAAAAAGTGGGTATAAGGTCTGTACCTGCATATAACCATCACTACACCACTGAGTTTAGTCGGCTAGTTAACCAGCTAAACAAGTTAGATTGTCCCGGTCGTCACATTTCAAAATGTTCAGTCAAATTAGCTAGTTACCGAACGTTACTTTAGCTGGGACAGTGCCATGGACCATGTAGCTATCTGCCCAGTCAGTGAAAGATGAAGTCAATAACATGAGTAATCTGATATGGTCAGCACTCACTCCCCTATCTAGGAGACATTAACAAGATATGGTGGCAATGAGCACGACGGCAAACTAGGTAGATATATTTGCTTGTAGATTAATCTGAATTTTCTTTTTATAGTCAGAGGTGCAAAACCTGGTAAGAATGTGCAGCTGCAGGAGAATGAGATCCGAGGATTGTGCCTCAAGTCCAGGGAGATCTTTCTCAGTCAACCTATCCTTCTGGAGCTTGAAGCCCCCCTCAAAGTCTGTGGTGAGTAACCGCTATTTGGTGAAAATAACTGTTAAACGATGTGTCTTCTATCCCCTTAGACCCAGTGAGGCATGTGTATATGGCTACATCTTGAAGTTGTTTGTTTTCTGCAGGTGACATCCATGGGCAGTATTACGACTTATTGAGGCTGTTTGAGTATGGGGGCTTCCCTCCTGAGAGCAACTACCTATTTCTGGGAGACTATGTGGACAGAGGGAAGCAGTCTCTGGAGACCATCTGTCTGCTTCTAGCCTACAAAATCAAATACCCGGAGAACTTCTTCCTGCTGAGGGGAAACCATGAGTGCGCCTCCATCAACAGAATATATGGATTCTATGATGAGTGTGAGTGATGTGTGGGGCTGTTGTAATAATTATAGTTCTGCACTAACAAATTACGGCATTTGTATCTACATAGATTGCATTTTGTTATAAATTCCTGTCATATGCATTGCCTAGCTTATGATCATCCTAACGTGGTATTATTATTATTCTAGGTAAAAGAAGGTACAACATCAAGCTCTGGAAAACATTTACAGATTGTTTTAACTGCCTCCCTATCGCTGCCATTGTTGATGAGAAGATCTTCTGTTGCCATGGAGGTATGTTGCGTTTTAGTTGTCCTAAAAAAATGAAGAGAATTAAGTGCACTTACTGACAACAAGCAATAAATAGGAGTACAAGGCTTTATTGTTGGCTTTTCTACAGAAATGCTTCTACATCTGCATTACTTGCTGTTTGGGGTTTTAGGCTGGGTTTCTGTACAAGCACTTTGTGACATCAGCTGATGTTAAAAGGGCTTTATATAAATGCATTTGATTGATTTGGTGATCGTCTTGGAATTCCTTGACTGTTGGTGACCACTGCTCTAAGACATTGCTATGATATTGAGTAATGTTATTTGCTTTTATTCCAATTGTTCTTCCTGTCCTTGAAATTTTTACACAAGTTCTGATTGGAATTGACCTCATTCCGGTTGTTCATCTGTATTAATCTTCTTCCGTGTCTCTCAGGGTTGTCACCCGACCTCCAGTCCATGGAGCAGATCCGGCGTGTCATGCGGCCCACCGACGTCCCTGACCAGGGCCTCCTGTGTGACCTGCTCTGGTCTGATCCAGACAAGGATGTCCTTGGCTGGGGAGAGAATGACAGGGGTGTCTCATTCACCTTTGGATCAGAAGTGGTGGCAAAGTTCCTGCACAAACATGACTTGGATCTGATCTGTCGTGCCCATCAGGTATGTTGTCTACAAACCGGTAACTGCAAAAATAAACAAAATGGCAACATGAAGTGTCTTAATTGGGCGTTGGGCCACCACGAGCCAGAACGGCTTCAATGCACCTTGGCATAGATTCTGTAACTCTATTGGAGGGATACGACACCATTCTTCCACAAGAAATTCCATAATTTGGTGTTTTGTGGATGGTGGTGGAAAGCGCTGTCTCAGGCGCCGCTCCAGAATGTTCAATTGGTTGAGATCTGGTGACTGAGACCGTCATGGCATATGGTTTTCATCGTTTTCATGCTCATCAAACCATTGTGACCACTCGTACCCTGTGGATGGAGGCATTGTTGTCATCCTATAGGGGCGTAGCCAAAATAATAGCCTGCCCAGCATTTTTATACATGACTCTAAGCATGATGGGATGTTTATTGCTTAAAGACATGCTCCGGAACTTTGGCGACTAGTAGGTATTTTTTAAGCCTCACGCTTTGTGCTGATGTGTCAGTGTGCAGTTTATAATCAATGAGCAGAATTACTGTTTTACCTCAATTAGCCACGAAATCCCTAGTTTGAAAGCAACTCTTTACTGGACACTGTGCGGTGCTATTTGCCCTACATTTTCCCCCATGTGGGCCAGCCAAGTAGAAATTCGAGTTCCAGACTATAAGCTTCAGCCCCTCGCCATTTGAGTGACAGCTAGCAAGATGCACAAACTGCAGACGGAGAGAGAAGTGACGTGGTGCACATAATCTGCACATATGTGATGTAGTTTGCAATTTTCAGGGACCACTTTTGGCACGTGAGCACTACTTTCAGAACTACTGGCTAAAAAGTATACAAAAGTACCGGAGAATCTCTAACTCAGGAACCACACCTGCTTTAAATATACTTTGTATCCCTCATTTACTCAACTGTTAATATTATTTTGGAAGTTACCTGTAAATTCAGTCGTGTTCCGATCAGTGCTGATTAGGGCTGTCTCCGACGAAAACATTTCTTTAAAATCTTGGTTGTATGTTCTTTTGACCAATCAATTGGTCTTAATTTTAAAATTGATTTTTCCATATAGACACACCCTATGTTTTAATAAAATCAACTATATGTAGGCTACTGAGCTTATCTGATGATTTAAACATTGATTTAAAAATTAAGACAAATAACTAAAGAGTGAGCCAGAGATTAATATAGCCTAACCAGAAGGGAAAAAACCTGTTCCTGACCCGCTGCTGCTGGCATTTGCAGATTCTGCCCTTATGCTCCTGAAGTTGTCGGTAATAGGCAACACCTGTTTTTCCATTTGGAGTGCCAAGTTATCGTACCAATTCTACTGATCTGCGTGCGTGATTTTTATATGCACATTTTTGTGGAACAGTTTCATTTAATTTATAATAGTCTTCATATCTCAAAATCAATGTCATGTGCTTAATCAAAATTCTATCTAAATGAAAATGATACAAATCTAAAAGTAACTTCTATTGCCAATATGTAAAAATAGCCTACATAAAGCCCACAAATAGAATCATTGCAGCTCGCAGGTAGAAAATATTTGGATAAAAATAAATATCCTATAAATCACATTGGCTAAGCATAGTGTATTAACTTGGTCCAGCCTAAACTCATGCTAGCAAATTTGCAACATTGTATAAAATATTCTGGGCCCTCAGTTTCCCTAGCCAGTGAGCTCCTGACATACCTGTAGGCCATTTTCGCAAGGGATAGAAGTAATCAGATAGGCCTATTTTATGATGTTTCCACCGGATTAGGGATTGACATTTTTTCCCTCCCTTTCATGCTAAGTGGTTATCGAAAGGGAGAGAGCTGGAATGTTTTTTCCAGGAACTATTGTCATTCTCAATGGATGTAAAAACAGACTTTGTTTACTTGCTGTTTGAGGCAAAGAAAAAATTACTTTGAGAAGCTCCACAGTGATGGTGAGTTAAGTCAATCAGAAATACTATCAGATCCCCAAATAGGCACATTTATAGGTCTACATTTGCGCGCAGGCCAGGTAGCCTAGGCCTACTTCTATGCGTAATTAGGTCAAGATTGACAGGAGCGCTCCAAACAAAACACAAAGAATAAATTGACAACTCGTAAATGGAATGAAATAAACCAAAACTTGTTTCTCACAAGCGTAGCCTAGGTTGTGCGCTCTGCAAACAACGTGTCCACTCTGACAATGAGAACGGTAAGACTGTAATAATAATATATTGAATGCATTAACAGAAATGACCGTAGCCAAACATTTTTTTATCTTACCTTTATTTAACTAGGCAAGTCAGTTAACCTCCACTGGGGTATGTGGGATGGTAGCGTCCCACCTCGTCAACAGCCAGTGAAACTGCAGGGCGCCAAATTCAAAACAACAGAAATCCCATAATTTAAATTCCTCAAACATACAAGTATTTTACACCATTTTAAAGATACACTTGTTGTAAATCCAGCCAAAGTGTATGATTTCAAAAAGGTTTTACGACGAAAGCACACCAAACGATTATGTTAGGTTAGAGCCAAGTCACAGCAGAGCGCCAAATTCAAATTAATTACTATAAAAATCTAACTTTCATTAAATCACACATGAAATATACCAAATTAAAGCTACACTGGTTGTGAATCCAGCCAACATGTCAGAATTCAAATAGGCTTTTCGGCAAAAGCAAACGATGCTATTATCTGAGGATAGCACCATTGTAAACAAAGAGAGAGAAGCATATTTCAACCCTGCAGACGCGACACAAAACACAGAAATAAAAAATATAATTCATGCCTTTGACGAGCTTCTGTTGTTGGCACTCCAATATGTCCCATAAACATCACAAATGGTCCTTTTGTTCGATTAATTCCGTCAATATATATCCAAAATGTCCATTTATTTGGCGCGTTTGATTCAGAAAAACACCAGTTCCAAATTGTGAAACGTCACTACAAAATATCTCAAAGGTTACCTGTAAAGTTTGCCAAAAAATTTCAAGCTACTTTTGTAATACAACTTTAGGTATTTTTTTACGTAAATAATCGATAAAATTTAAGACTGGATGATCTGTGTTCAATACAGGATTAAAACAAACTGTAGCTAGCCTTCTGGTCATGCGCCTCTAAAAACAGGACACAACAAGTGACCCTGATTCAAGATGGCCGTACTTCTTCATTACACAAAGGAATAACCTCAACCAATTTCTAAAGACTGTTGACATCCAGTGGAAGCGGTAGGAACTGCAAGAAGGTCCCTTAGAAATCTGGTTTCCCAATGAAAACTCATTGAAAAGAGTGACCTCCAAAAGAAAAAAAATCTGAATGGTTTGTCCTCTGTGTTTCGCCTGCTAAATAAGTTCTGTTATACTCAGACATGATTCAAACAGTTTTAGAAACTTCAGAGTTTTCTATCAAAATCTACTAATAATATGCATATCTTATCTTCTGGGGATGAGTAGCTGGCATGTTTAATTTGGGCATGCTTTTCATCCAAAATTCAGAATGCTGCCCCCTACCCAAGAGAAGTTAAGAACAAATTCTTACTTTCAATGACGGCCTAGGAACAGCGGGCTAACTACCTTGTTCAGGGGCAGAATGACAGATTTTTACCTTGTCAGCTCGGGGATTCGATCTTGCAACCTTTCGGTTACTAGTCCCAACGCTTTAACCACTAGGCTACCTGCCGCCCCTTGTGGATTAGAACAGTAAATGTACTACTGGTGTGCCATCCCCGCGGCCTCCAATGGATTAGTCCACTTAGACAGGCCTGAATCAGACAGGTGCCATTAAAAACTATATATATTTGCCACTGCTCGACTAAAAACAAATTGGTCGACCAACAGCCTATTGACCAAACAATCGACCAGTCGACTAAATGGGGTCAGCCCTAGTACTGATAGTCTGGTGTGGAATTTGTTTTTATTTCAACCGAACTGTAATCAATGCACTATTTTCCGGCAGGTTGTTGAGGACGGCTATGAGTTCTTTGCAAAGCGACAGCTTGTGACTTTATTCTCAGCACCGAACTACTGCGGGGAGTTTGACAATGCTGGTGCCATGATGAGTGTGGATGAGACTCTCATGTGCTCGTTTCAGGTGAGGGATATTTCAATCATGAATGTGCTCCATCTTATCACAGCCATGTAAATGTGTCAGTGATTGTGGTATTACTACTGTAGTGTATGGACATGTTAAAGGGAAATTTCAAAATGTTTCTTCGGCACCACCTCAACATCGACTTATGTGAAAATGGCGCGTTTCTATGTTTTGTAGTAAAAGATAAAGGAAGATGTTTCCAGTGACGACATCGATGTGCATCATGTGATTTTAACCAATTATGTGTAGTCATTGCCTACTAATTGGTTGATTTCACTGGAAACATTTATCTTCCTATCTTTTTTACTACAAAACAGAAATGCACCGTTTTCACATGTTGATGTTGCCGTGGTGCTGGAGATGATATAAAATTTAGAAATGTCCTTTTAAAGTTATCACCAGTCTTGTCATTATGTCAAACTGTACAATGTGTAGACTATTGCAGGGGGCAAAACATAATCTTAATTGGATTACTTGTATTCATTCCACTTGTAGATTTTGAAGCCAGCCGAGAAGAAGAAGCCAAATGGCAGCCGTCCAGTCACACCCCCACGGAACATGGTCACCAAGCAAGGCAAGAAATAAGGTGGCATGAGCTCCCCGTTCTGCTTTCGTCTGTTGCATCTGAAGGGTTGGTTGCCCTTTGCTGCCAATACTGAAAAGATATCCACTCCAACCTGATGAAAGCGGAATGTTTTGTTGTTTTGTCCACAAGGGTAAATGGATATGTCACCATGAAAACCTCAGGGGTTTTGCACTCCATTGCAACTAGTCTTTGCCACATGACTGTTCAATCAGGAACAATGTAACAATATGGCTAATAATGCACATAAATGCCTTGTTTCAAGCTGTGCACAAATTTTCCAATTTCTTCATTTCATGTCATCAATTTCTGTCGTCACCTGTTTCTTACTGTCAATGTCAATAATGAAATTAATGGTTCTTAAACAACTATGGAAATATTACATTTAGACATTTAGATGTTTATTTCGGTATAACTTGTTTTATCATAGGACATTGAATCCGCACTCTGCGCCTGCATCCTCACCATTTTTAAAAAGTATTGTGCTGAATTTAAATGAAGAAATAAAACATTCTTGTAATGTCTAAGTCTTTCTAATAAACTTTTAGCACATTTGAGGGGGAAATTGGCATTTGAATTGTATTTATTTGAGAATTGAGAAGCTCAACATTGATTTAATTACTCCCATATATTGTGTACTACTTGAAGTGATGTGAAAGACATGGTAAAGATGATATGCAGTCCAGTACTATAAAAAAGTATATGCTATAATACACAGTCACAAATTATATTACAAAACTAGCAAACATGTTTTTTTCTCTATGCAAAACCCACTTGACTTTAGTGTCAAGGGCAGCATTAGAAGAAGTACGGTATGAAAAGGTCACACTCAAGGGTGTTTGCCTCCAAGTTGACATTCGCCTTTACTGCCACAAGGGGTGACGTAAAATCCATCAGAATCTTCGCAAGGCGTAGAAGCCATCATGTTTTTCTGCTACACATTTAAGTTTCATAAACCTGAAATTAATTATTAGAAGGGGATGCTTTTTTCAAAAGTTCACATTGAATTAAAAAACAAAAGTCATGGATGATTTTCAGGGTTAGAAGAACTGAGGAAACTCAAATTGCGTAATGAGATGTGACGTCAGCCCAGTCACAAGACCACAGAGCAGATCACTCCGGCTCGCTCCACCAGCATGTTTCAGAAATGTGGTAGGTTATTCTACAGGAACGATGGCTGCAACGAACTCGGAACATCTCTGGGAATCTGGACGTGTGATATCCTTCGAATTACGGAGCAGTTATTGATTTGGCAATAACTACTGTATTCAACTAAATAAAGAATAAGTATCGTCTGGGCTGGCGCGCGGGTTTGTTTTGTTTCTGCGTGGCGAATGTTAACGATAGCTAACTAAGCAGCACAGTATCAAGCTAGCGAGTCAATATTGTGACATTGGAGCTAATCTAGCTAGCTAACACCTAGGTTGTTTCTAGCTTGGTACTCAGTATAGTGGGAGCTGGTGTGTAGGTAATGTTCTCCGTACTTTCATACGGTAGACTGGTTGCCAGAGCAGTAATTGGCGGACTCTCTCAAACGGATAGCCGCGACTACAGCCTGGTAACAGCAAGCTGCGGGTTTGGGAAGGATTTTCGGAAGGGTATCTTGAAGAAAGGGATGTGCTACGGCGACGACGCTTGCTTCATTGCCCGACATAAATCTGCCGATGTTTTGGGTGAGTAAACAATGCCTGACATTGACAACTATTTTATAACGTGATGATATAACCGGCCTGGTTGTTTAGCTGGCTAACTAACATGCCAGACAATGCACCTTTGCTAGTTACAGTAGCTAGTTTGCGTTAACTACGTTTTGTAGTATCAAACAATAACAAACAATGGGACACTTAGCATACACTGTATTTTGTTTGATCATGATGCACAATACGTTAACTAGGTTGCTATACTATTGGCTTAGTTTCAAGCCAAGAAAATACAAATACATTTGGGAAACCCTGTCCTAGAGGTCAGAGCTACCTGTAGTAACGTTAGTTTGATAATTGTAGTGATAGGGTGGCAGCCATAACCAAACTGTAACCAGTATGTACACATTAATAAATAGATTAGAAAGATGAACATTGAGAACTTCTTTCTTTCTTGTTTTTCACTATAACTAGGCTACAACCAATCAGTCCCAGACAGACTTAATTTTTCATTCACACTTTACCCCATGTCACAACTTATATGGTGTACCTAACTAGTCCTGGACCTCAGAAGGTCACCATGTTACAAAACGTTCAGATATAAATGTAGTGTGGAACAGACATGATCCTCTGCCTTGTAAAATAAGGAACAGGCTCAACACTAAATAACAGCACATCTATCAGTAGCATTCTAGCCCAGTTCATACAAGTATGACAAACACACTTGTACCTCCTGATCCCCACCAAGACTGATGGTTGGTGTCTCAGATTTGACATAATCATATTGATAGACAAACCAATAGTTCTGCTGCAAATAGTCACATGTCTGTAGCCCACAGTTTAAAGGGCATTATACATTTTTAGTATCAGGTAAGCTAAACTGTGAATGCTGCTCTATTGATCACGTGGTTAATTGACTATTTGCACTGTAACGCTAGAAAGTTCAATGCTTTTGTATTAAAGCTATGATTTCAGGCAACACTGGCTTTAGAGAAGAATAGCATTTGTAAGCTATCAAGACAGCTTAGAAAATGTGATTCAGAAATCCAGAGGTAGCCTAACCAAACCCAGAATATCCTCCTTGACTTGTTAGAAAATCCCACTGTCCACTTGAGGCTACATGTCCTCTCAGTGTGGCTTGGAAGGAAGCTGTGAGGCAGGCCATGTCTGATTGTTGTCACATCAGTGAGCCAAAGGTTGGCAGGGAGAGAGTGAGACGACCCTCCTTGTATGGTCACAGCAAGAGCCGATTCTTGTGTCTGGGAAGCAGCTGTAAATAATTGCATTCCTAGGAAAAACTTGGACTGCCAGACCAACTGCTCCCATAATAGGCAGAGGTACATTTCAATAACCATAGAAACCAAATGTTTCAGGGTTTTAAGCAGTGTGATAATGTGACTGCAAGCTAGTGTATGGGCTTGTTGATAATGTAATGTGACTTGACAACTGCAGACAACATACGTTTCAGATAGCTATCAGTAAAAATGGTTTATATGTACCAGACTGGTCAAATTATCAATGGAGATTATTGTCAAAGAAATGCTTATTCTCTGAAGCGTCCCTTGTTTCATTCTAAGCACTGTCTTGCTCTACACTTGGTGTCTTGTTTTAGTGAAAGTGCCTATTGTTTCTCCTGTCACAACTGCGTGAAGACGTCTAGTACTTGTTTCCGATTAATATGACCTCTTCCATTGTCGGAAAACTGTCTTCTTCTGGGAATGTCTTAGTCAGGAGTGTTAGGTATAATCAGAATGCAATCTTGATTATTTCCTATCCTGTTCTCCTCTATTGAACCAATACCTGACTGTGTGTGGTTTCTTCAGGTGTGGCAGATGGAGTGGGTGGTTGGAGAGACTACGGTGTGGACCCATCACAGTTTTCAGGGACCCTTATGAAGACCTGTGAGCGGCTGGTAAAGGAGGGGCGCTTCGTTCCAAGCAACCCTGTGGGCGTCCTCACAAGCAGCTACTACGAGCTCCTACAGAACAAAGTGCCTCTGCTGGGTGAGTAAAGGCAGCCCTGGAGGATCAGTGTTTTGTGAACTTGGAGGCTGGTGCAAAAAGAAATCACTCGTGTCTGCCTCATACTGACTAGAATAGGCATTTACAATAAAGAATATGGTCTTAAAGCAGTCTTGGAATAGTCTGTTTTCAGTCTGGGTGGTTAGGCTAAGTGACATGTGAGGTGCTGCTATTTAGATAGGATATTTGCGTGATGAGTCAGAGACCTGCTGCATGCCTCTATCCTGGGAAGTGTACAGACAAGGTGAAGCCTATCCCCGCCAGAATCTCCTCTTGATCCATTGCTTTGCTAAAATGGAGCATGCAGAAATGTGCAGGACAAAACAAACGGAGAGTGAGGAGTCGAGCAGTCCGTGTCGTCAGTCTGTACTTTTCCATCCCATCTCATGTAGAAGAGAAAAACAAGTCAGTATTGTATTTTTCCAGTGCTGGGGAGTACGGTCGTGAGGCCAGCAGTAATTGTATTACTATTGAAAAAACACACAAGAAAGGGAGTGAGAGTAGGGTGAGTCAGAGAGCGTGAGGGGTTATGTAGGGAGCTCCCATAGAACATTCTGGTGGTCCAGATGACTCATCAGCAGGGTGTGGCTGCACACGGAGCCATGTTTTTGCCGGTTCGGTTAACTTTTATGATTCCTTAAATGTTATCCTTCCCAAATGTTTCTCTTCCTGAAATGTATTGACATGCCTTCCTCTTCTAACCACAGGTTTAGCTACAGTATGATCATGATATAATGCAACCCAACAAAAACACTACTCATAAATCATCCCAACCAATTTTTAAATTGTTCAATGGCCCTATTCGACTTAATTTGTTAAAAATATAATCAGGATGTAGGGCGTGCCACCCATATATTTATCATCTTGTGTTATCTCCTTCCAGGCAGCAGCACGGCCTGTATCGTGGTGCTGGACCGGCAGAGCCATCGGCTGCACACTGCTAACTTGGGAGACTCAGGCTTCCTGGTGGTGCGGGAAGGAGAGGTGGTGCACCGCTCTGATGAACAGCAGCACTACTTCAACACCCCCTTCCAGCTCTCTATCGCCCCACCCGAGGCAGAGGGGGCCGTCCTCAGTGACAGGTCAGTTTTGTGGCCCTGCCGAAGCCATATTTTGTATTGTAAAGAAGCTGTGTAGCTATTTGTTTGGTTTTGAAGCACAGAGTCTCTGCATTGGTTCTGCCCTTGTGCTGCTCTCTGGTCTGTCCAGTCCAGTGTTGATGCAGCATTAGTGAGTGTCAGTACTGCCACAGTCGGTGTGCAGGCCAGGAATGGTTGGGGCCATGTTCTGCTTTCTCTCCTTGTGTAGGCATGCCAGCAGCACTAGTGCTGCAGACTCCAGTGGAGCCGTTGTTTTCTCCCTGCCACCGTTTAAGCCAGGACAAAGTCTCATCACACACACACACACAGAGGGGCGGCCTCATGGCTCTTCTCACAGCAGCCAATCCCTGGTCTGCTTACTCACAGGCCTTCTCAACCCTGTAATCTAGAACAGGGAGATTATTTAGAGCTGCTCGTGTGGGTTTCTCTAAACTGGTGTGAGGTGGAACTGAACTGTCACTGTTGTAAATGTAGCTGATACACAGCATAGTACTTGTAGAAAAGGCCTATTCACAACCGTAGCCTCATCATACATACCTATTATAAAATGGCTTGGTTTTGCTCAGTCCATGGCTTATCTCTATACAGAATAAACAGATATGGGCCCGGTTTCCAAAAAGCATCTTACGGCTAAATTCATCGTTAGAACCTTCGTAGGAGCATCGTTAAATCTCTGAATTGTTTCCAAAAACCATCATTACCAAAGTTGCACTTGAAAACGCTTGTTATTTACCGACTGCCTCAGACCTCTCATGGAACATCTAAGTGAGTCGTTAGATGCCTTTTTCCCTACTGAGTCACTTCATACACAGAAGATCTCTGCTAAACATAGAATCAAGATCTTTATCTGTCTCTCTGCGACTGCTGATAACTTCACAACGAAGTCGACTACAAATACAAAGTTCACATTCTTTGCAATTGTTACAAACAAGCAAAGGATAAAAAGATAATTCAGTCATCTCTGTTTTCAATTTGAAGTAAAAGATAAATAGCCTACTTGCAGTATAGCCTATATGTTTCAATGATATGGAAATACATTTCATGTTCATTCAATTGAGTTTTATTTCTCTGTTTGGCTTACTGTCAAAATTTTTCCTTAATATATTTCATGATGTGCCAAATCTTGATTTAGTACATTATTATAGGGTGAGCATTAGAATATGCCGCCTCAATATTTGTAGCCTTAGGTGATAATATCTCTAAGAGCTGATCCGTTGTCAGTATTGTGGAATAATTCTAATGTTAAGGTCAGATTTGAATGGAGAATTCTGATCCGAGAGCAGCGTTACCTTTTCTTTTGATTCTATCAGTATCGTCACATGCCTCAACGGCGCACATAGTGAGCGTTCTCTCTGCGTGGTGTTTTGGGAAACTCATGTTACATCTTCAGCCGTTGTAGGAAAGATGCATCGTTAATATACTCGTAAGCCTAAGTTCCATCGCTATCGGGAAACCGGGCCATAGTCAGTCCAAATTGCGGACCTTGACGTGGCCCCGTCGCATATAGGCTGGAAATTGTAATCTTTCCATGAGTTAGAGGCTGCAGTATTTTTACCATTGATAGTATCATATTCAGGGTCCTAAGTGTTGTAATTCCGCTGAAGTTGGTGGGAAGACTCAACGTTCATTTACTTTAGAGCTAAATCCGTGATTCCTTAATAGTGATTATTTCGAAACGTAGCGCTAAAGCCTCGATGTAATGTAGAACTGTAGATCGAATGGCGGCTGGGTTACAGATGGTTTCTAGAACAGCCATGAGTGTCGGGGAGTCTGAGGCAGGATTAATGTCGCCTTCCAAGAGCTGAACTTGACACTGCACATGGCTCTGATCTACTGTATATGTGTGTATCAGTCGCACATCAACATTACAGCAGTTCCTTACAACTTGGCCAAGGTGTGCTTTCCTTGTGACTATTCCTTCGATTCTTTTCCACCATACCTATGAAATTTGTTAGCAGCAGCATTTCACAGCTGAAAAAGTAGTCAGTTGAAATGTATAACTGCATTGCATGATTTCTAAGTGTTTGACACAGTGCTCTATAGCCATGTCTAACGTGAGGTGTGTGCCTGAGTCTCATAGTCAGACAGGAGACCGAGCAGCAGTGTCAGTGATCTAGGCTAATGAAGGGCTAGAGGCACAGATTAAACTGGGCTCAGACAGGACAGATTTCCTTCCTGGAGGTGGGGTATGAGAAGGGGGGGCAATTGGCTAACGTTTGCAATTTGGTTAAGCACTTTAACGCGCCCTCTCTAATGGGCACTATATCATCAGGATATTTTAACTCATGTTCCGCAAGACTGTTATTTCCTGCTACGTTGTGATAAGCTCTCTGTGCCCCCTCAGTCCCGACGCTGCAGACAGCTCCTCCTTCGATGTCGAGTTGGGGGACATAATTCTCACAGCCACAGACGGCCTCTTCGACAACATGCCCGACTACATGATCCTACAGGAGCTGAAAAAACTCAAGGTACACCCTCGCATAAACCCTTGCCGTACTCGTGTGCAACAAACAGGTTTACTGTTTCATTCAGCAGAGTATTGAAGTGGAGGAACAAGACATTGAAAAAATACTAAGACACTCCATTTTGTTTTTGCAGAACACCAACTATGAGAGTATCCAGCAGACAGCCAGGAGCATTGCAGAGCAGGCCCACGTTCTGGCATACGACCCCAACTACATGTCGCCTTTTGCACAGTTTGCCTGTGACAATGGACTGAATGTAAGAGGTAATGATCATCACTTTTATCACTTCTTCATGCAAGTGGAAATTGGAGACAAAGCCAAGGTAGTCCTCATTTCATAGTCCATTTGCTTCATTCATACCCTGCTTCCCTTGTGAATGGTATCCAGGCTGAGAGGGCTGCTCTATAAATCAGGAAGAATGACACCCAGTGAGGAATAAGAAGTGATGGCTCACTTTGTTTTATTAGTGTTCCTTCCATTGCTCTCAGGCTGCTTCCTTTTGGAATGATGAAAATGAGAGATTGTTCTCATCCTTCTGACTGCATCTCTTTCTCTTCCCCACAGGAGGAAAGCCAGATGACATCACCGTGTTGCTGTCAATAGTGGCAGAGTACACAGACTAGAGACTGTATTGAGGCTAGGAGTGGAATTAGGAGTTTCCTCTTGCCATCTGTCTCTTGAAGATGTCAGACTGCTTTGATTCCTGCTGGCGGGGATTAGGGACTAATGTTGGTGGCTGACTGAGCCCACCTTCGGCCCCTTGAGATAATCAGTCCTCCAGGACTCAATCAGGCCTATTTCTCAGATGGAACACTGACAATACATGCACTGATGTCACCACCATCAGAACTGAGTGTTAATCTTTAATAGTCTGAATGGATAAATAAAGCATAGGGTTAAGTTCTGACATGTCTCTGGTTAGAATACCTGCTGCAAAGTATCTATCTGGGAAATGTCCCAGTTGTCATTGACCTAATCCCCGTTCAGTGGGATGAAGGACATCAACATGTTGGAGATGAGGCTCTGGCTCTCACATTATTTTTGGACTTGGAGCAAAGCTCAGGATGGAGAGAGAGGAGAGAAAAAAGGTGGTCAGTATTAGCCAGTCAAAAGTGAATGAGCGTCAGAATTGAAAATCTGTGAATCATGCCAATGAGGGTTAATCACAGGAACCGAGCTGATTCAAGACGGGAAGTAGCATCATACCATCAAGTCGAAACGATAGGGCCATGAAAACGTCACTTTTACAGTGACTCACATTACACACAAAAACAAACAATTAAAAGACGTTGAAGGGCAAAAAAAATATGCGGGTATAAGGGCATGCATCATTGTGATATTAAAGGATGTTAGAATGTTTTGGTAGATCTTTGTGCTATTTTAAGTTGTTTGACTGATCTAAGGGGTTGTATGAAGACTAGGTGCAGTTGCCACATACTTTGCCATATCAGTACAATTTGGGTCAAACACAGACCAAGTTTATAATTTCTAAGGATGTGAAATGGTAAAATGGCTTTTTTTTTAATGGCTTGACGTTTCTGTCAAACCTGTTCTCTGACCCCTGCTGCGACATAAAGAGTGAGTGTGACTGCAAGTGATGTTGAAGGTTATTATGTGTGATAGAGTAACCTCTAGTCTGTCGCGTGTCAGATGTTTATATTGTGTACATGCGGAATGGATGGTTTTTATGTAGGCTACACCGCTTTTTTAAATATCCACTGGGACGCAGTGGTAACAACCATTTACGCACAAAGTTAAAGAAAGCATATCTGAAAGTTCACAGTGGACGTTGGTCAAGTGACCAAGCAGATATCATTTTATTTCTGCTTTGGTTTGATGCGGTGGGAATCTGGACTGATCTCAGTTTCAGTTTAGCTTCAGGAAAAAGTGTTCACAATCAGAATTTCTCAGTTGTCCTCGCTGTAAAGCTCCAATGGCACATTTGATGACGTCTTATGAATCAGGTCACTAGTGTTTTTATTTAATTTAACCGGTTTTCATTTTCTTTTTTGCTGCAGTCAAAAATGTGCACTTTGCATTTACAACATAACTCATGTGCAGAAACATTTTAAGTGACATTTCCTTTGCAAAGGAAAATTCCACCACAAAAGTAGTCAATTGTTTAAATAGTCCCGAAATGTATTGCTTGTCAGCAATCAAGTTTAAGATAATTAACTTAAAAAATAAACATCACTTGATGCAAAACACAGATTCATATGATGCAAAATGCATCATACAGGGATGATTTTGTATTTTCAAAACTATTGCTGACAAGAAAAACATTTTGGGACTATGAAACAAATACCAAAATATTGTTTTGGGGTGAGGTTTCCTTTAACATGTACTATGTACATGTTGATTTATGGAGCTGATGTGCCTTGTATCAGATGTTATTGATAGTGGCAAAATTGTGTATCATATTGTTCCCTAAACCCCACACTGTGTCAGATATGGAGACAGAGTAGAAATGGACAAGTAGCCATATGATTCACACTTACTTTTCCCATCATGCCCTGCTGTCTTAATGCTTAATCTGCGCCATCTGATGGGAGACCTCTCGTTCCCTTTCAATGTGTTCAATGCCTTTCACCATGAGACACATTCAAATTTGAATGGCCAAGCTATTTATTTTTAAAAGGGGGGTAAAGCATGACAAATGATCTTAGAATCCTTAAAGGCCCAATGCAGCTGTTTTATATAAATATCAAATTACTTCGGAACAATTAAGTACATTACTGTAATAGATTTCCATAAAAAATTGCTTTTTAAAGAAGTTTGGAACCCACATTTCAGTTGTACAACTGACTAGGTATCCCCCTTTCCCTTTCTTTGTTATTAGTCTATTAACCAGTTTACCGCATGGTGATTTTACCATTAAGCCCAAACTCCTGCACATGCAAAATTGCTGATTATAAGGTCCTGTGCAGGTTGTATTTTCAACCAGAAACTAACTATTAGAAAAATAACAAAAAATCTCACTTTTACAGAGTTTCATCAGCTATGATACGATATAATACACAGGAAAACACATTTTTGACTGCACTGGGCCTTTAACAAGGTTCTGTGTATCAACTGTTGTACCCCCTAGGTTTTCTTTCTGTTGATGTCATGGTTTTCCCTCACTACAGGCTACTGTCCTGCTTCAAGGGCTCTCCCCTAACTAGGAAAATAATATCAATGCCGTTACTGACTGATGTAGGGCTACCAGGTAATGCCCTGCATACATTTCTTACTGCGCTGGGAGTTGAAACACCTGCACTGGATGGCCCAAATGTTTTCACAAACATTATGGCACTGTAGAGATTGCCAAGAACCTCACCAGCCTTAAAATACAAGCAATTCTCCCTGTCAGATGGCACTATATCAAAGCTTCTCCATGATGTCCATATCCTGCTCCCCACTGACTTAGTGACCTGACCTGCCAGTTCCCCTGCTCTGTTGGCCAGTTCTAGACTTCAGTTAATCGTTCTGTTCAAAAAGCAACGTTTGTTACAGTGAGAGCTGCATGTAACGTTATCGATATTTTGTATGTACAGTTCAACAATGCAGAGACCCAGTTTCTGTTTAACATGTTTTCAAAGCTGTAACATATTTCAATAAAGTACAGTATTTATTACCCTCGTTCTTTTCCTTTTAATCAGACCCTTGTCACATGTTTTTCTGTGTCAATATTGTTTGTTCAGTGGTCTATGCAAGGTATTTGTCTACTTACACAGTAGACTGAACAGTTCCTGAGGTAATGAAAACATGTAGGTCAAAAGCATCTAGAAGCAGACCACGGCTACCATTTCCCTCCCAGTGAGGTAGGCCATGCTGCTACACGTGATCATGTATTTCTGATAGATCATCTTTATGCAGTCTTTCCCTTTGAAGGTGGAATCATACTGTTCCCTGCCAGGCAGCATATCCCTGCTCTGACTCATCCATTCCTCTGTCTCAGCAGGGGCCACAGTGGACTAGACTCAAGTGTTTCCCTCGCAGCTGTCTGCTCTTATGCAACTGAGGGGACTGCCTGAAGCTACATGAAAAGGCTCCATGTGATCTGTATGTTTGGTTACACATTCCTCAAGCTTTAGCGAGTCTGTGAGATGTGTTGAGTTTACTATCAGCACCCAGGTGTGGCATCCCCAGGCGCTTGGCTTGAGGAATGTTTTCATGGGCAAATCTAGGGCCTTTTCACAATTTGAGATTTTCTCACCTCCGTCCTCCCTGGCCTCCTTTTCGAGGAGAGGCGGCGAGTAGAGGGAAAGTGGATGAAAATGCATTTGTATAAATTAGACTGGTCACAAACGTGCTTCCTCGCCAAATGAAGGCTATCGAGGAGGGGAGGACCGTCTTCCATTTACCTATTAACGAATTGACAATTCTCAACAACTTATTGGTTTCTGGGTCACAGGGAAGAGGACAAATGTTTACCCCAATTAATTTTATGCTTTTGATGTCTGACTTTCAAATCTACGGTATATGTTTCTTGCAATAAATGCGCATACCATTGGAATAACTTATTTGTTAGTAAAAACAAACAGCCATGCTTTATGAACTTTCATTTAAAGCACTCAAATGAATTGAAAAATATTATGTTCTCATTTAAATGTATTTACAATATACAATGGGAAAAAGACTATGGTCTGCTGAAAAAACTTGCAGGGTATGAAAACAGTTCTTGGCTTGGTCATCATTCTGTGGTAACTTACAATGCACCACTGGCCCTCTCCTCTCCCCCATCTTCTGTATCACTGGAACACGCCAGACTGGGCAGCATAGAGGTGCAACCATCACCTTGCTCACAGGACACGGCCCCAAAGAGGAGGGAGCGAACCTAAGGAACCAAAACACACGACTCATCATTAATAGACAGCTGAGCAGACTATGAGCATGGGTGGAAAAAAACAGCAAATTGTGAAACAGTTTTCGCAATATGGTCTGGTGGTTCTTAGGCAAAAGAGCTTGAGATAAGAGGGCTGTGCAACCAGCCACACACCTTGCATACGTCACAATTCACCTTCACCCTGTCTTTCAGGTCAATCACACATCACATGGTTAAACATTATTGCAATCTAGGCACATTCCAGGTTGAACGTTAAAGCAAGGCCTTATCTGTACTTTGGAACTTGAGCCTGCCAAAATCCCAGAACACAGTGGCTTGAGGGCACAAACAGAAGTCAACCAAAGTTCACATTTTGTTCTAATTTACCTTGGAGGAAGGAGGAGTTGTGATGCCACGACCTCTGTGTGTGTAACGTGGTGTTCTGAGCCTATCAGAATCCTCTCCTGTCCTGGTGAACTCTCTCATGAGGGCTGCTCCACAGAACACTGGGCTTCCCTGGCTGGATGCTATCAGCTCGCCTGCAGAGGGAAACCCCTGGGCCTGGGGGGGACCGGCATCTGCCTCACACGGGCCCTCCGGAGGCTCCGCAACACCTCCACACCTGAGAGCATATAAGGACCATTACAGCAAGGCTGCCTTCAGGCATTTCCCTCCAGTGGTCTGCCTATAGTCGTTTTCCTATATAGCTTCATATTGAAAACAGATGCCTGTCAGTCTTAAATCAATATTAATTAACCACATTCGTGATAGTCAACAAACTAAAGCAATAGCATTGCTAACAGACATCTAGATATATATATAATAGAAGTTATATGAGATGCGCATGTCACGTTCTATTGGGGAAAGGTTGTTTTTAGATAACCGAGCAGTGTGAGTTTGAAAGAAGTCTGCTCTCATGAGCGCGTGTGTTACATGATATGTATGCCGCGTGAGTTACTGCAGCTGCACGTGCATCAGTGTGTGAGGGAGAGAGAGTGGAGGGGAGGGGCAGAGCTAGAGAGACGGCAGGGAGAGAAAGGGAGGAACATGGAGAGAGAGAAAAAAGGGAGCTGTTGTAAGAGTGACACTGCTGTTGGATGTTGGCTGTGCTCCAAGGTTGCATGCTAGGACAACCTAACTCTGTTCCGCCTGTTCTCCTGCACATGGCAGGCCAGCATAAACATGCTTTCCATAAACACCACTGACTGCACCACAGACAGAACCAGAATGAGCCTATAAAGAAGCGTCCCAGCAGGAGAGAGAATGGGAAGGACCTGGGTTTTAAATATCTTCACTTATCTTTGTCAAGGTCAGCATGAGAATAATGTGTGTGTTTGCCTGGGAGGTTATGGAACAGCGGGTTCAGTAACATAAGAATATAAACATAAATTGTACAACTACAACATTAACCTGTCATACAAAAGTCTGATGTGTTCTCAGTATTCCATGAAGGTATAAACATGACATTTACATTTTGGTCATTCGAACATACTGTATGAACGTTTCCTTGAAAAAGGAAGAAGCAGTGCAATGCAGTGACGTCATAAGTGACCCAGATGTGCCACAATCCGGCTGGGACTGGTGCAAACCCCACCTCAGGCGGCTCAGAGCAGACACTAAGAGAGAGATACATAGAGGCCGGGCGGGCCACACACTGAGTGACATCATCGCCACAGCAACGTAACAGGTTAGTGACTGTGGGGGAGGTAGGGATTACAGTCCGTCAGTCTGTCAGGCCTCTAACACAGCCAGCACGGCCTTGCCCCAGATAGCCAACCTGTCACAGTGCTACTGCACTGTTCTGTAACACAACGCCCAATGAGGCACCAAAAAAAGCACATGCTGGCCAACTCCCGTAAGGAGGACATCACAGGTACAGCCAGCTCTAGGATTCTAGGAAAGGCTAGTTAAAATTTACTCTACTGTGACTGTCACATGATTGGGCAGGCGCTTTAAGGCTATCTAAGCGTGTTAACTTTTTTATTTGCTATTGAACTGAGAAACTGCTTCTCGCTACGACAAAATGTCCTGCATTTCTACACACCATGCCTCCTAACAAGTGCTTCCCTGACTATTGAAATCATTTGGGCACTTCTACATACATTATTTGATATAGCGGTAGGGTTGCTATGGTGACTACATCATAGATGATGAAGATAGAAGCAGATTAAGGGCAGGATGTGATGCTGGCGATGTGGTGTATTACACAATGTTGGACCAAATACAGAACCCCCCTATCAGTGGTGGGGTAATAACTGTTTAACGAATGGTGACGGCTACCTTAGTGCAGCAGGAGCCTGGGCCTCTGTAGCCTGGGAGGGGGTCCTGCTCTCTGGGTTGACAAGAGTAGCCAACACCACACTGGCCTCCAGCACCATGTCATCTACACTGAAGGCCACCGGCCTGACAGACAGCAGAACACAACATCAGCATACCTAGAACCAGTGCCCTGACATTTCTCCAACCTTGTGACCAGACCGGTAAAAACTCCAGGCCTAATTTAGGACCTAAGTAAAAGAGGTGATAGTCACTGGGTATAATCACAAGGACCAGGATACTTACTTTCCTGCGGCGCCAAAGTGAGCAGATACTGGTAGACCATGTGATTCAGCAAATGACAGCAATCCCTAGAGAAGAGGTTAATACATTAAACACATGCATGTTTGGAGTGACTGTTTAATCATTCACCACTAATTAAAATAATAGTTCACAATACTCTGGTACTCTGCTAGACAGCAATGTACATTAGATGACAGGGCACATATTACCAATGTTGCTGTGTACAGTCATGGCCAAAAGTTTTGAGAATGACACAAATATTAATTTCCAAAAAGTTTGCTATTTCAGTGTCTTTAGATATTTTTGTCAGATGTTACTATTATACTGAAGTATAATTACAAGCATTTCATAAGTGTCAAAGGCTTTTATTGACAATTACATGAAATTGATGCAAAGAGTCAATATTTGCAGTGTTGACCCTTCTTTTTCAAGACCTCTGCAATCCGCCCTAGCATGCTGTCAATTAACTTCTGGGCCACATCCTGACTGATTGTCAGGTGTGTGCGTACTGGTAGCAAAGTCAGGTGCAGGAGAGCAGAGATTTGTGAACAGGCGCGCACTTTATTGAGGCAAAAGTGCAAAACGCGCAAAACAGTCACAAGAATTATGTTTAACAATAAACATCTTCGTGAAATACCACGGAAAAAACAAACCAGTCTGGCGCGTCAACAACAAACACGTAACACAAACAATCTTACACAAAGACATGATGGGGAACAGAGGAATAAATACATGTAGATTGATTGGGGAATGAAAACCAGGTGTGTAGGGAACAAGACAAAACAAATGGATACATGAAAAATGGAGCGGCGATGGCTAGAAAGCCGGTGACGGCAACCGCCGAACGCCGCCCGAACAAGGAGAGGAGCCGACTTCGGCGGAAGTCGTGACACTGATGGCAGCCCATTCTTGCATAATCAATGCTTGGAGTTTGTCAGAATTTGTGGGTTTTTGTTTGTCCACCCGCCTCTTGAGGATAGACCACAAGTTCTCAATGGGATTAAGGTCTGGGGAGTTTCCTGGCCATGGACCCAAAATATTGATGTTTTGTTCCCCGAGCCACTTAGTTATCACTTTTGCCTTATCGTGGTGCTCCATCATGCTGGAAAAGGCATTGTTTGTCACCAAACTGTTCCTAGATGGTTGGGAGAAGTTGCTCTCGGAGGATGTGTTTGTACCATTCTTTATTCATGGCTGTGTTCTTAGGCAAAATTGTGAGTGAGCCCACTCCCTTGGCTGAGAAGCAACCCCACACATGAATGGTCTCAGGATGCTTTACTGTTGGCATGACACAGGACTGATGGTAGCGCTCACCTTGTCTTCTCCGGACAAGCTTTTTTCCGGATGCCCCAAACAATCGGAAAGGGGATTCATCAGAGAAAATTACTTTACCCCAGTCCTCAGCAGTCCAGTCCCTGTACCTTTTGCAGAATATCAGTCTGTCCCTGATGTTTTTCCTGGAGAGAAGTGGCTTCTTTGCTGCCCTTCTTGACACCAGGCCATCCTCCAAAAGTCTTCGCCTCACTGTGCGTGCAGATGCACTCACACCTGCCTGCTGCCATTCCTGAGCAAGCTCTGTACTGGTGGTGCCCCGATCCCGCAGCTGAATCAACTTTAGGAGACGGTCCTGGTGCTTGCTGGAATTTCTTGGGCGCCTTGAAGCCTTCTTCACAACAATTGAACCGCTCTCCTTGTAGTTCTTGATGATCCGATAAATGGTTGATTTAGGTGCAATCTTACTGGCAGCAATATCCTTGCCTGTGAAGCCTTTTTTGTGCAAAGCAATGATGATGGCACGTGTTTCCTTGCAGGAAACCATGGTTGACAGAGGAAGAACAATGATTCCAAGCACCACCCTCCTTTTGAAGCTTCCAGTCTGTTATTCAAACTCAATCAGCATGACGGAGTGATCTCCAGCCTTGTCCTCGTCAACACTCACACCTGTGTTAATGAGAGAATCACTGACATGATGTCAGCTGGTCCTTTTGTGGCAGGGCTGAAATGCAGTGGAAATGTTTTTGGGGGATTCAGTTCATTTGCATGGCAAAGAGGGACTTTGCAATTAATTGTATTTCATCTGATCACTCTTCATAACATTCGGTAGTATATGCAAATTGCCATCATACAAACTGAGGCAGCAGACTTTGTGAAAATTAATATTTGTATAATTCTCAAAACTTTTGGCCACGACTGTACACTAGCCATAACCTTTCAAGTTGTTGGGGTCAATCACAGTGAAAGGGGTAATCATGGGTTCAGTTGAATCGCTGTGTCCGATGCCCAGACACCAGAGCCTCTGTGTGTGTTCGACTAGCCCCTCTAACACACTGTGACAGGTAAGACTAGCAGCAATGTAGAGACTGGCTCACTGTCCAACTCAATCACAGGCTAGCATGAACACACATCAGTCTATAGCTAGGCATAGCTTTACTGTGTAATGAGGGACTTCACAAAAGGGTACCCCCAACAACATTCCAGGACGTTAGGGTCGGGTCAAAGGATGTGGGTCTGAGCACAAATTGTGACACATTAGCTGTACTTTATAATAAATAACACACAAAAACATAGGATGCAAAATGGCTGCCTTTTTGGGGTCCCAATGTGATATATTTTGCTATTGAATCATGTTGATGTATATTTCTCCTCTGAGGACTTGGGTTTATTTGGAACATGGTATGAGAGTTAGGCAATCAATGCATGTGTTTTACTACTTATTACTGTCTGTTCACTAAAAATGTAAACATGTGCGGTGAAAAAAACATAATATTATAACTTGATTCATTAGGGTCATAAAACAAAATCCTGCCCAGGAGGGGAACGTTCCATTGAAAATGATAGGGTACAGAGTCTCCTGGACACTTGGGTCCAGTCCTGTAAATAAATGAATTAACCCATGGGTATGCAAGTACAGACAGTGACACCCTCCCATATTCACAAGCTCATGTGACAAAAAATAAGGTCCATCCCAAAATAACCCCCTTACCCTCAGCTCCTTCAGACAGAAGGTTATGTCTGAGTCAACTCCAACCTGGAAGTAGTCAAACTCACTGGGATCTAAAGACATCTCAGTATGCATGGCCTTCATTTGATCTGCACCCCGAAAAATCAGGAGTTAGGCACAATATGTTACTGACTTTTTGTGGGTTGGTTTTTTCATACACCGTAGACAGTGCAACATCTCACCGCTTTCATCTTCATAGTAGCTTTTCAGATTGACTCTCAGAGGAGACATGGACAGAGTGATCTCTTCCTGAGACACTGGGAAGTGCATCACCATGTCGCCTAGAAGTCTGGCCCCAAAATAATAATACAAATGTAATACAATTATAATAGATAGTACAAATGTAAATTACTAATGAAATAATCATCATATACTGTATACCCTGTAGTAATTAGTCAGTATCTGAATCACTCTTCAACAATGTCACGAGGAGATAGATTGGGATATGTTTAGTGGAGCTCACCTGGGCTGGGCCTTCAGGACATTGGGGCAGAGGTGAGAAGGAAACACTGCCTGCAGAGCTTCACTTTCCTGGAAACCCAGGTTGTGTGTTTTGGTGATACCTGTCACAATGAGTATGAGATGTTGGGACACAGCGCCATCTAGTATTGATACAATGCATTACAATCTGAGAAAGAATCCCCTTTGTTCCAAAATCATTATTGAACACCTACTGGAAGTTGCTCACCCACCCACACACACACACACATATAAAACAAGCTCTTATCTGAGAGCACTCTATTGGACTGTTCTCCTACCATGTCTGCAGTGAAACTGGAATATCACCCGGTTGTCTGGGAGATTGATGGATATTTGACAGCTATCCACATTACGCTCAATGGTAGCCAGGCACCGAAACAGCGGCAGCACTGACTAAAACCAAAACGATGTATATTAATACACAGCTATTACACTATCAGTACTATAAAGTCTCACCCATTGTAAAAGCAATGATGCTGGACTGTTCCATATGGGCCTGTGTGAGACATTTATCTGTCTTGAGATATTGGGGTCATATTCAGCAGATTCAGAACAGCTTGGCCATTACCTTCATGACCAACTTGCATTTGACAGTTCCACTGTCCTGGGCTGGTCCTGTGTCTGGGCTGTAGTGTTGGAAGAACAGTGGGGAGAAGAGGAAGCAGGCGTAGGCAGAATGGGCTGAGTTCACTGACCTCATTGCCAACTACAAGAGACCAGAGCAGGCAGATAATGATATGCATAATGGTTAGAACAGGACAATGTTATGTAGCTAACACTTTACATTGATAAAGCTTTGTAGACTAGACCATCATCAAATCAAACGTTATTTGTGTAGCACACTTCAAATGGACTGATGCTTACCCCTTTCATCATAGGATCCAACCATAATTCATCTCCTATGCGTGCCAGGGCATGAACAGCCTTCCCAAACACTGTCAGAAACAGAGTCAGAGATACTGTTTATGTAGATTAAATTGATCAAGCAATTATGTGTCAACATATTTAGCTATCTAAATCCTACATTTTAGCTATCTAGCTAAATCACTTCAGAGAAAAATCCGCAGACTGAGGTAACGTTAGGATGTCAAAGCTAGCCAACTTTAGAGAATTAGCTAACTTTAGAGAGGTAACGTTAACTAGCTAGCTAACGTTTATACTATCCTGTTTGGCACATTTAGCTAGCTAGCTAAGTTAGCTAGATATGTACTTTAAAATGTGTTGCACATTTCTGTATCAATACGTTATAGTTAACGTTATCTATATTCCAAAAGTGAACATACCTTTAACACCGTTTCTTTCAATGACACACTTCATTTTGGCAGTCAAGTTCAAGTTCCACAATGTTTGATTTTGTGTTTGATCACTAATTAGTGTCTGTCGGTGCAGTTGACGCGCAACAGCTACAAAACAGCAGTATGGAGATGATTTACTAATGAACCATATTGTGTAATATGCTAATCTATTACCATTATGATTAGTATGACTATAAGGGGTCATGTAATGTATATTAAGTTAAAATTCTAAAATCCTGAATGCATACAAAACTAGATAGCTGGTACAACAAATGACCATTCAAGAGAATATTTTTTTGCCAATATAATTTATTGTCAAGCAGTCACACTGTACTACAAACACATTGTTACATAATAATCTCACAGGCCTGTTTGGCACATTTAGCTAGCTAGCTAAGTTAGCTAGATATGTACTTTAAAATGTGTTGCACATTTCTGTATCAATACGTTATAGTTAACGTTATCTATATTCCAAAAGTGAACATACCTTTAACACCGTTTCTTTCAATGACACACTTCATTTTGGCAGTCAAGTTCAAGTTCCACAATGTTTGATTTTGTGTTTGATCACTAATTAGTGTCTGTCGGTGCAGTTGACGCGCAACAGCTACAAAACAGCAGTATGGAGATGATTTACTAATGAACCATATTGTGTAATATGCTAATCTATTACCATTATGATTAGTATGACTATAAGGGGTCATGTAATGTATATTAAGTTAAAATTCTAAAATCCTGAATGCATACAAAACTAGATAGCTGGTACAACAAATGACCATTCAAGAGAATATTTTTTTGCCAATATAATTTATTGTCAAGCAGTCACACTGTACTACAAACACATTGTTACATAATAATCTCACAGGCCTATTGCAGAAACCTTCCTAGCTGTCACTTATTTCTCTTCAGATGTTTCTGTATATTGTTTTGCCCCTGCTTTTTGGTGGGATTATATTTTACTTTTTTCAAATACTCAGCACATTATCAACTGCAAATTAAGAGGTAGAGTCAGCAAAATGACATTGCATGAGCAGCACCTGCAGATATTGTGACGAGCAAAATGAAAGACTGCGCTCACACAGTCACACACAGTATCTGCGCATGTGCAAAGGTTCCCTTCATGCTCTTACAAGGTGGTAGCCACGGGACCAAAACAGTGAAGTTTAGACTCGCGATCCAACGCCCTTGTTGCAGAAATTGGCACACTATGCTGTTTAATTTGTGCATCCACTTCATATTGCTGACTCTACCTTTAAGTTTTAAACCATTTATTATTAAAATGACCTGTAATCATATATAAATAATCAACAGACAATAAATGTACAGTATGTAATAATGGTTTATAAACTATTTAAAAATTCTTATAAGCAGTTTAATGAGAGACTCAAATAAATGTGTTACCAACAAGGAGAATGTGTTTTGAAATGATAAAAATTATACTATACTTCAATACATTGTCAGAATAATATAATGTATGACTGACTTCATTATAATTATTTCAAATACAGTCTTCTCACTCTGCACTGGGACTGTTGGTAATCTTTGGGAGGATAACTTTAGAGTGCACTGTGGTGCCATTCCTCTGTCCATATGGCTTGATCCTAGATCCAGAATCTCTCTCATTGTCCATCTTGAACGTGAGCCGATCTTTAAGCAGTGGGCCTCCAGTAGTATGTTTGGTTCCATCCAAAGAGCTATGACCTTGAGGGAAAACATTTAATCTAAGATGGGCAATAATTGGCCTATATTCAATTCTAAAGTAAATACAATTACAACCCACCTGATTTTATACACCGGTGCAGCACATTGAGATAGTGTTGCTTCATCAGTCGTCTCATGTGCTCGGTGCTGTAAACATTTGCAATACTGTAGAGATATCGTTTCTGTCCAGTTGTGAGGGTTGGATGCTGGAACATGGTAACAATATTTTGTAGAACACTACATTTACATTCAGCAATATATTAATTCTGGTATATGGCAAATAACTTGCTGACATGTTACCTGTAGAAATGGTGCAGTCATCATGGACTTGGGGACGTGTATGGTTTTCACCTGCTGGTGGTCAGGAACCTTGAAATGTGCTGTCCTGTGCATCTCCACCCTGGTGTTTTGTTCCTTATACACATGCTCAGAGTCTGTCATACAGATAGGTGTATTAATGAGGCCTCTATCTGCATTAATCACACACTTTTTGATTGAGTAAAATGTTAATGCATATTAGTTCAACACCAGTAATGTTAAATAGATTGATTCACCAAATTAACATTACACTAACATTTGGATAACCCCCCAAAAATACATTTTCCAAAATACCATTTGGAAAGATATGGACTCCTATACCCGACTGGCTTCTGTGGTGTCTATTGCATGCCACACGCAGGCTATTGCATTTCAGTTCTCTATCAACAGAGCAGCGTTTTACCTTGCATTTCCGACTCACAAAATAGCCTATAGTTTCAAACTAACAACGTAAACATGCAAACATACAATGCACAAGTTAACAACCAGTAGGCTATACATACAGTACATACCTATATATCTATGATGGTACATGTTATTTGACTCCGCAGATCTACAAACATGAAATAATAGAAACTTGATCTGAAATGTTTGCATTTTAAGCAATAAGAGCAAATCTCGAAAAACAAGTCCTCATTAAAAACAGATGTGTCTATAAATATAACGCACTCATTTCATTAACATTCATTACAGAAGCATACAATTAGTTCATTTTGCAAGCCTACCTTGTTGCTAAAACGCGACTACCACCGCGTTTTATCAGGCGATCTCCTTTTCTTATTTCCTCGACAAATGTAACCTGTTTTCTCATGATTTTGTTACTTTGTAACAAATCGATGAGGTCGATTTTAATATTGGTGGTTACAAGTATCAATCTTACATTGCCATGGTCGTGTGAACAGGAGAGGATGTCAGTCCATGGGGCGGATCCAGAGCAGACTACTGACAAGAGGTTATACAGAGCATTCGGAAACTATTCAGACCCCGTGACTTTTTACACATTTTGTTAAGTTACAGCCTTACTAATGGTTTAAATGACACAGCGAAAACAAGTTTTTAGAAATGTTTTTCAAATGTATTAAAAATAAAAAACAGAAATACCTTATTCACATAAGTATTCAGACCCTTTGCTATGAGACTTGAAATTGAGCTCAGGTGCATCCTGTTTCCATTTATCATCCATCAAATCAAATCAAACTTTATTTGTCACATGCGCCGAATACAACAAGAGTAGACCTTACCGTCAAATGCTTACTTACAAGCCCTTAACCAACAGTGCAGTTCAAGAAGAGTTAAGAAAATATTTACCAAATAAATTAAAGTAAAAAATTATAAAAAGTGACACAATAACATAACAATAACGAGGCTATATATAAGGGTACCGTGGGGGTACAGGTTAGAGGTAATTTGTACATGTAGGTAGAGGTGAAGTGACTATGCATAGATAATAAACAGTGAGTAGCAGCAGTGTACAAAACAAATGGGGGTTGGGGGGGGTTAATGTAATAGTCTGGTGGCCATTTGATTAATTGTTCAGCAGTCTTATAGCTTGGGGGTAGAAGCTGTTAAGGAGCCTTTTGGTCCTAGACTTGGCGCTCCGGTACCGCTTGCCGTGCGGTAGCAGAGAAACCCGTCTATGACTTGGGTGACTGGCGTCTCTGACAATTTTATGGGCACCGCCTATTATATAGGTCCTGGATTGCAGGAAGCTTGGCCCTAGTGATGTACTGGGCTGTACGCACTACCCTCTGTAGCGCCTTATGGTCAGATGCCGAGCAGTTGCCATACCAGGCGGTGATGCAACTGGTCAGGATGCTCTCGATGGTGCAGCTGTAGAACTTTTTAAGGATCTGGGGACCCATGCCAAATCTTTTCAGTCTCCTGAGGGGGAAAAAGTTTTGTCGTGCCCTCTTCACGACTGTCTTGGTGTGTTTGGACCATGATAGATCGTTGGTAATGTGGACACCAAGGAACTTGAAACTCTCAACCCGCTCCACTACAGCCCCGTTGATGTTAATGGGAGACTGTTAGTCCACGATCAGTTCCTTTGTCTTGCTCGCATTGAAGGAGAGGTTGTTGTCCTAGCACCACACTGCCATTTCTCTGACCTCCCTATAGGCTGTCTCATCATTGTCGGTGATCAGGCCTACCACTGTTGTGTCATCAGCAAACTTAATGATGGTGTTGGAGTCGTGTTTGGCCATGCAGTCGTGGGTGAACAGGGAGTACAGGAGGGGACTAAGTACACACCCCTGAGTGGCCCCAGTGTTGAGGATCAGCGTGGCAGACGTTTTGTTCCCTACCCTTACCACCTAGGGGCGGCTCGTCAGGAAGTCCAGGATCCAGTTGCAGAGGGAGATGTTTCTTCAACTTGATTGGAGTCCACCTGTGGTAAATTCAATTGATTGGGCATTATTTGGAAAGGCACACACCTGTCTATATAAGGTCCCACAGTTGAAAGTGCACGTTGGAGAAAAAAAACAAGCCATGAGGTCGAAGGAGATGTCCGTAGAGCTCCAAGACAAGATTGTGTCGAGGCACAGATCTGGGGAAGGGTACAAAAACAATTCTGCAGCATTGAAGGTCCCCAAGAACACAGTGGCCTCCATCATTCTTAAATGGAAGAAGTTTGGAATCACCAAGACTTTTCCTAGAGTTGGCCGTCCGGGCCAAACTGAGCAATCGGGGGAAGGGCCTTGGTCAGGGAGGTGACGAAGAACCCGATAGTCACTCTGACAGAGCTTCAGAGTTCCTCTGTGGAGATGGGAGAACCATCCAGAAGGACAACCATCTCTGCAGCACTCCACCAGGCCTTTATGGTAGAGGCCTTTATCAATCAGGCCTTTATGGTAGAGTGGCCAGACGGAAGCCACTCCACAGTAAAAGGCACATAACAGCTGGTCTGGAGGAAACCTGGCACAATCATGTCCATCCTGAAGCATGGTGGTGGCAGCATCATGCTGTGGAGATGTTTTTCAGAGGCAGGGACTGGGAGGCTAGTCAGGATCGAGGGAAAGATGAATGAAGCAAAGTACAGAGAGATCCTTGATGAAAACCTGCTCCAGAGAGCTCAGTACCTCAGACTGGGGTGAAGGTTCACCTTCCAACAGGACAACAACCATAAGCACACAGCCAAGACCAAGCAGGAGTGGCTTCGGTAAAAATTTCTGAATGTCCTTGAATGGCCCAGCCAGAGCCCGGACTTGAACCCGATCAAACATCTCTGAAAAGACCTGAAAATAGCTGTGCAGCGACGCTCCCCATCCAACATGACAAAGCGTGAGAGGATCTGGGAGATACTCCCCAAATACAGGTGTGCCAAGCTTGTAGCGGTCACACCCAAGAAGAGTAGAGGCTGTAATCGCTGCCAAAGGGACTTTAGAAAGTACTGAGTAAAGGGTCTGAATACTTATGTAAATGTGATATTTCCATTTTTTATTTGTAATACATTTTCAAATTCTAAAAAACAGTTTTTGCTTTTTCATTATGGTTTATTGTGTGTAGATTGATGAGGGGAAAAAACGATTTTATCAATTTCATAATAAGGCTGTAATGTAACAAAATGTAGAAAAAGTCAAGGGGTCTGAATATTTTCAGAATGCACTGCATTGATAAAGTATTTAGACCCCTTGACTTTTTCCACATTTTGTTACATTACAGCCTTATTATAAAATTGACAATAGTTTGTTTTCCCTCATCAATCTACACACAATACCACAGATTTTTTTGCAATAAAAAAAAAAAGAACACTGAAATATCACATTTACATAAGTGCCAGGTTTCCTCCAGATGTGACGCTTGGCATTCAGGCCAAAATGTTCAATCTTGATTTCATCAGACCAGAGAATCTTGTTTCTTATGGTCCGAGAGTCCTTTAGGTGCCTTTTGGCAATCTTCAAGCGGCTGACATCAGTGGTGGAAAAAGTACCCAATTGTCATACTTGAGTAAAAGTATAGATACCTTAGTAGAAAATGACTCAAGTAAAAGAGAAAGTCACCTAGTAAAATACTACTTGAGTAAAGTCTAAAGGTATTTGGTTTGAAATATACTTATGTATCAAAAGTACATTTAATTGCTAAAATATACTTAAGTATCAAAAGTAAAAGTATAAATAATTTCAAATTCCTTATATTAAGCAAAGCAGACGGCACCATTTTCTTGTTTTTAAAATGTACAGTTAGCCAGGGGAACACTCCAACACTCAGACATTACTTACAAAAGATGCATTTGTGTTTAGTGAGTCCACCAGAACATAGGCTGTAGGGATGACCACATGTTCTCTTGATAAGTGCACGAATTTCACAATTTTCAGGGAAAATGTATGGAGTAAAAAGTACAATATTTTCTTTAGGAATGCAGTGAAGTAAAAGTTGAGAAAAATATAAATAGTAAAGTACAAATACCCCAAAAATGAAATTTTACTTAAGTACTTTACACCATTGGCTGTCATGTGCATTTTACTGAAGAGTGGCTTCCATCTGGCCACTCGACCATAAAAGGCCTGATTGTTAGAGTGCTGCAGAGCTGGTTGTTCTTCTGAAAGGTTTTCACATCTCCACAGAGGAACTCCAGAGCTCTGTCAGAGTGACCATCGGGTTCTTGGTCACCTCCCTGACCAAGGCCCTTCTCCCCTGATTGCTCAGTTTGGCCGGGCGGCCAGCTCTAGGAAGTCTTGGTGGTTACAAACTTCTTCCATTTAAGAATGATGGGGGCCACGGTTCTTGGGGACTTTCAATGCTGCAGAAATGTTTTGGTACCCTTCCCCAGATCTGTGCCACGACACAATCCTGTCTCGGAGCTCTACGGACAATTCCTTCGACCTCATGGGTTGGTTTTTGCTCTGACGTAAACTATCACGTGTGGGACATTATATAGACAGGTGTGTTTGGCTTTCCAAATCATGTCCAATCAATTTATCACAGTGGACGCAAATCAAGTTGTAGAAATATCTCAAAGACGACCAATGGAAACAGGATGCACCTGATCTACATTGAGTCTCATAGCAAAGGGTCTGAATACTTATGTAAATAAGGTATTTGTTTATTTTGTATAAATTTGCAAAGATTTCTAAAAACCTGTTTTCGCTTTGTCATTATGGGCAGATTGTGTAGATTGAGGGGAAAAAAAGATTTAATACATTTTAGAATAAGGCTATAACGTACCAAATGTGGAAAAAGTCAAGGGGTCTGAATACTTTCCGAATGCACCTTAAGAAATGGGTAAATTTACTTCTCTTCCCATCCGATTAGACCAACACTAGATAAATAAAACAGAAATACAAAAAGTATGACAGTTAACACATTTTATTGAGCTCATGTCAAATACACATGGCATAAACATAAAGTGGTAAACACAACAAACAAGGGGGATAGGGTGAGAACAGGATTACCCGGGAAAAACATGATTGAAATGATCAGAGTGTATTGCTTCATGATGTTTTAAATGCACAAAGTCTCTTATGCAAATACAGTGAACACCGGTCTGAGGTGAAATCTAAAGAGTACAAAGAAGTTGTGTCAAAGCCTACACAATACCATCAATTGTAAACCATATGTCACATCGAAATATATGAATAATACCTGCATTTGTATGCAATCCCAGCATAGCTAATTTGTTGGCAAATCAACCTGCAAACATGACTGCATGTGTCATTAGTGGTTTGTCATATGATAGTCTTAAAGTATCGGTCATGACTGACATTGTTGTTGATGATTTGGTGTCGGCTTTAGGGTGGCTCTAATGAACACGATCAAAGCAAAGTTGGATTATTAAGCCTGTGGCAAAGCACCCCACCACAATTCAAACATTGATTGTTATGCATAATATTAGATCAACATGCATCAGAAAGCTGTCCATTTTTTTTCTCTTTCAGAATAACACTTGATACCAGATTACTTTCAATTTTTCCATTCCTTTTCACATGTCAACAATCCAACAGCAAAATCCCATGTAACATACAAAACAAACCTAGATACCTTATGCATATGCTACACATTTCTAACTAATGGTGTAATCGCATGCCTCCCAGTAATTTACCACCTGGTTTCACCAAGAGTAAATAGATGGTGGTTAATATCATGAGACTTCTGTCATTCCTTAAAGAAAGTAAAACACGTTGTCCACCATAGGCTGTGCCAATAACAGAACATTAGATGGCCTTAGTTTGAGACTTTTGTACTCATAATCTGAATTCACAAGTCAGAATATAAATCTAGGGGTAGATGTGAATTCTACAAGATCTGATAAAAAAATAACGGTACACATGCACCAAGAAGCCAAACGTGCCACCCATCACCCAGAAACAACCTCGGAGGGACAAGTCATGTCAATCACATTTACAGCTCCCATGTAACACTAGACTTAGAACAAATCAAACAACTATAAAACCTAAAAAAAATATCATTTTAAGTTGAGGTAAATTCAGATGCCAGAAAACCGGTATATCCACTGAATAATCACAGCTTCATTCTTAACCACATAGAACTTTTTGGTTGTTTTGGAAAAAGTTTCATTAAAGCAGAGTGACATGATTGGTAACATACATTGTGATTATCTGGGTAGAGGACCCAGTCAACAAGCACACTGATCAAACCCTCCAGGGAGAGGACAACCGCCAAGAGGGAGTAGAACTAACATTAGGCAGCAGTGATCAAATGACAGGTGTTGAATGACGAAAACATGCTTGACAAGGTTTTGCAGGCAGGCCCGCATTCTGTAGAGGTGACTGAAGATGGGACACTTGGTGAGAACCTAATAATGAGAAGAACTGGCTTTCATTTGTTTTAAATTCTTCAAGCACAATAAACAAATTGCATAAGAAACCTGGTATAAAGTAGAAACTGTTCAGCAGCAGATTAAAAAAAAGCTAGTTAATTTACAGTAGTGACATATCTTACATCATATTTTTCCAAATAAATAAAACGAAATATACAATTCCAGGTAGGAAATGGAGGGAAATATTTGCTGGTAGGTTTCTCACGTTCATTCTTCGTTTGAAAAAAAAAAAGTGGCTGGCCGACCAAATCCCTTGATTGGCAAAAGAAGGGGTGCAAAAGCCTAGTCTGAACTGACTATTTTCCTTCTGAAGCAATTTCCTTTAGCTAGATGGAAGAGGGGAAAAACATTCAATGTTTTCTACCACAGTCAAGTATGAAACAGAAGAGTCAAAACTGAACACTACAAAATAATGATTGCATTCCTTTAAATAACAACAAGAATGAGTAGGTAGGTGAATGTTGCTTACTCACCCTGGAACTTTGCCACTGAGTCTGGGTTCTAGTCAAATGCCATCTCCTGGCTTTTCCGTACACAGCGAGCCACCTTCCTCTTGAATTCACCATTAGGATCCTCCCTCCACTCTTTCTGTGGGACAGGCACAAACTCAATAGCACAGTTGTCATTGTCACTTTGACACAGGTTCTGGACGTACTTGGGTATTGTAACACAGTGTTAAATAAATGTATTATTACAACTCACCGCGGCATCCACATTAGCAGGCGAATCACTGTTAGGGTCGGCCAGCATGGAGATGACACTAATCATAATAGTCTCTACAGTGTGGATTGGAAGCCAACGTTCCTCTGGTTTCTCATAGCCAAACTTGTCCTCTCCTGGCTCATGCAGTATTGAGATACATACATCACCATTCTTTGCCACTAAGAGAGATGAAGTCATTATATACACTAGTAAACAGCAAACATGGTAGGGGACACAAATCCTACTCCAATGATTTTAAAAGGTTACAGCTCTAGGTTTAGTAGGGCTCATAATGTGTGACCAGTGTGTTTACCATTAGGATGCCAGATTTCAGTGATGAACTTCATCTTGGGAGGCCGTAGTGGATAATCATAGGGAAAGGTCAGGTATGCCTTGAAAAACCCTCCTTCACTGTAAGGGAGAGAACAGAGAAAGCAACGCATTTCACATTGAGGTCATTTAGCAGATGCTCTTATCCACAGCGACTTACAATTAGCGCATTCATCTCAAGATAGCTGGGTGAGACAACCACATATCACAGTCAGTAAAGTAGTTATCAGCAAAGTCAGTGCTAGTAGGACTATATACACACACTGTACAAAACATTAGGAACACCTTCCTAATATTGAGTTGCACCCCCTTTTTCCCTGAGAACAGTCTCAATTCATCGGGGCATGGACTACAAGGTGTCAAAAGCGTTCTACAGGGATGCTGGTCCAATGCTTCCCACAGTTGTGTCAAGTTGGCTGGATGTCCTTTGGGTGGTGGACTATTCTTGATACACACGGGAAACTGTTGAGCGTGAAAATCCCCAGCTGCGTTGCAGTTCTTGACACTCAAGTCCCTAGCATCTACTACCATGCCCCGTTCAAAGGCACTGTCATCTTTTGTCTTGCACATTCATCCTCTGAATGGCACACATACACAATCCATGTCTCAATTGTCCCAAGGATTAAAAATCCTTCTTTAACCTGTCTCCTCCCCTTTATCTACACTGATTGAAGTGATTTTAACAGGTGACATCAATAAGGAATCATAGCTTTAACCTGGATTCACCTGGTCAGTCTGTGTCATGGAAAGGGGGCTGTGGGATTCATTTAAGAGGTAGGGTTTCAGACGTTTTCGGAAGGTGGGCAGGGACTCTGCGGTCCTAGCCTCAGAGGGAAGCTGGTTCCAACATTGGGGTGCCAGGACAGAGAAGAGCTTTGACTGGGTTGAGCAGGAGCTGACCCTCCGTAGGGGTGGGACACCAAGAGACCAGAGGTGGCAGAGTGCTCGGGTTGGGGTGTAGGGTTTGAGCATAGCCTGGAGGTAGAAAGGAGCAGTTCCTCTTGCTGCTCGGTAGGTAAGCACCATGGTCCTGGAGTGGATGCAAGCTTCGACTGGAAGCCAGAGTGTGCGGAGGAGCACGGTGACATGGGAAAGTTGAGCACCAGGTAGGCTGCAGCGTTCTGGATAAGTTGCAGGGGTTTCATGGCACAAGCAGGAAGCCCAGCCAAGAGATACTGTAGCTGCATTAGTCTAGACAGGAGATGACAAGAGCCTGGAATAGGACCGTTGCCGCTTTCTGTGTGAGGAAGGGTCGTACTCCACAGCTGTTGTAGAGCATGAACTTGCAGGAGCGAGTTCAGAGAATGACAGGGTGTTGTTCAGGGTCACGGGAAGGATCTTTGCCCTCTGGGAGGGGGACAATGTGGAGTACTCAACCGTGATGGAAAGGTCGTGAAGCGGGAACGCTTTCCCCGGGAAGAAGAGCAGCTCCGTCAAGGTCAAAGCAGTCATCATCCCCATTTACCCAACAGAGTACATTCAAAGTATGTACTCCTCTTCTTTAGAGAATATCAACCTATGTTCAGACACATTCTCGAATAAATGTCCTAACTTACAAGAGGGTGTCTTGTGGCCCTATGATGACCACCTCCCATTTGTATATATCCTCATCATCTATTAGGCCAGCTGAAAAGCCCTCCACTGGGTTCTTGTTGAGCTCTGAAATAGAAAGACACAAGGTAACAAAATGCAACAACGAACAAAAAGAGACAAAAGGAACAGTGAAAAGTTGTGTAGACAGAGGTAGAGAAAGAGAGTACCTATTGTCAGCCAACATGTACCCCCCCGGTGCACAAAATTGAACTTCCATTGTCAGACACATGAACATTCTTTCAGCCAACTGCCAAGATAAACATATAGCTATTTACTAAGATACAGAAGAAGATGGAGTTAGTTAATACTTTGCCTTCAGAAAGTATTCAAACCTCAAACTTTTTCCACATTTTGTTGTGTTACAGACAGAATTTAAAATGTATTAAACTGAGATTCTGTGTCATTGGCCTACACACAAAACCCATAATGTCAAAGCAGAATTATGTGCAGACATTTTTTCAAATTAATAAAAAATGAAAATCTGAAATGTCTTGAGTCAATCAGTATTCAACCTATTTGTTATGGCAAGCCTAAATAAGTTCAGGAGTAAAAATTTGCTCAACAAGTAACGTAAGTTGTATGGACTCACTGTGTGCAATACTAGTGTTTAACATGATTTTTGAATGTCTACCTCATCTTTGTACCCCACACATACAGATAATTGTAAGGTCCCTCAGTCGAGCAGTGAATTTCAAACAACTAAAGACAAGGGAGGTTTTCCAATGCCTTGCAAAGAAGGCATCTATCTGTAGATGGGTAAAAAAAAAAGAAGCAGACATTGAATATCCCTTTGAGCATGGTGAAGTTATTAATTACACTTGGATGGTGTATAAATACACCCAGTCACTACAAAGATACAGGTATCCTTCCTAACTAATTTGCCAGAGAGGAAGAAACCCACTCAGGGATTTCAGGCCAATGTTGACTTTAAAACAGAGTTTAATAGCTGTGACGGGAGAAAACTGAGGATGGATCAACAACATTGTAGTTACTCCACAATTCTAACTTTAATGAGTGAAAAGGAGGAAGCCTGTACAGAATAAAAATATTCCAAAACATGCATCCTGTTTTCTATAAGACACTAAAGTAAAACTGCAAAAAAAAAATAAAAAATAGGCATAGAAATGAACTTTATGTCTTGAATACAAAGAGTTGTGTTTGGGGCAAATCCAACACAACACATCACTGAGTACCCTCTTCATATTTTCAAGCATGGTGGTGGCTGCATCATGTTATGGGTATGCCTGTCATCAGCAAGGAATAGGGAGTTTTTCTTTTACAATTTAATTATTATTATTTTTAAGTAGAGCTAAGCACAGGCAAAATCCTAGAGGAAAACCTGGTTGTCAGCTTTTTAACAGACACTGGGAGACAAATTCGCCATTCAGCAGGATAATAACCTAAAACACAGGCCAAATATACACTGGAGTTGCTTACCAAAACGACATTGAATGTTCCTGAGTGGCCTGGTTACAGTTTTGACTTAAACCGGCTTGAAAATCTATGGCAAGACTTGACAATGGCTGCCTAGCAATGATCAACAACCAATTTGAAAGAATTTGAAGTAGTTTTAAAAGAATAATGTGCAAATGTTGTACAATCCAAGTGTGCAAAGCTCTTAGAGACTTACCCAGAGAGATTCTCAGCTGTAATTGCTGCCAAAGGTTATTCTAACATGTATTGACTCAGGGGTGTGAATACTTACGTAAATTAGATATTTATATATTTAATTTTTAATACATTTGCAGAAATGTCTAAAAACATGTTTTCATTTTGTCATAATGGGGGTATTGTGTGTAGATGGGTGAAAGGAAAAAACAATTGAATCCATTTTGAATTCAGGCTGTAACAACAAAATGTGGAAAAAGTCAAGGGTTATGAATACTTTCTGAATGCTCTCTATAGCAGAATTAAAACCTGTATTGTTAAAGCCCCCCCACCCCACCCCAATTTCGTGGTATCCAATTGGTAGTAGTTACAGTCTTGTCTCATCGCTGCAACTCCCGTACGGACTTGGGAGAGGCGAAGGTCGAGAGCCATGCGTCCAACCCGGAAGCCAGCCGCATCAATGTGTCGGAGGAAACACTGTACACCTGGCGACCTGGTCAGCGTGCACTGCGCCCGGCCCGCCACAGGAGTCGCTAGTGCGTGATGAGACAAGGATATCCCTGCCGGCCAAACCCTCACCTAACCCGGACGACGCTGGGCCAATTGTGCGCCGCACCATGGGCCTCCCGGTCGCGGCCGGCTGCGACAGAGCCTGGACTCAAACCCAGAATCTCTGGTGGCACAGCTAGCACTGCAGTGCCTTAGACCACTGCGCTTGTTAAAGCCATTTTAATTAAATTACTTTTTGACAGCATCCCTTTTGATTTAAACAAAACTTTCCATAGATGTTTGCCTATGGAAGAAGTGGTCAAAATGACTTTTTGTACCTGAACGCAAAAACATTCAAAAGATAAAGGTGCTCAAAGTTGATCCATTTTGCATACCCAACCATACCATAAGACATCCATGTTTTCATCACTGGAAAAGATAAATGGTTGAGTTTTATATAATTTAAAAAGCTTACAAACAGTGCTGTCAAACTAAAAAACAAAAAATTATAATTTTTAAACCTTTAATGTCAATGATCTTAAAACACCTAAACTCTGATTATTTTTATATTCGCATGTTGTAGCTTAGACCCCATTTCAGATCATCTAAGGTGTTTGTGTTGTGCCCACTATCAGTTGAGAAACAAAATGCTCTTGAATACAGGGTGGGTGTCATTTCACCAATAGCATTCATAAAATGGACCTATTCCTTCAGACCACTGCAATTTAGCTGGTACACCATTGAACTTTAATAAAATGTTTTACTTTAATTACTACCCCAAAGATGACCGCCTCTCCACCCACTGTCGAATGTCAACTTACATTGTCATTTCTATTATCTATATTTCTATGATTTCAAAAGGTTTCCTATGGAAGATTGACAGTATAATTTAAAACAACCGTTCCCATTCAAGTCAACATTCGCTGATGTGTGGAGCTCCAATGATCTTGGTGGTACAATTTGAAAGTCGACATTTAATTTTTATTCCAATTTTAGTACATTTATCAGCCAAAACCTGACATTCACCATGTATTAAAGAGCATGTTGTGTCTCAACCGATGGTGGTCACAACAGAAAAAAACAGATATTATGTCAAATAGGGTCTAAACTACAACATATGAACATTTGGAAAAAAATCGAAGTTTACGCGTTTGGATAATTGACTTTAAGGTTAAAAAAATATATAATTTTTTTTTATACCAAAAAATCGGTAAATATAAAACTGTTTGACAACTTTGTTTGTAAGCTTTTAAATGAAAGCAATCTCAACCTTTTATACTTTGCAGTGATTATGGGGGGGTACGCAAAATGGGTCAACTTTGGTTACCTTAACCTCTTGAACGTTTTGGCATTCAGGTCCAAATAGTACCTTTCTGAGCACTTATACAATGAGCAAATATGTATGGTAGGTTTCGTTCAAATCAAAAGGGGTGTTGTCAAAAAGTGATTGAATTCAAATAGATTTACCCGTATATGCTAGCTGTCAACAGCTAATGGAGTTAGCTACAGTGAATGTATGCCATTGCCAGAACGAGTGAACAGGCTAACAATGATGTGATGTTCCCACCATTGTCAGATGGGCCTGGGGACGATTATTCCTTTGTTCCTTGGCTAGCTTGTCAGTTAGCTAATAGCAAGCCAGATCATGTTAATAGCCCACTAGGGTTGTGTTTCACTGCAGACAGAGGTTGGTGTAAGATTAGGTTAGGGCTAAATTAGATAGTTATTTCCTCTATAGCTCGAATCAGTAACAAAATATTGACTTCCTAGCTAGCCAACTAACGTAACGCTGGTGACGTTCTCATTGACAGTCAATATGTTAAACTGGCTAACTTGCAAGTTTAGACTACGTCAATGCATAGATGGGGTTAGTTGTGCAGTTGAATTCCGTCATCTTAATATGATAATTTAGTGGAATACATATAACTAAACTGTGTTTACAGCCAAGATCATTGCACTAATGTAAACAAACAACCGTGGCTGCCCTCGTTGAACCCGGCGGCTGGTTAGCTAGGCTAGATAGCTACGTAGCTTGGGTGTCTCTTTCTGTCTTTAAACGTTTGTCTTACCTGCCAATTGCTTTCGAAGAAGTAATGCTGATTGTTCAGTCATTGTATGTGAGCTTAAACCAAAAAAATAATGTGTTGCCAAACACTGAGAGAAATAATAAAATTAAATTGGCAACTAGATAGGCTACCTCCGTGTTATGACAGGATAGTGGTAAGATGTGTTCCAACAGCGCTTGGGCAGAAACTATAGCTGGCTAGACTTTTCTCCTGATCATGAAAACGTTGAGTGGGTATTAAAAATTATTTAAAACGAATTATTTTACAATTTAAATCATTTACACCAAGGAGAAGAAAAAATAGATATAATATGTATGCCACATGTATCAAGGATAGGATGTTGTTTTTATAAAAGCAAAACATAATTCATGGGTCCTTCAACTTGCCAACTTCCGGCGCCATATTTAATACATCGCAGTTTGTGATGAAAGCTAGTAAGTTAACTGACTAACTGCAATCGTATAACTTTAGATTTTTTTAAATCTCAAAGATACCCATCAAAATACATCGAAATGAACGTCATAGATCATGTACGGGATATGGCCGCTGCGGGACTACACTCAAACGTTCGGATAATGAGTAGCTTACTGCTGACAATGAGCAATAACAATCCGTAAGTATTAGCTTGTTGGCTAACTAGCTAACGTTATTACTGAACATCCACATTTTATCTAACTAGCTAGCTATTAATTCCGTTCGATCAGCTTTGAAGCATATCATTCTGTACAATTGATAAAAACATGTGTCCTAATGAATGCATGCTGATCGTCACGAGACAAGTTGAAGTTGACAAGCAAGCACTTGTAGCAAGCTAGCTAACGTTAACTAGATCGCTTAAACCTTTTGTCAATAGGGGGAGCTGTTAGCATTATTTTTTTTTTTACATTTCCAAATTAAACTGCCTCGTACTCAATTCTTGATCGTACAATATGCATATTATTGTTATTATTGGATAGAAAACAGTCTATAGTTTCTATAGGAGTTGAAATTTTGTCTCTGAGTGGTACAGAACAATTTTTACAGCACTTTTCATGACAGGGTTCAGATTTCAGAAATTTTTACCTCTGATCTGGGGTCTGTTTATAAGGCCACAGTGAATGCTATGAAGAAACCGACACTACCTACGTCTTCCTCTGGGTGTCTGTACGTCATCACGTTTTCAATGAACTCGATGGGACGTTCACAGCCATTATAAATGACAAAAATGTACAGAGACCCCTCTTTCTCAACGTGCGCCTCAAGCGTGAAGGCCATCGGACCTGTCTCGTTCCAAATCGTTTTCTAACCAGCTATATTTCTCCGGTCATGTTTTCAGTCGTTATAGTTGTTAAAAACATCATAATGTAGTTAATTTGAAACGTTTTATAGCAATTTATATCCGTTTAGTGCGATTCTGAGGAATTTATTTGTCGTGCACTTTCTAGCTTTGGGAACGTTTCGCGGTCTCGGTCGTTGTTAGTGGACATTTCGAAGGACAGAGGACATCTATCGACCAAAAGACGTTTATAACATAGAAAGGATACATTGCCCAAGAATATGATGGAAGATCAGCTCAAAGTAAGCAATATTTAATATGATAAACCGTGTTTCTGTCGAAATATTTTAAACGCATTTTTCGCCATTTTGTTTTGTATAGCTTCACTTGGCCAACCCTGTATTGAAAAGTAAGGATAATTTTAAAAATGTAAATCAGCGGTTGCATTAAGAACTAATTTGTCTTTCGATTCCTGTCAACCCTGTATTTTTTAGTCAAGTATATGATTAGCTTTTAATTAAACTAGATCACTCTGATAGATGACGTCAGACATATTGAGGCTTGATTTCCTAGTATTTTCATTGTGTAACCACGGTTTTGTATGGCTAAATATGCACCTTTTCGAACAAACTGTATATGTATGTTGTAAAATGATGTTACAGGAGTGTCATCGGAAGAATTCTGAGAAGGTTAGTGAAAAAATTAATATCTTTTGGCGGTGATTACGTTATAGCGCTCTTTGGCTGGAATCGATGCTCTGGTAACGTTTTCACATGTAGTATGCTAACTTATCGATTTATTGTGTTTTCGCTGTAAAACGCTTAGAAAATCTGAAATATTGTCTGGAATCACAAGATCTGGGTCTTTCCATTGCTATGCTTTGTCTATTCTTATGAAATGTTTTATGATGAGTAAATTGGTCATACACGTTGCTCTATCTAGTAATTCTAGTGGATTTGTGATGGTCGGTGCAATTGTAAACTGTGATTTCTACCTGAAATATGCACTTTTTTCTAACAAAAACTATCCTATACCATGAATATGTTATCAGACTGTCATCTGATGGTTTTTTTTATAGGTTATTGGCTATCAATATCTTAGTTGAGCCGAATTGGTGATAGCACCTGAAGGAGTAAGAAACTGATGGAGTTAGAATAGTGGTGTATTTTGCTAACGTGTTTAGCTAATAGATTTACATATTTTGTCTTCCCTGTAAAACATTTTAAAAATCTGAAATGGTGGCTTTATTCACAAGATCTGTATCTTTCATCTGGTGTCTTGGACTTGTGATTTAATGATATTTAGATGCTACTATCTACTTCTGAAGCTATGCTATCTATGCTAATCAGTGTGTGGGGGGTGGGGGGTGCTCCCGGATCCGGGTTTCGAAATGAACGTCATAGATCATGTACGGGATATGGCCGCTGCGGGACTACACTCAAACGTTCGGATAATGAGTAGCTTACTGCTGACAATGAGCAATAACAATCCGTAAGTATTAGCTTGTTGGCTAACTAGCTAACGTTATTACTGAACATCCACATTTTATCTAACTAGCTAGCTATTAATTCCGTTCGATCAGCTTTGAAGCATATCATTCTGTACAATTGATAAAAACATGTGTCCTAATGAATGCATGCTGATCGTCACGAGACAAGTTGAAGTTGACAAGCAAGCACTTGTAGCAAGCTAGCTAACGTTAACTAGATCGCTTAAGATGGGTGTAAATTTAATAAGATGGATTAATTCTGACGTTGTGAATGTGTTGTATGTTGATTGCTATTGATCTTGACCACTTAAGTTGTCAGTCTAATACTGTGCCATTGATGCGCGTGCCACATCTTTTCTTGCAGAGAGCTGTTCTCACCATCCCAGAAGTACCAGTTGCTGGTTTACCATGCAGATGCCATCTTCCATGACAAGGAGTACCGTAATGCTGCCTGCAAGTACAACATGGCACTGCAGCAGAAGAAAGTACTCAGCAAAACGTCCAAAGTTCGCCCATCTACTGGGGGAACTGCATCCTCCATACAGTCACAGGTGTGCAAGGCTCCCAACTCTGTCAATTACAACACATATTAGCAACAAGCATTCATGTCATTAATATAAAATAACGCACATTTGACTGACCTGCTCTACAGACAGTATACAGTGCATTCGGAAAGTATTCAGACCCATTCACTTTTCCCACATTTTATTATGTTAGCCTTATTCTAAAATTTATGAAATTGTTTCCCCCCCCTCAACTACACACAATACCCAATAATGATAAAGCAAAAACAGGTTTTTAAAAATGTTTGCAAATGTATTAAATAAAAAACTGAAATTACATTTACATAAGTATTCAGACCATTTACTCAGTACTTTGTTGAAGCACCTTTGGCAGCGATTACAGCCTCTAGTCTTCTTGGGTATGACGCTACAAGCTTGGCACACCTGTCTTTAGGGAGTTTCTCCAATTCTTCTCTGCAGATCCTCTCAACCTTTCAGGTCTCTCCAGAGATGTTCGATCGGGTTCAAGTCGGGCGCTGGCTTAGGTTCGTTGTCCTTATGAAAGGTGACCCTTCGCTCCAGTCCGAGGTACTGAGCGCTCTGGAGCAGGTTTTCATCAAGGATCTCTCTGCACTTGCTCCGTTCATCTTTCCCTCGATCCTGACAAGTTTCCCAGTACCTGCTGCTGAAAAACATCACCACAGCATGATGCTGCCAACCCCATGCTTCACCATAGGGATGGTATTTGCCAGGTGATGAGCGGTGCCTGGTTTCCTCCAAACGTGACGCTTAGCATTGAGGCCAAATAGTTAAATATTGGGTTCATCAGACCAGAGAATCTTGTTTCTCATGATCTGAGAGACCTTTAGGTGCGTTTTGCCAACTCCAAGGGGGCTGTCATGTGCCTTTTACTGAGGAGTGACTTCAGTCTGGCCACTCTACCATAAAGGGCTGATTGGTGGAGTACTGCAGAGATGGTTGTCCTTCTGGAAGGTTTTCCCATTATCACAGAGGAGCTCTGTCAGAGTGACCATCAGGTTCTTTGTTACCTCCCTGACCAAGGCCCTTCTCCCCTGATTGCTCAGTTTGGCCAGTTCTAGGAAGAGTCTTTATGGTTCTAAACTTCTTCCATTTAAGAATAATGGAGGCCACTGTGTTCTTGGGGACCTTCACTGCTGCATAAATGTTTTGTTAAGCTTCCCCAGATCTGTGCCTCGACACAATCCTGTCTCGAGCTCTACGGACAATTCCTTCGACCTCATGGCTTGGTTTTTGCTCTGACACGCACTGTCAACCGTGGGACCTTATATAGACAGGTGTGTGCCTTTCCAATCATGTACAATCAATTGACTTTAGCACAAGTGGACTCCAATGAAGTTGAAGAAACATCTCAAGGATGATCAATGGAAACTGGATACACCTGAACTCAATTTCAAGTCTCATAGCAAAGGGTCTGAATACTTATGTAAATAAGGTATTTCTGTTAATTATCTTTTTTTAAATATACATTTGCAGAAATGTCTAAACCTGTTTTCGCTTTGTCATTATGGGGTATTGTGTGTCGATTGATGAGGAAAACAATTAATTGAATCAATTTTAAATTAGGCTGTAACGTAACAAAATGTGGAATAAGTGTAGGGGGTCTTAATTCTTCCCGAATACACTGTACATAATTGTGCACAATGTGCTGGAAGGAATCACATTGCCTTCTGAATTGACCAATGACATTTGTCTTTTTCCCAGAGTTTGCCCTCTGAGATTGAGGTCAAGTATAAGATTGCAGAGTGCTACACCATCCTGAAGCTGGATAAGGATGCCATTGCAGTGCTTGATGGGATTCCATCTAGACAGAGAACCCCAAAGGTAGGCAGCCAAGTTCGAGGTCCCTTCCTGAAAGGGTAAGCTTGCGGTGGGGTCAGCTAAGCTTGCGGTGCCATTTATGACTATTTCAATAAAGTAATGTAGCCGAGATTCTTGCGAGGAATTGCATATTTGTTTATCCTTTTCAGATCAACATGATGCTGGCAAATCTGTACAGGAAGGCTGGGCAGGAACGCTCTGCTGTCACAAGCTACAAAGAGGTCCTGAGACAGTGTCCTCTGGCACTGGATGCCATCATTGGTATGGACTAGTGACTGGGATGTTTCTGTAGTGCACCACACAGACATTCCAACACCCCGTGTTATTGTGCTCTACGTTTTGAAGGGTTCTTATAACTCCTTTTCTGTTGTAGGTCTCCTGTCTCTGTCAGTGAAGGGAGCTGAGGTGGCATCCATGACTATGGATGTGATCCAGAGTATTCCCAACCTGGACTGGCTCTCTGCATGGATCAAAGCCTATGCCTTCATACATGCAGGGGACAACCACAGAGCAATCAACACCATCTGGTGAGCAGACCAGTGCCTCACCGCCATGGGAGCGTTGTTCATTTCATGAATCATCATCTCTGGTATTGTTAAGCTCGGGCTCTCATTCTGGGTGTTTCTCTGTTCCCTGATTCTCCTTCTCAGCTCTCTGGAGAAAAAGTCTTTATTGCGGGACAATGTGGACCTGCTGGTGAGCCTGGCAGATGTCTACTTCAGGGCAGGCGACACAAAGAACTCCATCCTGAAGTTTGAGCAGGCCCAGATGCTGGACCCTTATCTGATCAAAGGTACTAGACAACTGGTATCAGAAAAGCCCATCACATACATTTGTTTTTTAGGACTCACTAAGCCAGGCTAGCGATGCTTATCTAAGACATTAATTAATTAAATATTTGGACTAATTCAGTTATGTTGTCAATATTTGCTGTCAGGCATGGATGTATATGGCTACCTTATGGCACGTGAGGGGCACCTGGAGGATGTTGAGGTCCTTGGAGGAAGACTTTTTAACATCTCAGATCAGCATGCAGAGCCCTGGGTCATATCTGGGTAAGTGATCTTCAGTGACCAGAAATAAACGTATGATAAGATCCAAGTCGTTGAAATACTAAATTGAGTGCAGTTTTTATTTTTATTAATCTATAATAAAGTGCTTGTATTTTGTTATAACAGTTTAATCAACCTGTTTTTCAGTCTATGTACACTAAATACATGTTCCTACCTATCTGTTTTTGGTGGCTCAGATGTCACAGCTTCTACAGTAAGCGCTACTCCCGGGCCCTCTACCTGGGTGCCAAGGCCATCCAGCTGAACAGCAACAGTGTGCAGGCCCTCCTCCTGAAGGGGGCAGCACTGAGGAACATGGGCCGAGTTCAGGAGGCCATCATCCACTTTAGAGAGGCCATGCGCCTGGCGCCATGCCGTCTGGACTGCTACGAAGGCAAGGGGACCTATTTGTTATGATAATCATTCTAATGAAAATCTGTTTTACATTTACATTTACATTACATTTAAGTCATTTAGCAGACGCTCTTATCCAGAGCGACTTACAAATTGGTGCATTCACCTTATGATATCCAGTGGAACAACCACTTTACAATAGTGCATCTAACTCTTTTAAGGGGGGGGGGGGGGGGGTTAGAAGGATTACTTTATCCTATCCTAGGTATTCCTTAAAGAGGTGGGGTTTCAGGTGTCTCCGGAAGGTGGTGATTGACTCCGCTGACCTGGCGTCGTGAGGGAGTTTGTTCCACCATTGGGGTGCCAGAGCAGCGAACAGTTTTGACTGGGCTGAGCGGGAACTGTACTTCCTCAGAGGTAGGGAGGCGAGCAGGCCAGAGGTGGATGAACGCAGTGCCCTTGTTTGGGTGTAGGGCCTGATCAGAGCCTGAAGGTACGGAGGTGCCGTTCCCCTCACAGCTCCGTAGGCAAGCACCATGGTCTTGTAGCGGATGCGAGCTTCAACTGGAAGCCAGTGGAGAGAGCGGAGGAGCGGGGTGACGTGAGAGAACTTGGGAAAGTTGAACACCAGACGGGCTGCGGCGTTCTGGATGAGTTGTAGGGGTTTAATGGCACAGGCAGGGAGCCCAGCCAACAGCGAGTTGCAGTAATCCAGACGGGAGATGACAAGTGCCTGGATTAGGACCTGCGCCGCTTCCTGCGTGAGGCAGGGTCGTACTCTGCGAATGTTGTAGAGCATGAACCTACAGGAACGGGTCACCGCCTTGATGTTAGTTGAGAACGACAGGGTGTTGTCCAGGATCACGCCAAGGTTCTTAGCACTCTGGGAGGAGGACACAATGGAGTTGTCAACCGTGATGGCGAGATCATGGAACGGGCAGTCCTTCCCCGGGAGGAAGAGCAGCTCCGTCTTGCCGAGGTTCAGCTTGAGGTGGTGATCCGTCATCCACACTGATATGTCTGCCAGACATGCAGAGATGCGATTCACCACCTGGTTATCAGAGGGGGGAAAGGAGAAGATTAATTGTGTGTCGTCTGCATAGCAATGATAGGAGAGACCATGTGAGGATATGACAGAGCCAAGTGACTTGGTGTATAGCGAGAATAGGAGAGGGCCTAGAACAGAGCCCTGGGGGACACCAGTGGTGAGAGCACGTAGTGCGGAGACAGATTCTCGCCACGCCACCTGGTAGGAGCGACCTGTCAGGTAGGACGCAATCCAAGCGTGGGCCGCGCCGGAGATGCCCAGCTCGGAGAGGGTGGAGAGGAGGATCTGATGGTTCACAGTATCAAAGGCAGCCGATAGGTCTAGAAGGATGAGAGCAGAGGAGAGAGAGTTAGCTTTAGCAGTGCGGAGCGCCTCCGTGACACAGAGAAGAGCAGTCTCAGTTGAATGACTAGTCTTGAAACCTGACTGATTTGGATCAAGAAGGTCATTCTGAGAGAGATAGCAGGAGAGCTGGCCAAGGACGGCACGTTCAAGAGTTTTGGAGAGAAAAGAAAGAAGGGATACTGGTCTGTAGTTGTTGACATCGGAGGGATCGAGTGTAGGTTTTTTCAGAAGGGGTGCAACTCTCGCTCTCTTGAAGACGGAAGGGACGTAGCCAGCGGTCAAGGATGAGTTGATGAGCGAGGTGAGGTAAGGGAGAAGGTCTCCGGAAATGGTCTGGAGAAGAGAGGAGGGGATAGGGTCAAGCGGGCAGGTTGTTGGGCGGCCGGCCGTCACAAGACGCGAGATTTCATCTGGAGAGAGAGGGGAGAAAGAGGTCAAAGCACAGGGTAGGGCAGTGTGAGCAGAACCAGCGGTGTCGTTTGACTTAGCAAACGAGGATCGGATGTCGTCGACCTTCTTTTCAAAATGGTTGACGAAGTCATCAGCAGAGAGGGAGGAGGGGGGAGGAGGGGGAGGAGGATTCAGGAGGGAGGAGAAGGTGGCAAAGAGCTTCCTAGGGTTAGAGGCAGATGCTTGGAATTTAGAGTGGTAGAAATTGGCTTTAGCAGCAGAGACAGAAGAGGAGAATGTAGAGAGGAGGGAGTGAAAGGATGCCAGGTCCGCAGGGAGGCGAGTTTTCCTCCATTTCCGCTCGGCTGCCCGGAGCCCTGTTCTGTGAGCTCGCAATGAGTCGTCGAGCCACGGAGCAGGAGGGGAGGACCGAGCCGGCCTGGAGGATAGGGGACATAGAGAGTCAAAGGATGCAGAAAGGGAGGAGAGGAGGGTTGAGGAGGCAGAATCAGGAGATAGGTTGGAGAAGGTTTGAGCAGAGGGAAGAGATGATAGGATGGAAGAGGAGAGAGTAGCGGGGGAGAGAGAGCGAAGGTTGGGACGGCGCGATACCATCCGAGTAGGGGCAGTGTGGGAAGTGTTGGATGAGAGCGAGAGGGAAAAGGATACAAGGTAGTGGTCAGAGACTTGGAGGGGAGTTGCAATGAGATTAGTGGAAGAACAGCATCTAGTAAAGATGAGGTCAAGCGTATTGCCTGCCTTGTGAGTAGGGGGGGAAGGTGAGAGGGTGAGGTCAAAAGAGGAGAGGAGTGGAAAGAAGGAGGCAGAGAGGAATGAGTCAAAGGTATACGTGGGGAGGTTAAAGTCACCCAGAACTGTGAGAGGTGAGCCATCCTCAGGAAAGGAACTTATCAGGGCGTCAAGCTCATTGATGAACTCTCCAAGGGAACCTGGAGGGCGATAAATGATAAGGATGTTAAGCTTGAAAGGGCTGGTAACTGTGACAGCATGGAATTCAAAGGAGGCGATAGACAGATGGGTCAGGGGAGAAAGAGAGAATGTCCACTTGGGAGAGATGAGGATCCCAGTGCCACCACCCCGCTGACCAGAAGCTCTCGGGGTGTGCGAGAACACGTGGGCAGACGAGGAGAGAGCAGTAGGAGTAGCAGTGTTATCAGTGGTAATCCATGTTTCCGTCAGTGCCAAGAAGTCGAGGGACTGGAGGGAAGCATAGGCTGAGATGAACTCTGCCTTGTTGGCCGCAGATCGGCAGTTCCAGAGGCTGCCTGAGACCTGGAACTCCACGTGGGTCGTGCGCGCTGGGACCACCAGGTTAGAGTAGCAGCGGCCACGCGGTGTGAAGCGTTTGTATGGTCTGTGCAGAGAGGAGAGAACAGGGATAGACAGACACATAGTTGACAGGCTACAGAAGAGGCTACGCTAATGCAAAGGAGATTGGAATGACAAGTGGACTACACGTCTCGAATGTTCAGAAAGTTAAGCTTACGTTGCAAAAAATCTTATTGACTAAAATGATATAGTACTGCTGGCTGGTGAAATAGGCTAGCTAGCAGTGGCTGCGTTGTTGACTTTGTTTGAAAGTGTAGCTGGCTAGGTAACCTCTAACTGGCTAGGTAACCTCGACAATTACTCTAGACTACACAATTATCTTGGATACAAAGACGGCTATGTAGCCAGCTAAGATCAAACAAATCAAACTGTTGTACTGTAATGAAATTAAATGTAATACTACCTGTAATACTACCTGTGGAGCAAAGCGGAATGCAACTACTCGCTCCAAACCAAACCGGGAGTGCGTATCGTAGAGGGAGAGGCAATAGAAGTGTTGTTTCTTGTATTATTGTCTTTTGTGTCTTTAGAGGACTGCTTCACCTTAATGTCCCCTTTCCCTTTTCTTCTGGGATACACTTGGGAACAGCCCCCCACATCAAACATCCAATGCAAGTTTGCTTGCAAATTGGTTTGTAGTCTTGTATGGCTCAGAGGGTAGAGCATGGCGCTTGCACCGCCAAGGTTGTGGGTTCTATTCCTGGGGCCATCCATACTCAACATTTTTGCACGCATTACTCTAAGTCACTTTGGATAAAAGCGTCTGCTAAATGGCATATATTATTTGTTGCTACTAGTATTGAGGTAGTAATGAGACTTCTGTCCTCAGGTCTGATTGACTGTTACCTGGCATCCAATGGGATCCGAGAGGCGATGGGGATGGCCAATAACATCTATAAAACCCTGGGAGCGAATGCCCAGACTCTAACAATCCTGGCCACAGTCTGCCTGGAGGACCCTGTGACCCAGGAGAAGGCCAAAACCCTGCTGGACAAGGCGCTAGCTCAGAGGCCTGACTACACCAAGGCTGTGGTCAAAAAGGCAGAGCTGCTAAGTATGTAGCTTGCTACCTATCCTTATCAGCTGTTGTGCTGTAGAGATTTACAACCTTTGCATCTTCATAAGTGTAAGGGAAAAGATTTTGGATATTGTTTGTCATCCTATTTCAGGTCGAGAACAGAAATATGAAGAAGGGATTGCTCTTCTCCGGAATGCCTTAGCCAATCAGAGTGACTGTGTGCTGCACAGAATGCTGGGGGATTTCCTTGTGGCGGTCAATGATTATCAAGAGGCAATGGACCAATACAGCATAGCACTTAGGTAATGTTACACACAAGTCCAGTGTTTTACACACCTCATGAAACGTTAAAGCAGTGTTGCCCTTAGGCCTATTTTATTTTCTTCTTTCAAATATGTAAACATTGCACTTTTGATCTTGAGAATGCCCATGTTTCTCTGACACTGTTGGTCTCTCAGCCTGGACCCAAATGACCAGAAGTCTCTGGAAGGAATGCAGAAGATGGAGAAGGAGGAGAGCCCTGCTGATGCCACTGTGGAGTTGGATGGGGATGACATGGAGGGCAGCGGGGAGGATGGAGACCTGGAAGGCAGTGACAGTGAGGCAGCCCAGTGGGCAGACCAGGAGCAGTGGTTTGGCATGCAGTGACCCCAAGGGCATAGAGGGGGGCAGGGGGCATAAACCACACAGGGGCATCATGGGCTACCTGATGTACTGCTCTAGTCACCCACTCAATATGGGTGTATAGCCCCATCCCAGGGTTCTATAGAAGTCAGCATAGCAGCCCCTGCTTTTTTGGGATGGACGCATCATTTTACTCATGACTCCAATGGGCAGAGAATTCAGTAAGCTTAACTCCGCCTTTCCTAGTTCGCGATTGTCACTGATTAGTTGACAGGTGAAAATGTTACGTCCTAGAGTAAAGGAGACGAGGTGAGGCGGCCAATTAGGATTGCTGGGTTATGGCCTTGGAGTTTGCCATTACTGTTTGCTTGTTTTCTCTCTGGTAAACAGGAAATCTATGAAACCAGTGACGTCAGTTAATTTCTGTTTCTTTTCTGTTCAGTGTTTATTTACCCCTGTAACATTTGCATGTATTAACATGCTTCTCTTAAGAAGAATATTGGTGTGAAACTGGTGACACTTTCCCTTTCAATGTTTAATGTGTCAATCATGTGGTCATTTCATTTGACTCACATTCTTTGCAAAGTAATGTTACTAGTTTTCCAATGCAAATGTGTATAAGCATGTATTGTGCATTGTATATATGTTTGAAGATATAAAATAAAATCATGACAAGGTCTCATGACCTGACATTCCTTTATTACAAAGTTTGGTCATTTATTTTAGTGACCTGTTGAGGAGCAACTCTAAAACATCCTTGTATTTAGGCTACAAGCAAGGTAGCTTCAAATGAAGACCTCTCCAAACTGGCATATAGACGATAAAGCAACACATGTATAATCGCTTTATTTAGCTGAAACCACAAATCATGTGATACATAATACAATCGTATGCTCTGAAATTACAGTACAGTTTGGCAAACACGTGCCATTGAAGGGACTGACTGCTTTCAAGATAATGTATGCATCACTGTATCGCCGCACCTCCGCCCTTCCCAGATACTGCAAAATCTGCTTCAAACATATCGCACATCACAGTGCAAAGCAAATAGTCTGGTTATTTTACACATCCTATTCAAAAAAAGATTTCCTTAGGAAAAGATAGGCATTTGAGCTTATTTAACATTTGTACTATTGTTTGTAAATTAATGTCTTTAATTTAGCAATACTATACATTAACTATTACACATCTGATCAAATAATTCACTGCTTCAGAGGACATGCATCATGAAATATTGTACATTAATATAAAACTATGACATCTAAGTTTATTAAGATGGCATGAGAACTCTGTCTTGTCTAGTTTGAAGGCTTCCCCATGCAGTAAGGTTTGAGGGACTGGGGATTGGTTAATTTGATTCCAAAAACACTTCATACCCATTTATGCCCATTCTGTTTAAAATATTTACCATTTGATTATTAGTACTTTTTTTGAAATGGAATTGCTTATGAAATGTATCAATCCTGTCTTGATATCTCTTTGACATGCAGGTCTTGGAAGATGTGCTGCTGCTCAAAAAACACATGCACAACACAAACAAAACCTTACAGTTCCTGCAAGGGATTTAGAGGGGCGGGTTTACACGGCACTAGCTGCAGAGAGAGAACAGAGAAAGACAGAGAGAAACCAATCAGAGGACGACAGAAATATGGCATAGGTCAAAGAAGCAAAAGGTGCAAACCAGAGGCATGGCTTCCTCACTAGGCATTTAAAAAGGCATGGTGAACAAAAAGCCATTATTAAAAGGTAATCTGCTTCATTTTCTACTTACAGTCATAATGTCTAGGGCCATGCCACGTGCAAGCAGGATGGGAATAAATGCAGTAAGCCATATTAAGTGAAACACCATGCCCTGCGAGTCACATGTCAGAGCTCAAAACTTGCTACCAGTAATGACGCTTTACACATCAATCCCTTAAAAACAGACTTGATCCAGGTGGAACTAAGACAGACACAGGGTCTTAATCCTATAGTGTAGGTTTGCCTGGCACTTAATGACAAAGGGATGTTGAAATGAAGGCGCCTCCAATTTTCATCCATATTACAAGATCCTGCCGATGGCCTCTGCTGGCTGATAGATAAGACCAATTGGTAATATCACTCAAGGAATGGTACCATTTAAAGAATGTATCAAAGACCAAGAGCACAGACTCGACACTTATTCTTTCAACAAGGAGAAGAGTTACTGCTGTCAGACTCAGACAGCAAGGCTCGGTGTGTGACAGTGCCAGGATGAGAGGAGACACTAGTGGGCAGAAAGCATGCAGGCAGAGGGTACTCACTCTGTTGGGTTAACAGGCAGAAGGCATTGGAAGAAATAGCAGTTAGGTTTAAGAAAACTCAAGCGCTTACTGGCCTGGTATCGGCGAGGGCATGCTTTCCAGGAATACCTACCTAAAGTGTGTCTAAAACACGCTCAAGTAAACTAGTGTAAAGGTATGGAGCATCTGTAAAACTCCATGCACATAGATACTATTTTGTGTGCTATGTACAGATATACAGACTCTTCTACCAGCCAGTCATCTTAGCCTTTTAGAGTTGGGCTTATATACTATGGCCAAAGCAGACTCCACTTACTGACACACCCAAACAGGCAATCCAGACCACATAAAGGTCCCACCAAGCATCCATCTTGTGCTCAACTGATAAGATAAATCAGCCCCTTGGTGCATTTATACATATTCAAGTACAGTATGTGCACAATATACATAATCCATATCATAATTATTGTAATAAAGAAACTACAGTGCCGTAAATTAAAGCTAAACCTAAAAAAAGTGAACCTTTATGGGAATAATATAATATGTTGTGTTCAAGTAAACGTGTTTAACGACAGGCTTGTCTATATAAAATAAATGCTTTGAATTGAACTAAGGCAACATTTAGTCCTAACCCCACTCAAGGAACATAAAAAGAACACAGATTAAACTTTTTAAAAAGCTTAAAATAACATGAAAAAGGCAAATGAGGGCTTTCTATTTCTTTCTGCAAAAGCAAAATGGTGCATACCTCAACACTCAATATGACAATGTTTATGAAAAGCTTAGTGAGAAACACGGGTAGTTATCAATAGTCATATTATTAGCGTTGAGGTAGCTGTGCCTAGTGCAGAAAGGAAACATGGAGGAGATCAAACGGGAAGGAAACATTTATTGTTGAAGAAATCTCAGTTACTCATGCCAGGGCAGAATACATGCATGTTTTTGTGCAGACTTCTGAGTCAGTGCAAATGATGGTCCTTACAGTTACGACACACCATACTTATCCACAAGGTTTTTAGAGGTCAAAGTTCACACTGAAAACAAGAGTCAAACGTCTAAGTCCTGTGCACGTCGCTTATGGGTCCCAGCTGCCCCCCCCCCCCACCTACCCTTTCCCAAAGCTACAAAAATCTTCATCTTGATAAAATAGTGTTAATTCTCTGTAGACGTCTCATAAATAGATGATTTTTACGCCTGTTCAAAAAAGGGGGGGGAGAAAAAAAAAAAACACAACCAACAGCTTGATATTAAACGAAGACACATCGACAAATGATTAACCTCAGGGAATAGTGAATGGTAAAAAAAAAACTGAATGGACAAAAATGTCCTGGAGACAAACCTAGGAGAGGGCTCACAGATAGCATCTGTCGTCGACACAGGTACAAATGTTGACTTGAGCGCTCACTGCAGTTGATGTGGTTGTTGTAGTTGATCCTGGTTAATGGGGGGGGGGGGGGGGGGTTGTTAGACGTGTGTTAATCTCCACTCACACTGGTGCATCGGGAGGGTTGTGTGCTGGAGTCAGTCAGGACCAGAACAGGGCAGACACGTTAGTGTCGATGCTGTAGAGCCATAGCACCAGCGGGAGGGTGATGCCCACAAAGGGCCAGGAGATGCCCTCCGTGCATGCAGAGGGGGACCAGCCTTTGCCGGATGACTTATACTCTGGCTGGTTACCGGGTTCCAGGTAGTTCCTGGCCACGAACTTTAGCAGCTCATCAAGCAGGATGACGGGCAGGGAGATCTTCAACACCACCAGCCACTGGGTCAGGTCCAGAGGGGTGATCTGAAAAATGACCTGGAGAGGTGGAGGAAGAGGGATGAAGAGAGTGAGAATGGGGCAGCTAGAGAATGACCTGGGTTGAGAGGTTGATAGGAGTAAAGCTGACTTACGGGCAGTGGCTCTACGTAGAGGATGAGGAAGTGGAGGGACATGGAGAGGCAGATGGCCCCCAGCAGCCAGATGTTCTCCCAGGGGGGCATCCGCAGCAGGGACTGGTTCTCTGACAGGCTGGGGATAGAGAGGTTGAAGGTCACATTAAGATATGATTTAGGGTCCACATAGAGTACTCTACTCTATTCCATTCATGTAATTAGAAAGTTGTAGCTGTCCACTACTGAATGCTAATTATTCTTTGAGGATGAAAGAACGCTCCGCTCACTTCAGGGGACCCACCTGTTAAGGGCATTGCACATCTCAATGGTGACAAGCACAGACAGGGCCATGGTCATGGGGTAGGGGGACTCAAACACATGACACTCCAGGTCGGCGAAGTCAGGGTTGTCAGGGGAACACTGCAGGAAGTGGCTCTGTGGGGGGAGGAGTCAGACAGACACGAGGGACTTAGGCTGGGAGGTACAACACCACACAGACAGTAAAGCTGACCTCTAGGAGCTAGTCTCACCAGCTGGTACAAGGAGATCATAGGGCCGTCCTCAGCGGCCACGAACCACCAGGTAGCGGCTCCCACTGTGGCAGCTCCCACATAACCTGAGGACATGGACGGAGAAACAGTTGACCGACTGTGGGACAGACTTGTTCTCTGACTAGGGGGTGGGGGAAGAGGAGTGCACAATAACACTATATGGCAGGGTATGCCAGTAGTAGTAAGCTTGACCTTAAGATGGAGCTATTTGAGACAAAAATGGGAATAAAGTACAACAGTCCTATTAACTCACATCCGATGGCCAGGTATCTGAAGAAGAGCCATCCGGAGATAAGGGGCTCCTTGGCGCTGCGGGGGGGCTTGTTCATGATGTCCAGGTCGGGGGGGTTGAAGCCCAGTGCAGTGGCAGGGAGACCGTCTGTCACCAGGTTGACCCACAGCAGCTGAACTGGGATTAGAGCCTCAGGGAAGCCCAGAGCAGCCGTCAGGAAGATACTGCCCGCACAGAGAAACATTGTTAACACCACCAGCACCACTACAAAGACCTCAGTGCCAGGAGGAGGTACGTCAAACAGCTGACTCACCAGACGACCTCTCCCACGTTGGAGGAGATGAGGTAGCGGATGAACTGTTTCATGTTGTTGTAGATGGCCCTGCCCTCCTCCACAGCCGCCACGATAGAAGAGAAGTTGTCATCGGCCAGGACCATCTCAGAGGCTGACTTGGCCACGGCAGTGCCAGAGCCCATGGCGATGCCAATCTCTGCCTTCTTCAAGGCAGGTGCATCGTTCACTCCGTCACCAGTCTGTGTGGGAGAAAACAGAGATACTTAAGGATGGATAGGAGGCTACATGACAACAGCAATACAATAGATATACAAGCTTTACAGGTACAGTAAGGATAAGGATGGGGGATGTGAGCGGGGGTTTCAATGTACCATGGCCGTGATCTCATCCATGCCCTGCAAGAACTCAACGATCTTGGACTTGTGGGAGGGCTCGACACGGGCGAAGCAGCGGCCGTTGGTCACGGCATCGCGCTGTGCCTGGGGAGACAGGTCGTCAAACTCGCGGCCTGTGAATGCCATTTTGTCCACGTCATCCTCCTCGCTCAGGATGCCGATACGGCGGCAGATGGCCACGGCAGTGCCCTTGTTGTCGCCAGTGATCATGATGACTCGGATGCCGGCCAGGCGGCACAACTTGATGGAGGCAGCCACCTCTGTCCTGGGAGGGTCCAGCATGCCAACGCAGCCCACGAAGGTCAAGCCAGACTGGGCAGAGAAACACACACACGATCAGCGTCGTCATCAGGGTTCCTACTAGAACTGCACAATACAGGACAACTTCCAACCGTTATACTAGATATGATATTAATAGCATCCCGCAGTGTAAGTCAGATATTATCTACTTTATGCAACAGTGGTGATGAGTAACCCTCACCTCGTAACCAGCGAAACGGGCACAATCGACCAGCACCATATCCTCCTTCCTGGGTGGGGCGTCCCGGGTGGCCAGAGCCAGGCAGCGCAGGGTGTCACGCCCCGTCCCGTACTCTCGAATTGTAGACATTATCCTCTCCTTGATGCCTGGGGTCATGGCAACCTTGTTGGTGCCCACCCTGACATGGGTACATCTGTCAATAACGCCCTCTGGGGCACCCTGTGGGGTAAGAACGAGTTTGAGGTTGAAACACAGATTCAAACACGGGTGACTCAAAAACACTTGGTTCAAAGTGAGTCAAGCGGGTTGCTAAAAGCTGGTGATACCTTGACAAACATCTTTCCGAGGGAGGAGCGGGCCTTGTTGGCAGTGCAGTACACAGACATGGACTTCCTGTCTCTGGAGAACTCCAGGGTGAACTCCTTCTTCATCAGCTGCGTGATCACCTAATAGAAGACACGCAGACACACGACTCAGAAAACCTGTTAACAAACCAGCGGTGACGTTTCACACCATTCAACGGTTGCGGTTAGTGTGCTTACAGAGTTGCAGGCGTTGGCCCTGTCGATATTGGACAGGTCTTTGATGTCGGTGTCAAACGCATTCATCTTTTCCACCAGGCAGGTGAGGGCCGTCTCTGTGGCCTCGCCAACCTTCTCATACACACCTTTGGCCTGATGACACAAACATAAACATTAGTCACTTCTACTCCACGTCCCATGATGAGCCATATGAAGGAGAAAGGCAGGCAGGCGAGCGCACAGACCTCATTATAGTCCAGAGAGGAGTCATTGCACAGAGCACAGATGGTGGCAATCTCCACTAAACCATCGTACGCAGAGGACTTCACTAGTCTGCCATCCTGGTACCTGGAGGGAGACAAAGGACAGGGCCGGACACAAGAGGAAATGTTGGAGGGAGTTTAACAATAGACGTAACGAGAAGTAAATCAATAATTGTAGCATGAATGGATTAGCATTAAGAGTGCATTTGGTCCTCACACTTCTCCCTCAGGGGCGTAGGTAGAGCCAGTGATGGTGAACTCATTCAGAGAGCAGCTGTTCCCCTCGGCCTTGTCAAGGATGAACATCTGGGGACCCCGACACAGCACAGACAAGACAAGGTTAGGCCTAATCATCTCACACCCAATGTATGGTTACAACATTACATTAGAGGATGTTTCTTAACTGACACTGTAGATGGCAGCAGACCGACAACATAATAGCACAGTGGACTGCAGCAAGTCAGCGCCACAGAGTCTGTGAGGGCTGTAGACCACCCTATACTGTGTGTGGTTGGTTCTTCTATCCTAGTGGGGGACCTAAAATCCACTAAAGTCCCCACAAGGATAGTAAAACAAGGAAAATTCTGCCTTGTGAGGACATTTCCCACATCCCCATGAGGACAAAGGCTATTTTAAGTTTAGGGGTTAGGTTTAGGGAAAATAGGATTTGGAATTAAAATTTTAGGTTCCCACGAGGATAGAAGAACATAACGTGTGTGTGTGTGTGTGTGTGTGTGTGTGTGTGTGTACACACTCTGGGCTGCAGGGATTTAGATGCCCTCTCTGGCTGTGTGTGGGGGTTATGGTAGGAGTGTAGCAGTGAGCACTGGTTGTTTGGTTTAGTCCATACTACATAAGTAAATAATGGAGGCCGTCTGTCAGGGACCCTGAATAAAGAGAAGAGAGCGCTGGAGCCCAGAGCGCTTGGCCTTTTCCCTCAGGAAGAACTGGACTGGTCCAAACCTAAGAGTAGGCACACGCACACAAACACTGTCACAACAGCCAGTCAGCTGGGACACCACCACAGCAGTCTCAGTCAGAGATACAAGGAAGGAAGAGTGATGGTAATCAGTCATGTCCTTTCCAGACAGAGGCCACACTTCAAAGAGCCTTGCTGGCGTCAGATGATTAGGGAAAAAAATGACATTCTCTTTCGCTGGATACATTATGCTTCTGTTACTGTGAATTCAACACAAAACAATTTTGTGGAAGACTTTCTTTCCACGCATCACTGACCGAGATGAAATGGGAGATGGTTGCTGGGCAGTTACCTGAAGAAGACTTGGTTTACTTTCGGCTCCTAGCCTCTACCTCAAAGATCTTAAAGGGATACTGCGAGATTCTGGTATTTAAGGTCTTGATATCCTAGTAGCAATGTTGTACCTGTAGACTTCCAGTCATTGCGCTAAAGCTAGTTAGCAGTAGATTCTCGAGTCAATGCTAACTTCCTTCATCCTGCACACAGAGACATAAAAATGATGTCCACAAGTTCATCTGACTATAGGTAAGTACATTAAAATGCCAGAATCTCGCAGTATCCCTTTAACCTACTTGATAGGGGAAAGCAATGTGGAGGAAGTTTAGCCTACTGGCATATTAAGATGATGCACTGCTTAAACAGATGTCCTCCTCACTTATGTAATGTAAACAATGAGATAAGCACAGTAGGACATGACTAGTAGTTACTAGTGCATTAAGGCAAAAATTGCATCATCCATTCTAATAATCTCAGTCTGCGCCAGAGGAGAAGGGAAATGACTAGAGAGGGAAAGACATTAAAATAAGACCATAGAGACCCATTGGAATGCTAGATCAAAATAGATGTATTCTGGGAAATAAATAGCCGCTGGCCGATAAAGAGTCTCTCATCCAGAAAAATAAATCATGTTTTAAACGAGTGCAGTCAGCGGTTCCGTGCAAAGTTCTGTGCATATTCAACAAAAAGAGAATAAACATGCTCAATTAATAATTAAATGTCTCACTGCTCTGGGAGAGAGCATGTAAGTGTGTTGGAGAGCCACTCAGAAAGAGGGAGGGAGGGAGGGGCTGGATGCTTTGCAGAGCTGTGACGCAAGGTCAGTTATGCAACAGCACCGCGGCTGAATGAAGATCACAGCCGCAGCGCGTCGCTGCCTCACCACCTCTGTAACACAGCTCACTCTTGATTCCCCACTACAAAGAGCCTTCTGCTTACACCATCTCAAACCCAATCACAGCAAGGTAATGCAACAGAGCCATTTCAGAGGCAGACCTCTCTGTTCAGTCAGTGTGTAAAGCAAGTTAGCAAGAAAACAATCAGACTCACCCTGCAGACAGACATCTGATTGGTCGTGAGGGTGCCAGTCTTGTCGGAGCAGATGACAGAGGTGCAGCCCAGGGTCTCCACAGAGGGCAGGCTGCGGACGATGGCGTTCTTCTTGGCCATGCGGCGGGTGCCCAGGGCCAGGCAGGTGGTGATGACAGCGGGCAGACCCTCGGGGATGGCGGCCACAGCCAGGGCCACGGCAATCTTAAAGTAGTAGACGGCGCCGCGGATCCAGGAGCCTCCGTGGACGGGGTCGTTGAAGTGGCCGATGTTGATCATCCACACAGCGATGCAGATCAGGGAGATTACCTTGGACAGCTGCTCCCCGAACTCATCCAGCTTCTGCTGCAGGGGGGTCTTCTCCTGCTCAGTGGCTGCCATCTCGTCACGGATCTTACCAATCTCAGTGTTCACGCCCGTAGCCACCACCACACCAATAGCCTTGCCAGACGAGATGTTGGTGCCCTGAAAACACACAGGTGGAACATTATGGCCACACAGTCCTGCACATGCTTGAGGAGAGCAGACCAAATGGAAACTCAAACTCTGTATTCACAAACCAAAATAACATAGCAGGATCTGCATTTGTAAGTACGTTTGATATCGAGTGATACTGGCATAATTTGTGCCCAAATGTTAAAGATCCATGCATCAGGTCTTCAACTTGAAACAAATAACTGAAGGAGAAGCTCAAACTATTAGCTGATAGTGGAGAGTTCAATCATCATACAGCCACTACAAGGAGCAGTAAGGAGTGAAGAGTGTTGCTTACAGAGAAGAGCATGTTCTTCTTGTCCTGGTTGACAGCTCGGGGGTCAGGCACTGGGTCGGTGTGCTTGATGACAGAGACGGACTCGCCTGGAATCAAAGCGGAGGGCAGTGCAGATCACATATCACACTGATATCCCTTTGTCGGTGTCCATCACCTCAGGGAAAAACTACATCAACTTCAATCATAGACTCCCACGCCACAATCAACGTGTAACATTCCTCGCTCTGAATGCTTGTGCACATGATGCAGGGCAAAGCTTCTAATCATATGGATCAAGAGGAAATCAACCCTTGCTATTAACCCAGTTCAGAGGTGAACTCAGTTCCTTCATTCATTCAGGCTCAACATTAACGCTGATTAGGGCTCTACGCTGACTTAAAAACATTTATTTTTTACAAGGAGCAGGTCTGTGCCTAAGTTGAAAAATGTAGGCGCACACAAAGAAATTAAGGAGCACAAAAGCTATTTGACGTTATAAAGCTAGAATCCTTGCATTTTTCTAGGCACACTGGTACTCTGAAATAAAAATTCCAGAAAGCACAAATTATTTAGGCAACTAAAATGGTCACACTGTAGAGCCCTGTTGTCTTGTCCAGGACAAGTAAAAAATTATCACAATATCAAACGATTACTCTGATCAGAATTGGATTAGAGGCCAACATTGGAAAAATCAAATCTATTTTTCATGTACATAAATTTAAAAAAGCCTACTTGCATATTGGCTACAGCCTCATGTCCAAACAGATGCGGACATGAGGGAGGCGGCATAATGTAGCCAAACTTTAATGACACTTTTAGTTACATAAATATATGTTAAATACCAGTCATGTTTGACTAATATAATTTTACATTTGTAATTTAGCAGACACTCTTATCCAAAGCGACATAAGTGCATACATTCTCGTACTGGTCCCCAGTGGGAAACGAACCCACAATCCTGGAGTTGCAAGCGCCATGCTCTACCAACTGAGCCACATGGGACCAATAATTAAGGGTAATTAACATGAACAGCTAAAGACTTGATTCTGTCGACATACTCAAGGCACGGTTCATTTAGACCGAACCACAGCGCCTGTTGCGCACCGCACATCACCCACCTTGAATCTCATCGAAGGTGGTCAGCATTTTAAAACTAACTAACAAACGTAGTTGTTTAAAACCTGGATGTTTAATGTCATTTTATGAAGCATGTCTTTTTTTCAAAGTAGCCTAGACAAAATACGACCATTGAAATGTTGAGAGAATTATTTTAAAACCCTTAATGACATTGAAACCAGCATTTTTCTCATGTTCTATTGGTTTTCAAATCAACTTTCTTCCATTGTCCAGCAGCCAAAGGAATAATCCTATTCATATTAGCATCCATGCATCTTTAAAACTCCCGTCTTAATTTCTTAAATATATTTTCATCGAGGTGCGCTTTAGAGAACATGGTTTTCCGCTAATTGCATTTTGGAACATTCGCGCATAGCTTTCAGCCATGTGCGCATTGTTGAGCTTAAAATATGAAGAAATACAACCATCACATTTTTACGCTAAATCGGTCTGATCCGTTGAGTCAGCCACATTGCCTTCCTAAAATGTTTTAATGTGCAGGAGTTGAATGAATTTTGGATGTGTCATCCCATAACTGTCCGTTTTGAACCGTATATATATTTTTTTTATCGTCCCAGGGATGACGGGATGCCCTTAATTTCGAGGCCTGGAGGGAATTATTTTATAAAGGCATAAAACATATTTGGTTGTAATTGTAATTTTGCTATATTTTATAGGCTACCAAGGGTGGCCAACCATCCTCCAGGAGAGCCTTAAAAAGGGGTGTGTAGGCAATTTTTTTGTCTGATTCTCTATGGTAAAAAAAGATAATGTATTTTATTTTGTAAAGTGGCATCCTTGCATCATACAACAATGTAAAAATTGTGTTACAGACCAAGTGACTTATCTGTCCTACTTATTCAATGGACAAGTGGCTAAAAATTTTTTAATGTCAAGCCCCTTGTCATGATATTAAATTAACAATGCAATGTCTTTCATTTTGATAAGCTAAAGTAAAACATTTGTTGTGCTGTGCTGAGCACTTGGGCTTGAACTGGCTCCGACGTATCATAATAATATGCCAGTGTACCGAGTGTAGAACAGCTTTGCAAACAGTCAGACCAGCAAAGAGACATTTACTTTAGAGACGCGAGTCATCTATCAAATAAAGTTTTGAATAACAAACTCTAAAGGAATAAACCTTTAGAGTTTGCCTATGTGGAATGAATGCAAATAAACCTGTGGCAGAGGACAATCAAGAGCGAGTCATACAGTATGCTTGTACGCTCAGAGTAGCTACTGCTATCAGTAAAGCCAGCTGTAGAACACCTGGAATGAGCCTCTGTCAAAATCTATTTTTACTAGAGAAGTACAGTATCCTAAGTTGGTTCAGTATAGGCAGGGTTGCCAGGTCTAGATAACGTTTCCAGATCAATGACCACTCAAAACCTGCCCAAAAAGCTCAAAATGTTCACAGAAAGAGAGTAGTTGCCACATTTATACAATAAACCCTTTTTCCATAACATTATCGAGCCAATTAAGGAATAGACGGAACTTGTAATAACATTAGAAGCTGAATTCGGTTTTAATCAAAATAATAACTCTTGCGAGCTATGACATAATAAAGGAATTTGAATATGTCGCAAGAGAAAATTATTTGCCCTTAAACTCACCTGATCATTTCCATCAATGGATGTCGGTTTAACTAGTTTGACTGCTATGATTAAGCAATAAGGCACGAGGGCAGTATTGTATATGGCCAATATACCACGGCTAACGACTGTTCTTAAGCAGTATCCAGATACATCAGTTAGCCGTGGTATATTGGCCATATACCACAAATCCATGGGGTGCCTTATTGCTATTATAAACTGGTTACCAACGTAATTAGAGCAGTAAAAATAAAAATGTTGTCATATCCGTGGTATATGGTCTGATATACCACGGCTTTCGGCCAATCAGCATTCAGGGCTCAAACCCAGTTTAAAATGGTAAATAAATCCCTTGTGTGGATGTGCATAACTATAGATAAATCCGACAGGAGAGTTTGAGTGATGAAAGTTGGACAGAGGGTCTCAAAATCTCTGAGTAAGAAAGACTTGGGCGGGGGGAAAAAAACGAAAAACAAAAACAAATGTTAGGCTATTTTCTGGCAATTGTGCCATCATTATGTGCCAGATGTTAAGACTACAAACCGTTATAAATGGCCAATTTGTGAGATTGACTTGCTCCCAGCTGTGCCCTGGATACCATATGTGAATTGATTGCCCCCCATATATCTTCAGAGTTCGTTCTGCTAGGTGACCTAAACTGGGATATGCTTAACACCCCGGCCGTCCTACAATCTAAGCTAGACGCCCTCAATCTCAGAAATTATCAAGGAACCCACCAGGTACAACCCTAAATCCTTAAACATGGGCACCCTCATAGATATTATCCTGACCAACTTGCCCTCCAAATACACCTCTACTGTTTTCAATCAGGATCTCAGCCTCATTGCCTGCATCCATTATGGGTCCGCGGTCAAACGACCACCCCTCATCACTGTCAAACGCTCCCGAAAACACTTCTGCGAACAGGCCTTTTTAATCGACCTGGTCCGGGTATCCTGGAAGGATATTGACCTAATCCCGTCAGTAGAGGATGCCTGGTTGTTCTTTAAAAGTATTTTCCTCACCATCTTAAATAAGCATGCCCCTTTCAAAAAATGTAGAACTAAGAACAGATATAGCCCTTGGTTCACTCCAGACATGACTGTTCTCAACCAGCACAAAAACATCCTGTGGCGTACTGCACTAGCATCGAATAGTCCCCGCAATATGCAACTTTTCAGGGAAGTCAGGAACCAATACACACAGTCAGTTAGGAAAGCAAAGGCTAGCTTTTTCAAACAGAAATTTGCATCCTGCAGCTCTAACTCCAAAAAGTTCTGGGACACTGTAAAGTCCATGGAGAATAAGACCACCTCCTGCACTGAGGCTAGGAAACACTGTCACCACCGATAAATCCACGATCATTTCAATAAGCATTTCTCTACGGCTGGCCATGCTTTCCTCCTGGCTACCTCAACCCCGGCTAACAGCTCCACACCCCCTGCAGCTACTTGCCCAAGTCTCCCCGGCTTCTCCTTCACTCAAATCCAGATGTTCTGAAAGAGCTGCAAAACCTGGACCCGTACAAATCAGCTGGGCTAAACAATCTGGGCCCTCTCTAAAATGATCCGCCGCCATTGTTGCAACCCCTATTACTAGCCTGTTCAACCTCTCTTTCGTATCGTCCGAGATTCCTAAAGATTGGAAAGCTGCCGCGGTCATCCCCCTCTTCAAAGGGGGTGGCACTCTAGACCTAAACTGTTACAGACCTATATCCATCCTACCCTGCCTTTCCAAAGTCTTCAAAAGCCAAGTTAACAAACAGATCACCGATCATTTCGATTCCCACCGTACCATCTACGCTGTGCAATCTGGTTTCCGAGCTGGTCAAGGATGTACCTCAGCCACGCTCAAGGTACTAAACGATATCATAACCACCATCGATAAAAGACAGTACTGTGCAGCCGTCTTCATCGACCTGGCCAAGGCTTTCGACTCTGTCAATCACCGTATTCTTCTCGGCAGACTCAACAGCCTTGGTTTCTCAAATGACTGCCGCGCCTGGTTCACCAACTACTTCTCAGATAGAGTTCAGTGTGTCAAATCGGAGGGCCTGTTGTCCGGACCTCTGGCAGTCTCTATGGGGGTACCACAGGGTTAAATTCTCAGGCCGACCCTTTTCTCTGTAAACAATCTGGGCCCTCTCTAAAATGATCCGCCGCCATTGTTGCAACCCCTATTACTAGCCTGTTCAACCTCTCTTTCGTATCGTCCGAGGTGATTCCTTGATCCACCTCTACGCAGACGACACCATTCTGTAAACATCTGGCCCTTCTTTGAACACTGTTAACAAACCTCCAGACAAGTTTCAATGCCATACAATACTCCTTCCGTGGCCTCCAACTGCTCTTAAACGCTAGTAAAACTAAATGCATGCTCTTCAACCGATTGCTGCCCGCACCCGCCAAAGCTCCCTTCACCCACGCTGCCAAACATACCCTCGTAAAACTGACTATCCTACCGATTCTTGACTTCGGCGATGTAATTTACAAAATAGCCTCCAACACTCTACTCAGCCAACTGGATGTAGTCTATCACAGTGCCATCCATTTTGTCACCAAAGCCCCATATACCACCCACCAGTGCGACCTGTATGCTCTCGTTGCCTGGCCCTCGCTACATATTCGTCGCCAGACCCACTGGCCCCAGGTCATCTATAAGTCTTTGCTAGGTAAAGCTCACTGGTCACCATAACAACACCCACCCCTAGCACGCGTTCCAGCAGGTATATCTCACTGGTCATCCCCAAAGCCAACACCTACTTTGGCCACCTTTCCTTCCAGTTCTCTGCTGCCAATGACTGAAACGAATTACAAAAAAAATAAAATAATAATAATAAAATAAATAATAATAATAATAATAATAATTCGCTTAAGTTGGAGACATATCTCCTTCACTAACTTTAAGCATCAGCTATCTGAGCAGCTCACCAATCGCTGCAGCTGTACACAGCCCATCTGTAAATAGCCCATCCAACTACCTACCTCATCCCCATATTGTTTTTATTTACTTTTTTTTGCACACCAGTATTTCTACTTGCACATCATCATCTGCTCATCTATCACTCCAGTGTTAATTTGCTAAATTGCAATTACTTTGCTACTATGGCCTATTTATTGCCTTACCTCCTTACACCATTTGCACACACTGTATATAGATTTTTCTATTGTTATTGACTGTACTTTTGTTGATCCCATGTGTAACTCTGTTGTTGTTTTTTTGTCGCTTTGCGTTGCTTTATCTTGGCCAGGTCGCAGTTGTCAATGAGAACTTGTTCTCAACTGGCCTACTTGGTTAAATAAATGTGAAATAAAAATAAATAAATAAAAGGCATGAACCCAGATTTAATTCTGTAGCCTATGATTGTAATTCAACTTTTCCATGGTTTGCGTGGATACATGCAGGTAGCCTATAGCCCCTGATAGGCCTACATCTCATTTCAGGTAGTCTACAGTAGGCTAGACAATATGTAAACTGAACAATTTAGCAGCTTGCTTAGCAGCTTGCTTAGACTAATTTATTAAACATGAATAAGCGAGCCGATTGCAAGATAAGTGTTTGTATTTCCCAATAGCCTACTGAGGATGGGGGTCATCATTTCAATCACTGAATTAAATAACATGTATATGATCTGAATATGCTTGTCAACAACAGCCAGTGATTATTTGTTTGGCCTAATCTGACCACGGTTACCATCAATCTAATGCATTCCAACAACTGATCTGCAATTGCAATAGAGCTTTGACAACGTCCAATTGAATTAACTAAACTTGGCCCTTAATAATCGCACAATAACAAAAAGGCTACAACAAACTGAAGTTATTGGCTATTTAATAAATCAGTTTGCCAGCTCCAGGTAGACTACACAAGTGGCACAAATTGATTTGCAATGACTCCAGTGATTGTAATTTCTACATATTTTCTGTATCAATTGGTAGCCTACAGTAGCATATAAATGAATAGGCTAATTGCTGGCCAAAGGTAAATGTATCATTTCCACATTTAATGTCAGTTTCATTAAAAAGAACCACGCAAGGGAGTTCCATAACTGAGAACTGAGAATGCTTAAAACACTTTGCTTGATACTGTTTTCTTTAAGCAAAGTCCACATTATAATGGAGTTTAAACCACATCCGAGATAATTTATGTAATACGCTCTAGTGCGCCCAAAGTCATTTTCCAGAGCTTTGTCTCCATTATGTATTGACGTGCATCAGCTCTAGCCTGTTAATATGTTTAATGGAAAAAGGGTTGGAGAAAAATAGGTGTTTCTATAATGATAGTCTAAAAACAGTTGTCACGACGTGATGCGCGTTCTGCTATGGCTCCTCTCATTCACGTGACTCAGCCAATAGTGGACTAAGCTGCAGTGCTCTCTCTCAACACCCCACTCACTCACCAACAACCTGCCTCGCTGCCAGCAGCAAGTCACAGTGAAATATACATATATATTTTACAGAGAAATGCCACGGCGGCCGCGGTGTGACATAGAAATAACCCAAAAACCCACAACCAATACATTTTCACCCGCAACATAATTTTCAAAGTAGCCCAATTCTGCAGGAAAACCATGGACATGGCAACCCTGAGTATAGGAAAAACAGTGCAGCAAACAGCTGGGTGTCTTACCGGTCAGGATAGACTGGTCTACTCTCAGGGTTGTAGATTTGATGGAAGAGAGACGGATGTCTGCAGGAACCTTGTCTCCAACTAGGGGGGAAAGAAGACAGACACACAGAGAGAATTAGAGAAACAGATTACAATGTCATAAATGGACAATGATGCATTGCAATCAGCAAAAAGTAGACACATGATACCTCACATGACCTCCATAACATCTGCCCATGATGTCAACTCATTGTAGCACAAAACAGACACAATATAGTTACAGGTCTCTCAAGACAAACTGGTTATGCATGTGCAAAGCCATAAACAAGTTTAAGCCTATGCTGTAAGCAGAACATTATGAAAAAAAACACCCTATACAGAGTGCTTAGACTAATGGACCTTGAAGACTACCAAGCTGTTCACTGAAATATAGATGCAATTTATTCAGCTTCACTGTTAACCGACAGACTATAGCTCATTTCAAGGTTGGTTGCTGGGCCACACGAAGGCAGAGGAAGGGTACTGGGCTTCTATCGCTGTAGGGGAGAAAGAAACACCAGAGCAGGAATAGGAAATGGAGGACTGGTGAGCCTTAAAAGGCCGGTCCATAAGAAAGAACCCAATTTGGGCCACATCTGAATTGTGGTGACCCGATTCAGCAACCTATTAGCGCATAAATGCTGGGAGATGGGGAAACCACTCGGTTTAAGGCACGGTTCTTCTTTCAGTTTCAACGTGCAGAGCAGTTCCACATAAAACATGTCAATTTGCTCTTACAGATATGGGCCCGGTTTCCCAAAAGCATCTTAAGGCTAAGTTGGTAGTTAGAACTTTTATAGGAGCATCGTTAAACCTCCGAGCTGTTTCCCAAAACCATCGTCACCAAAGCAGGACTTGAAAAAGCTTGTTATTTACCGACTGCCTCAGACCACTCGTGGAACAACTAAGTGAGTCGTTAGATGCGTTTTTCCCTACCGTGTCACTTTATACACAGAAGATCTCTGCTAAACATAGAATCAAGATGTTTATCTGTCTCTCTGGGACTGCCGATGACTTCGTTGTGAAGTTGACTACAAATACAAAGTTCCCAATGTCTTTGCAATTGTTACAAACAAGCAAACGGTAAAAAGGACGCATCAAATTAAAAACAGAATGACTGCATTAAATAATATACCATGTGGGCTATAGGCCTATATATTTATGTTCAATTAATTGACTTCTAATTTGCGATTTGTACACTACTGTCCAATTTTTTCCTCAATATATTTCATGATGTACCAAATCTTGATTTAATGCATTATTATAGAGTAAGCGTTAGAATAAGCTGCCTCAATATTTGCACCCATAGGTGATAATATCTCTAGGAGCTAATCTGCCATCAGTATTGTGGAACATATATAATGCTAAAGTAAGATTTGAATGTAGGAAGCTGATCCGAGAGCAGCACTGGCTTTCTTTCGATCCCATCAGTAGACATGCTCCAACGACGTACTAATTGATCATTCTCTCTGCGTGGTGTTCCGGGAAACGCATGTTAAATCTTCGGCCCTCGTAGATGCCAAAGTTCCATTGCTATCGAGAAACCGGGCCCTGGAGACTCCACATAGTATTACAATTATTCCACTAACCATGCTGGCCTGTCAAAATGAATGTCCCTAATAAAAACACCTCCACACACAGACCATCTCGCAAAGGAGGCAAACAAGAAGACGTGCATCTTTAGTCAACTTTAAACCATCCCAGGACGAACAAGGTGATGTCATGCAGACAGAGAAGAAAAAGAAAAGGCTAATAAATGGCTTGTTTTTTAATTATGTAAACATGATCCCCCTGTGCGCTTGAGGGGAGAGGAAAATATAAAACTATACCGAACAAAAATATAAAACTCAACATGTAAAGTTTGGTCCCATGTTTCATGAGCTGAAATACAAGATCCCAGAATATTCTAAAATTGTGCACAAATTTGTTTATATCTGTTTGTGAACATTTCTCCTTCGCCAAAATATATCATCCAAGTGACAGGTGTGGCATATCAAGATGCTGATTATAACAGCGTATCATTACACAGGTGCACCTTGCACTGGGGACAATAAAAGGCCTCTCTAAAATGTGAAGTTTTGTCACACAACACAATGCTACAGAAGTCTTAATTTGAGTGAGTGTACAATTGGCATGCTGACTGGAGGAATGTCTACTAGAGCTGTTGCCAGAGAATTGAAAGTTCATCCCTCTACCATAAGCCGCCTCCAACGTCGTTTTAGAAAATTTGTCAGTACGTCCAACCGGCCTCAGAACCACATGTAACCACTCCAGCCCAGGACATCCACATCCGGGTTCTTCACCTGCGGGATAGTCTGAGACAAGCCACCCAGACAGCTAATGAAACTGAGGAGTATTTCTGTTTGTAATAAAACTCATTCTGATTGACTGGGCCTGGCTCCCCACCCCCACCCAGGCTCCCCAGTGGGTGGGCCCACCATGGCTATGCCCCTGCACAGTCATTAATTTCCTTTATTGAACTGTAACTGATAGCAGCTGTTTCCATCATCTCCACTGAACAGGAAGAGGTGGAGGAGATAATCCCAGACGCTGTCACTCGGACATGGAGCCCCGCCTTCCAAAACTCAGACACAACAGGAGTGGCTCTTAGAACAAACAGTACACACTGGAACAGAGACAGAGAGAGAGAGAGACAGACTCACCCCGGTGTGCAGTTGGGTACGTGTATCAGGCCATATTACAGACACTGGTGCCAGGAGTTCTGGACCACCAGTGGCCATGGGCCAATCATGAGACATCTTTTCTCAGAAATAATTGTGTAGAGCTCAATCGCATCTTTCAACTGTCTAATGTGGAACAATGCGTTTCACTTCTGATAAGGTCAGGCAACCTACCTCACAGAGGGAAGTATAAAATTGTATTAATGTTATTTGTGCCGAATACAACAGGTGTAGGCTTACCGTGAAATGCTTACTTACGAGCCCTTGCCCAATAATGCAGAGTTAAAAGGTAAAAACATTTAGTTAAATGAAAAAAGGAAATAGTAACAATAATGAGGCTATATACAAGTAGTATCGGTACTGAGTCAATGTGCAGGGAGGGGTACGACGTAGTTGAGATACAGTAAAATGTACATGTAGGTAGGTGTTAGCTAACGTTAGCTGTCTGACTTTATTAGCCAGCTAATTTTTCATACCATAAACTAAATTATTTGAACAGTTAAATTGACTAATGTTGCTCAACATTTCTCTGGCTAGCTAACAGAGAATTCGATAAAGCTAGCAAGATACTTAATGTGAACAATACTTGTTCTACCACACTTTCTCCCTCACCTCAAACTATCCAAATGCCAGTTGTTTTTCGGTTACAGTTCATGAAGTACGCTTCATCACCTTCTTGCCCCCGTCTCCGTGGTCAGGCTTCTCACCTACCTCTTCGTTATCGTTCAGAGGACGCGCCAACTGCCTTTTCACTCGCCCGCTGTATTTCCAGGGTGCTCGCTGATGCTGTAACTAGCACATTGGTTGTGTCTCTCTTCAGTCGCGTGCTGCATTCTGTTATGTGAACGATTGGCTGAGCCTTGGATACAGCCAGTATTTATCCATACGCGCATCACTCGTTCACTGACAGCTAGTAGTGATCCAAAGCCCCCCCGCCCAAACTTTTCTCATTGGATCTACACGAATCACGTAGGTCACCTATTTTGGATTCAAAACGCAGAATTGCGCCGAAAAGTGACTAGGCAATCAGGATAGATAATAAAACAGAGTAGCTGCAGCGTATGTGAAAGTGTGTCTGTGTGAGTGTGTCTGTGTGTGGGGGGCGTCAACATGCATGTGCATTGTGTGTGTGTGTGTGTGTGTGTGTATGTGAGAGCGTATTGTGGCATACCGCGGACAAGCCACAAGGGGGAGACTCGTCGAGGCCTGATGGTGACAGGCATTCTACATCACGCGGTGGTGGCTCCCTCTGCTGGATGTGCCAGGTCTCGAGGGGTCGTCCGACCAGGACTAATTGGGGCTGATTGAGGCTGGAGAGTAATCAAGGGGCTGATTGCTCACCAGCTGTACGGGGCCCATAAAGCTGCCAGGAGTGCAGCACACGGGAGGGTTGGAGGTAGTGAGAGGTTGCTACCGGACAGACATCCTCACGTTCTGCTAGAACCGAAGGGCTTGGTGTTCTACCCCAGAGGAAACCGGGTTCTTTTTCTTTTAAATAAACACCCTTGAAACTGAGGTAACACACTTGTCTGAGTAAACGTTTTGATCAAACCCCCTGGTCTGCCACAAGTGGTGGAGAATGCGGGCAAGTCTGACAACATGGTCAGACCAGGGTTGACGTTTACGCAGTATCAGCGCGGACGAGCTGATAGCTCAGTTCGTTCGGGCCCAACAAGCACAACAGGACATTCAGGAACGAACGCTGGAAGAACAGCGTCTACAGAATGTCCGACAGCTGGAGGAAGTCAGGAAGCTTCGAGGAGAAACAGACCAAATCACATCCCACTCAGTTTTTAAATCAAGCTAACGGAGGATGATGATATCGAGACCTACTTCTGCACATTCGAATGGACAGCACTCCGTGAAGGTTGGCCCAAGGCGAAGTGGGCGAGTCTGCTGGCCCCGTTCCTGTCCAGACGCCCAAAAGGCGTATTATGACCTCAACACCAAACAGGTGGCTAACTACGACTGTTTCAAGTGGGAGGTACTCAGCCGCTACAGGTACAACCTGGCCCTTTGGTCCCAACTGGAGGTTTGTGTCAGAAGCTTCCCCCCCGAGCCCAAGTGAGCAAACTACTGCGCATCACCAGAGCATGGCTCCTAACCGACGTAGCCACCTTCCCCATTATCAACAAAGTGGTCATGGATCGCTTCTTACGGGTGCTACCTCACGACATGAAGCAAGCCTACGTACGCCCCAAACCTTGGGAGGACCCCTTGGGAGCCGTGGAGACGCACCAGAACACAGAGGCCCTGCTGAAGGGGACGTAGGCCGAGTCTGGGAGCCGTCGAAGGGAACGGAAGGACGATCCCACCACCATTCTCCCCAATCTGACAGTCAGCTGGGCTAAAGGACTGCAGTCCCACAGGGAGACCACCAGGGGAGTCAACCCACCACCGACGACCCCAGGTGGATGAAGACCAAAGGTGGTGTTTTGAGTGTGGCACCCAGTGACACCTTGCATGGAATTGCCCGGGTCGAGAGGAGTCGATGCCATCAGGGGGCCCCGGAGACGAGTCGGGGCACAGAGTAAACTATGTCACCTCCTGTTGGGCCCGCAGCGAACCACCAGCACCCATGGTCCCGGTGAAAGTTGACGGTCACGACATCCTGATGGATTCTGGGAGTGTGGTAACACTTGTACAAGCACGCCTGCAGGCCCATCTGACCGAGCATGGTGAGATGTCTGTCTCCTTTGTCCACAGCGGCACCAAGCGGTATTCGACTGGGCAGGCCACCATCATGACGCCACAAGGGAGCTGCCAGATGGTGGTGGGTGCCGTACCAGAGTTTCTGGTACCCCTCCTCGTGGGACAAGATTGTCCACAGCACAGTGGAAACACGAGCTGGATAAGAGTATGAACCCATGTTCCTCCTCCTTGATTTCGAGGGACCCCCGAGACACCTGCCCTGAGCCCCGAGGGGGACAGTTCAGGACCTTCCAGTGGGAGAATCCAAACTTGAAAGCTGCTGCAGCCCAAGTGATAGTGGTGGATGGCCAGCTTCTTCCGGGGTTGAATGACCGGCAATACCCCCATTTCCAAATCGAAAATAACCTGTTGTATCAGGTGTCGCACGAACAGGGAGAACTTCGAGAGGTGCTGTTGCTGCCCCACCGGTACGTCAGAACCATTCTTTAGCTAGCCCACACCCATTTGTTGGGGGCGCACCTGGGAATGGAGAAGACCCGGTAACGGATTGCCGCCTGGAAGAATATTGCCGTAGCTACCCAGAGTGTCAAATCACCGCCCCAAAAACACACGATACGAAAGAGGCCATACCAGATCCTCAAGGCCCGAAGGAAGGCCGTGAAGCAGGAGGTGGAGGCTATGCTGAGGATGGGAGTCATCGAAGGAGTACCAAAGTGCATGGTGCAGCGCCATCGTGATGGTGCCCTAACCGGACGGTAGTCTGCGTTTCTGCAATGACATCTAGGGGGTGAACAATATCAGTTTGTTTGACGCCTACCCCATGACGATGGTGGACAAGTTCATCGACCGGTTGGAAAGGCCCGGTACATCAGCACCCTGAACCTGACCAGGGGATATTGGCAGGTACCCTTGGAAGCCTCCTCACGGGAGAAGACAGCATTCTCAACACGGGACGGGTTATACCAATACCGGGTCTTCCCATTCGTTCTCCATGGAGCCCCGCCCATGTTTCAGCGCCTGATGGACTTAGTCCTCCAACCCCACCAACAGTACGCAGCAGCCTATTTGGATGACATCATCCACAGCCAAGGTTGGGAAGCGCAACTGACGTGCCTCCAGGTGGTACTGGACGCGCTCAGGAAAGCCGGGTTGACAGCGAATCCCAAGAAATGCAAGCTGGGGTTCGAGGAGGTAGAGTTCCTGGGGTATTTGATCGGACAGGGGAAACGTTAAGCCCCAGGAGAGGAAGGTCCAGGCGGTTCGTGACTGGCCCGTTCCCCGCACCAAGACAAAGGTCAAGTCCTTCCTGGGGCTGGCGGGATACTATCGCCGGTTTATCCAACTTTGCAGCTATAGCCTCCCCCTTACCGATCTGACCAGGGCCCGCCTTCCAAAAACAGTGAAGTGGTCGGATGAGGCCAAAGTGGCATTCAGGCGTCTGAAAGAAGCCCTGTGCTCCCATCCGATTCTCGTGATGCTCGATTTCCAGGTACCAATGCTCGTGCAGACGGATGCCTGCGACACGGAACTAGGGTCTATCCCGTCCCAGGTACACAATGGGGAGGAACACCCCATGTACATAAGCCAGAAGTTGATACCCTGAGAAAATAAGTACTCGATTGTCGAGAGTGTCTAGTGGTGAAGTGGGCATTAGACACTTAAGTATTACCTGTTGGGCACTCACCTCACCCTGGTCCCAGACCATGCTCCCCTGGTCTGGATGGCCAGGGGAAAGGACACGAACGATCGAGTCACCTGGTGGTTCTTGTCCCTTCAACATCTCTTTTTCTGTTGTGCACAGGTCAGGTGCGAAGCATGGGAACGCGGATGCCCTATCGAGAAGGGAGACGTACATCGCACTGACGACCGGAGGAGGCGTACCGCAGACAAGCACCCAGGGGAGACTCGAGGCCTGGTGGTGACAGATCTACATCCCGCGGTGGCGGCTCCCTCTGCGACGTGCCAGGTCTCAACGGTTCCTCCGGCCAGGACTAATTGAGGCTTTTGAGTAATCAAGGGGCTGATTGCTCACCAGCTGTACGGGGCCCATAAAGCTGTCAGGAGGGCAGCACACGGGAGGGTTGGAGGTAGTGAGAGGTTGCTACCGGACAGACATCCTTATGTTCTGCTAGAACCGAGGGGCTTGGTGTTCTACCCCAGAGGAAACCGGGTTATTTTTCTTTATTGTTTTAAATAAACACCCTTGAAACTGAGGTGTGAATATTCCGAGTAGCACATTTTTATTAACTGTTAAGCAGTCTTGTGTCTTGGCGGTAGCAGAGAAAACAGTCTGACTTGGGTGGCTAGTCTGACAATTTATAGGGCCTTCATCTGAAAAACAAAACAAATTATCATCAGCCTCACTTGGTCTATTCAGACAAAGGCAAACTGTTACAGAATAATATCTAAAGGCCAAAGAAAGATACGTTTGGGAAGAGTTTCAATATACAATCTGAGGCCAAACTGAACAGAAAGAAAACATGACCAGTCAAATGTTTCCCCTTCGGCCATGAAGTATAACGGCCACATCCTAAGGGTTGTGTAATACTTCCTGTGCTAAGAGACAATACATTTTTTAAGACATACTTATGACTGCAGGACAGGAGGGAACTAGAGAAACAAATTGGGATGGCTTGAGGCTGTTTAAAATGGCACTTGTTGATGTCATAAGAAAAAAGGAAACGCAACAGTGAAAAGCACACAAGGCACACATTACATTGTCCTGGTGCAGTTCAACTGGCCCGCAGGACTGCTCTGGATGAAGTGTGTGTATATATATAATCTGTCCCTTTATGTCAACATCCTACTTGGTACCAGGCCAAACCTCTGTGACAGTCTCCACACCTAGGAGAGTGAGACAGGCAGCATAGCAACAAGACGCACGGACTCAAGAGTCAGTGCCAGACATGACTCTCAGGGGTGTCCTTCTTTACAACAGAGGAGTAGGTCCAAGCAAGGCCGCCAAACCAGGAAGACAGACAGACGGACACAAGCCCTTGCGTTTATGACTGCATGACACAGCAGGTTTCTGTGTGTCCAATCCTGAGGGTGCAGGTGCTGATGGCAGATACAACAAAAGGCTGAAAAGCTGCTATTCTGAGGAGGCTATTTCAGAAACACTCAACAGGTAATAACGTCCTGGAACTCTTAAAGTGCTCTTAACCAGCTGTTCTTGTCTAGGCAGTATCCACTACTGACCAAGTGTATAGTACACTAACAATTCAGGTAGATGGTAATGGAAACTGTACTATAGAGGCACAAAATAAATAAAAGGAATAACAAAAAGAAATGGAGGTACTTATTCAAGAACTATGTACTACAAAAATAAAGAAATAAATTCTTGAATCTTCAACATACAAATACTACCAAAAATAATTTACAGAAACTCATTACAAATGAGTCATCCATGATTCACCAAATTATTTGTTGAAAGAAGCAAAATATTTTTTCAGTCTCCTCCATTTCCCCTGAATGATGTTAACTGTAAGGATTTATTTCCTAATAATAGTAATAATGTAAAATTAACAAATTTACAGAAAGACCTGTGTGAAGGCCAACTTACAGAAGAGAAACTTTGAGGCCATTTGAATTACTCCTATAAAAATGGTAGACTTTCAGGCACTCAACAAGGTCTGATTTCATTACTACTAAAACAGGACCCAGGTGGTAAGTATAAAGATCCAGTCCATTTAAATAAATAAAAACTGGAGGCCTCTTCCACTTTATGTTGTGATGCAAAAATTCATTGGTAAACTACAAGGTAGTTTAAATACTAAAAATGAGTGGATGATGTAGACATACTTGGTATTCACATCTAAATATATATACAAGAACTTACAATTAATTTCAATAGAAAGTTTGCAAAAATAGATAAGATTCTGCAACCATGGAGAGGTAAATACTTGTCTATTTATGGAAAAATCACATTGATTAACTTTTTGGTCCTATCACAGTTTACTTACTTACTAATGGTGCTGCCTACTCCAGATGACTCATTTTTTTAATCATATGAGCAAACAATATTTCATTTGGAATGCTAAGCCAGACAAAATTAAACGTGCCTATTTATATAATGAATGAGTTTGGGGGGGGGCTAAAATGAGATATTAAAGCTTTAAACCTCTTACTAAAAGCTTCACTCATACATAAGTTAAACTTAAACCAAAAATGGTTCTCCAGTAGGTTATCAAGAAAGGCTCATCCTTTGTTCATAAATTGCCTGTCTACAGATTACAGCTTCTCATTTCCGACAAAAAAAATAAAAAATAAAAAATAAAAATAAATCATTTTAAGTATCGCCCTTCCTTAAACAAGCCATACAAAGCCGGTTACAATTTCAGTATTATCCTCCTGAAGAGATAGAACAATTGTTATACTCAAATATACTGATTAATTTAAAAAAAACATTCTTTATGGAAAAAAATTATAATATTTATTAATGATATTATGAATAAAAACGGTGGAGTTGTCACATATGCAGCTATTGAAAATATATGGGAATGTCTGCTCAATCCATACGCATAACTAACTGATTGCAGCATTACCACAAAAATGTAGGAGGCAAGTGGAAAAGGGAAAAGGTAGGGAACTTGTTCGCCTGCCATATATTAAAAGACACAAATTGGCATAAATAGAAAAATATCAGTTTCATGAGGACAAAAAATGTTGACAGCTGCTCCATACAGGTTTCAAAATAAATGGGAAGAGATTTGATGTACCGATTCCATGGCACGTGTGTTTTTAATACCAGTTCATAAACCTTGATTCAACACGTCAAGTTTTTCAATTTAAATTATTATACAAAATTCTTGCCACCAACAGAATGCTATATATATGGGGCATAGAACCTCTCTCAGCTCTGTAGATTTTGCTGCAAAGAGACAATCACTAGATCATTTATTCTGGTATTGCCCCTATGTAGCTTGCTTCTGGTCACAGGTTCAGGAATGGTTAAAATATTTTAAAATCACAACATTCACTTAAAATGAACCTTACAAATAGCGGTGGTTGGCGATTTGGAAAGCCATAGTCAATAAATAATCCTTGTAGGAAAGGTTCTTTAGCTCACAATCTATGTATACTATACGATTAGAAATGTATGTATGTACAGTTGAGGTCGGAAGTTAACATGCACCTTAGCCAAACACATTTAAACTCAGTTTTTCACAATTCCTGACATTAAATCCTAGTAGAAATTCCCTGTATTAGGTCAGTTAGGATCACCACTTTATTTTAAGAATGTGAAATGTCAGAATAATAGTAGAGAGAATGATTTATTTCATCTTTTATTTCTTTCATCACATTCCCAGTGGGTCAGAAGTTTACATACACTCAATTAGTATTTGGTAGCATTGCCTTTAAATTGTTTAACCTGGGTCAAATGTTTTGGGTAGCCTTCCACAAGCTTCCCACAATAAGATGAGGAATGGGCCAAAATTCACCCCTGACAGAGCTGGTGTAACTGAGTCAGGTTTGTAGGCCTCCTTGCTCGCACACGCTTTTTCAATTCTGCCCACAAATTTTCTATGGGATTGAGGTCAGGGCTTTGTGATGGCCACTCCAATACCTTGACTTTGTTGTCCTTAAGCCATTTTGCCACAACTTTGGAAGTATGCTTGGGGTCATTGTCCATTTGGAAGACCCATTTGCAACCAAGCTTTAACTTCCTGACTGATGTCTTGGGATGTTGCTTCAATATATCCACATAAATTTCCATCCTCATGATGCCATCTATTTTGTGAAGTGCACCAGTCCCTCCTGCAGCAAAGCACCCCCACAACATGATGATGCCACCCCCGTTCTTCACAGTTGGGATGGTGTTCTTCGGCTTGCAAGCCTCCCCCTTTTTCCTCCAAACATAACGATGTTCATTATGGCCAAACAGTTACATTTTTATTTCATCAGACCAGAGTACATTTCTCCAAAAAGTATGATCTCATGATGACAAAACCAGTTTTTTCTTTTATACATTTTTGCAAATGTATTAAATAAAATATTAAATTTACATAAGTATTCAGACCCTTTATGCAGTACTTTGTTGAAGCACCTTTGGTAGCAATTCTTGGGTATGACACTACAAGCTTGGCACACCTGTATTTGGGGAGTTTCTCCCAATCTTCTCTGCAGATCCTCTCAAGCTCTGTTTGGTTGGATGGGGAGCATAGCTATTTACAGGTCTCTCCAGAGATATTCGATCGGGTTCAAGTCCGGGCCAGTCAAGGACATTCAGAGACTTGTCCCCGAAGCCACTCCTGCGTTGTCTTGGCTGTGTGCTTAGGTCATTGTCCTATTGGAAGGTGAACCTTCACCCCAGTCTGAGGTCCAGAGTGCTCTTGAGAAGTTTTTCATCAAGGAGTTCTCTGTACTTTGCTACGTTTATCTTTCCCTCAATCCTGACAAGTCTACGAGTCCCTGCCTCTGAAAAATATCCCCACAGCATGATGCTGCCACCACCATGCTTCACCGTAGGATGGTGCCAGGTTTCCTCCAGACCTGACGCTTGGCATTGAGACCAGAGTTCAAAATTGGTTTCATCAGACCAGAGAATCTTGTTTCTCATGGTCTGAGAGTCCTTTAGGTGCCTTTTGGCAACTCCAAGGGGGCTGTCATGTGCCTTTTACTGAGGAGTGACTTCAGTCTGGCCACTCTACCATAAAGGGCTGATTGGTGGAGTACTGCAGAGATGGTTGTCCTTCTGGAAGATTCTCCCATATCCACAGAGGAACTCTGGAGCTCTGTCAGAGTGACCATCGGGTTCTTGGTCACCTCCCTGACCAAGGCCCTTCTCCCCTGATTGCTCAATTTGGCCGGGCGGCCAGCTCTAGGAATTGTCTCGGTGGTTCCAAAATTCTTCCATTTAAGAATGACGGAGGTCTCGGTTCTTGGGGACCTTCAATGCTGCAGACATTTTTTTGGTACCCTTCCCCAGACCTGTGCCTCGACACAATCCTGTCTCGGAGCTCTACAGACAATTCCTTTGACCTCATGGCTTGGTTTTTGCTGTGGGACCTTAAAAAGACAGGTTTGTACCTTTCCAAATCATGTCCAATCAATTTAATTTACCACAAGTGGACTCCAATCAAGTTGTAGAAACATCTCAAGGATGATCAATGGAAACAGGATGCACCTGAGCTCAATTTCGAGTCTCATTACAAAGGGTCTGAATACTTATGTAAATAAGGTATTTGTTTTTATTTTTTATACATTTGCAAACTTTTCTAAAAACCTGTTTTCATTTGTCATTATGGGTTATTGTGCGTAGATTGATGAGGGCTTTTTGTTTTTAATCCATTTTAGAATAAGGATGTAACATAACAAAATGTGGAAAAAGTCTAAGGGTCTGAATACTTTCCCGAATGAACTGTAGCATCTCAGACATTTAAATGATTAGTTAAAGAAGATCTCTGGATGGTCCTTTCCCTATCCCATTACTAAGTGCGTTTTGTTGCCATCAACACCATGAAAAGGTTGTAATTAAAAGGTAGACTTAGCGATATGACGTAGACGCAGAAAGTAAACAGCATAGTGGGTAAATTTCCACAACAACTAAGAGCATTGAAGCGCGAGGCTCAACCTCTGCTGTTTTGGTCCCGTGGCTACCATGTTGTGAACAGCGTGAAGCGAACCCCTGCACATGCACAGATACTGTGTGTGACAGAGTGAAGTCTCGCATCTCGCTCAGCTCAATATCTGCGGTGCTGCTCATGGCAACGTCATTTAGCTGAGTCTACATTTAAAACTTCTGCCTGCTAATCCCTATACCTAGCCTAATGAAAGGGGAGTGTTGATGACTCATCCTACCTTCCCTCTCCACACAGTAGTCTTCTTAATATTCTAATGCACCGTTCCACATGTGGTCATGAGAAGCTGTGGACAAGGCTACAGTCTGACCACGGTAAAAGAGGAAGCTCTGAAGGGTATTCATGTTCCTGTTAAGGTCAATCTCTGGCTCCTCTTAACAGTCTCTCCAGGGTCTGACCATTTACCGCGACTTCTATTAACCAGACAGCATAGCGCAGATTCCCAGCAGGCAATTCAGGACATGCCTCAAGGTTAAGCTGCCACAGTGCAGTTCAATACTCAAAAGCAAGGGCAATGCAAACATGCCGAAAATTGTACCTTAACGGTTGGTTGGTACCGTTAGTCTTTAACACTGAAATGTCTAAATGAATTGATAATGTTGAACAACAATATAGGCTAAATGAACAGCAGGTTATTTAGTGCATACTGCCCTCTTTTCAAGTACATACAATTCCCTCCGCCTCATTCATCCAAGACCCAGCCAGACATTGTGCCTCCTGCTGACCCGACACTCACCAAAAGACCCCACAGTGACAGCAAACGCTGGCCAGACCCACATAAAATGCCACATGCCATGCTAGGTGTCTGGAATCCCAGGCCATGGAGGGTGCTGATGGGTAGTGTCTGCGCGTTAGGCTTGGAGGGGTGGGATCGCCATCTACCACTGACTTCCCTACAAGGTCATCTTGCTGTCCAAACAATAGGAACAGCTGAGCAATCCTCCCCCTCCATCCAACTCAACACTGACTGGCCCCTATCAGTATGTGGGCCCTTATTTTACTCTACATGCACCGGCCAGGTACCAGAACCCCCAGATTCCTGCAGAAATGCAACACCTCGGGATATAGACCACATTATGCTGATGACTAGCTATGTGCAATAAACACCTTAAGTTAAACTAAAAAGAATGGCCGTTGCATTTATGGCCAATGTTGAGCTATTCAGGGAGAAGAGAACCATCTCCTTAATTTCCCTGAAGTTCTGAGATAAATTAAGAGTGACTATGGGTTGAGAGATAAGTGAATCGCCTAGCAGGAGCAGCAGCTGTCTGAACCACGGTGCTGTGAGGGACATGCTAGAGGGCGCAGCTCATCAGACCAACATTTTCCCTGGTGGCGTCATGTAAAAATCCCCCCAGCGTGAAGAAGATTCTTCCCAATCGTTCTAATTGTGCTCCGATTGTGACGTCATGCTTTAACATTTCTCCCAGCGTGAAAATGTTCCCAGTTGAATAATCACACGCGCAGCTCTTTACGCTATGTGGATGGCTGAGCTAGTGTGGATGTTTCGCTCACTTCCTCAACCTCGAAAAACTGTTCTGTGGGCACACGCATTTGCTTCACACATCTGCCAATCAATGGTGGACAGGAGTATTGACACTGACCAAATCAGAAGCTTGTTGAGGTGTGAGGTCAGCATATAAAACACAGACTCACACATCAAAGTGCTGAGGGTTGATGTGAGGAGAGATTTTTTGCGATTGCAAAGACTTGGGCGCTACGGGAGGGTGTGAGAGACATCCGGCCGTGCTCAGACTCGAGGCTGTAATCGCTGCCAAAAGTGCTTCAACAAAGTACTGAGTAAAGGGTCTGAATACTTATGTAAATGTGATATTTCCCCAAAAAGAAATTATACATAATTTTTTTTGTTGTCATTATGGGGTATTGTGTGTAGATTAATGAGGGGAAAAAACTATTACATCTATTTTAGAGTAAGGCTGTAACGTAATAAAATTTGGAAAAACTCAAGGGGTCTGAATACTTTCTGAATGGACTGTATCTGGTTGTAAAATAGTTGCTATTAAGCACAAAATGGAGAGTTGAGAAATAAAAATTATACCTCTGACAAGATATCGGTTTGTTTAAACTAATTAATCAATCAGAACACTTTTTCTCCGGGAAAGGAAAGTGAGTGACTCGTTCGACATCGCAGCAGGCCCCAGCGAAACATGTACAGGCAGGAATCATGAGAATAATGTATTTTACTGTTTGACCAAATAATGGTTTAAGCCACCTAAAAAAAAAAACATTTTGAGTGAGGTGACCATGTAGAATGTGCAGCTCCCACCGATGAGTTCAATTAAAACATTTATTCGCACAGCCAAGTCAAAGGGTCACAAAATGCAACTAAATGGTTGCAGTCTGGAACCCTGCCTGGAACAGCAGTCAAGGAAAGCTGACATCACATAGCTGCAGATTAGTTTAGTAAGAACAGCAGTGACAGCAAACCTCAGCACAGCATCCCTGTATTGACAGTGCTGGGTCAGACAGCTTGGGCTGGACAAGGATGAACTACAGTACACAGATACAGCAAGAGGACAGCCAGCCCAGCCAGAGGATGTACTGAGAAATGCATTAGCTACAATCAAAACATTAATGAAAACCAACACTGGGCTATAATCTTCCGGACAGTAAACACATCAGCAGAGAGCAAAGCACCATCTCTAGACTGTGGATGTCCCATGTGGGCTTATGAGAGTTGAGAAGGAGAGAGCTAAATGTGTCTACCTCCAGAGGGCTTACAGGAGCTGGGAAGGAGAAATGGGCTCGGAGTGGAGCGGAGCGAGAGGCTGGCTGACAGGCAGGGCAGGGCCAGAGATGGCCCGTTTAGTATTCTGCTCACAGCTCAGCCAGTCACTGCAGCCTGCGTCCTCTGCCTCAGCAGTGAGCTGGCATCTGCGTCACAACCAGCCTCTTGCTGGCAGGGGGGGTCACACTGGGACTTTGGGCAAAAAACATTATTCAGAAAAGAACATCACAGAAACCAATATAAAAAGGCTCTGCAGAATTGACCCATATGCCCTCTTTTAGGTGAGCTTCTCAATTTCCACCTGACAGCATGCACAACGCATCACTCTGACAATATCTGCTTTACCAGCCGCTCTCTGGAAGTCTGCTTTCCGAGCAAGGATGTTAGCCATTTTCCTGGGTGAACATAGAGCACACAACCAATCATGCCCACACTAAACAATCATAGGAGGCACAGAGGCTGGAATTCACACAGCAGGACCAGTCTTTGACAAATTCCTGTGCATCAAATAAAGGCAACTATACAGAATACCCACGAAGACTTCCAGGACCCACTTAGATAACCATACTATTATGAAGCCATTGTCAAACATCTACCCCCCAAACCTAATTTTCCATCACAATTGGTTTAATAGAAATTAGCGAGCAGCTAATGCACGCAGTGCTGACGGTGCCCTTCTCAAGGTGACTTTGGAGCCCTGCCAAAAACTGTCCCACACTGCAACAATGTTCCCCAGAGAGGGGGGGCACAAGACACCGGCCATCTTCCCTACTGTCACTGCCTGCTATAAATACACCATGATTTTATAATCTAGACAGGCTATCCAGGCTTAAAATAAACCCACCACTTTGCGCAAAAGAACACTGCATCACCTCAATGGCTTAGGGTTAAACAAAGTATCATGATAACGTTAGCCCTTCAAGGGCTCCAGCATTCAACTCCACATCAGTTGAATACGTCCATCCCCCGCTGCACTGCAGCCAGGTATTGCCCAGGACACATTCCTCTCAAAACCAGAGACGTCTCGCTCTTCGCTAAAGTGCTAGAGTCACTGTCTTTGGGTGAGTCATACCAGCCGCACTGAGAAAACGGGAGACAAGCCACTCAAAGGTTGAGTTTACCGGCTCCAAGGGGGATGTTCTAGCTACGGTTGAGCCGCATGCGAGACTCATCAAGGTGGTGTGTTCAGTGCACCCTGGTGAGTTAAGCACCCCCAGGAAACATGCGCACATGATCCGAGAGGCCTTTAGCAGCACTAGTGCCTAGTCATCTGGGACAATGGGTTAATAGAAACATTCCAAAATACACCACTTCTGTAGGGTGAGTCACCTCTGCAGTGGGACTAGGGGAAGAGGGGAATTGAAATGAGCTTTTACTGCTAAAACGTCAGCCTGACCTTGCCTAGGCTCATGAGCCCTTTTAAAAATAGCATTTACCTGAATGAGGTGTCATAAAAAGCAAAGGCTAAAAACAATGCTGTTTTGCATAAAAAGAGATCAGGACTGTCCTTTTTTTCTACAGTGGTAAACTATTAAAAGGGAAATATTTTTCTAACAAAGAATAATAACTGTTAATAATTCAACCTTAAACAATACTTATTCATAAGCAAAATGACTGAATTATCAGAAATAGTCTAGGTCTAATGCATCCTAAAGCACCGAGAAAGACAGGGTTACCTTACCAGAAACCTCTACGATGTCTCCTGGCACGATTTCTTTGGCCTTGATCCTCTGAACGGTCTTCCTGTCCTGGCGGTAGACCTTGCCCATCTCAGGCTCGTACTCTTTTAGGGCTTCAATGGCATCCTCAGCATTGCGTTCCTGTGTAGATTAGAAATGTTGACCGTTTGCTTACATATTTGAAATTGAACTTGATGATCTGACGACATTATAGATGCAAATTCAAATAAGCTCATTTTACTTTTTCACTATCTCACAAACTACAGATATGTGGGTTCATTTAAAGGCACAATCTGTAACTTCAACATGCCACTTTGTTTTGTTAACTGATGGATGGGGCTTGTGAAATATAACCAGTTTTGAATCCAAAGACAGCAGGAGATCTTAGAGATTGTGCCTTTAGATTGTGCATGACAAGGACCAGGAGATTTGCCTTCGCATATTTTAAAATCTGGAAGGGAAAAAAAGAAAAAAAAGGTGCAATATGCAGAAATCGCTCTGCCATTTCATGGTTGCTAAAATTCTAATTGTTTTCCTAATTTCAGAATCATTGTACAATCTAAAACGCTGTGAAATATCTTTCGGCAGACATAGGTGGGTTAATTTAAAGGCACAAAATCATAGAAATAGCACAGATCTAAAAGCTTCATATACCCGCTTTCAATTAGAATAACAGATATAACTCTAATTTCTATGTGAATTTGGTCAGGTTGCCAAAAACAAAAGTTACATATGGTAACTGATTATGCTTAAGAAAACAGAAGTGCAAGTAGTAAACATTGTGTCAGTCACATATACTAGTAATTTATGAAAACAGTAGCTAAATAAGAACCTTCACACCATGCCAAAGTCACGTTCACTCAATCACTTAGAATAGAAAGCTTAGTTCTAAAGTCCACATTTCTAGGACAACTTCAACGTATCAGTTAGTGAGAGCCTATCAGGGCAGGAATGGCCAGTTGCATCACTTCCTGTTGAGTAAGTCTACTCCATGGCATGCACTGGCTTAGCTTACTGAACATTCCTCCTAGGGGCTGCCTGGCAGTGCAAGCAAAGTCAACCAGCATGACAAAAGGTCTGACAAGAAAATGGGCATCGAAACAGAGTAAAAGAGACAACTATCAACTTGTGGATTGAATTGCCTATCATTTATTCCATTCTTTGACTACACAGAAATGCTTTATGGACTGGATTCAAATGTTCAAGACCATTTGCTCACAAACATGCCATCTATGGAATGTTAAACTCCGACAGACTAAGGAAATGTAACCTAGTTCTGGACAAACTCATGCAGGAATTTAGACTGAATGAATAAATCCTAAGGGAGCATCCAGCCAATTTGTGTTGGTAGTTGCTACAGACAAATTTCTCCTTGCAAAGACTGCAAACATTAGAGAATGGCTAAGAGACCATGGGTGTAAACATAATTAAAGCAACAGACGTGAAGTCTGAGCAAGAGGAGGGATTGTCACTTTGGTCATGCCTAAACCTTCTCAAATGTACTCAGTGACCCACTTTCTTCCTTGCCCCATTTTTCATCTACTTTCATCTACCATTGAACAGCAAGTCCTTAAAGAAAGGAAAGCATAAAACTGCCATGTGACCAATGAACAGAATGTATGAGACTTGTGGATTCTCCTACCTACAACTCTTTATGGTAGCTGTTTTGCCTATAGTCGCTAGCTAGTTGCATACAATAAGTATTCCTTTCCACAGCCTGCACCAAAACAAGAGTTTCGGAATACTGTCATTGACATTGCAACGCCACACTGAACATCGACTTTCAAAATACTGTAAAAGATGTCTAAATTACATCATGCAAGTTGCTCACCTGCCACACACCCACGATGGCATTGGCTATAAGAATGAGTAAGATTACAAAAGGCTCCACAAAGGCTGTGATTGTTTCTTCTCCATCCTCGAACAAGGCCAAGACCTAAAGGTAAACAAGACAACGATGATCCATTATTGCCATGATTCCACAGGAGTAATTAATAACATCTCTCCCCCTGGTTACGCTTACTACGATGTATTTAAGCGATCAGAATCATGTTAAGAAAACGGTTGTGAAATAAGGTTAAACTAAATGTCCACGGAGAATGTGTATGCATTCTGATACGACTGATTAACTTAGCAGTGGTAGAAATGCATAGAAATGTACATTTTGTTGAGTGAGCTGCATTTTTTACATAAATGACAACAAGATGAACATACAAACAGTTACATCAGAAGATTTACAGTAGGATATCAGTGCAAGAGTAACACATTTAAACAAAATGAATACAACACATTTGTTTAGATGTTAAAACATTTTCTAAAGCTTTGAGCTCATTTAACACCAAAACCGGACAACATTTTCCAAGTTCAAAAGCAATGTGCTAAAGGTGTTTTTGAATTGTAATTTCAGAAAATGTCCATAATATAGCTGCAGTAATAGTGGAATGATAGTGTTTCACAGTATTACTTACCCGCCAGTGTTTTGATTGGCTGTGATATTAGCCCATTGATTTCTCCCGGCAGATATCGTTTTTACAGCTGTTTGAAGCTAGTGGACCGGAACAGAAAGTAACTTGCTGTTTTTTTCCCGGTTTTGGTCCACCAGCTTCAAACAGCTGTAAAAAAATACTTGTACTTATTCAAAATATATTTCACAACGATTTGGATGGTACAATGATTCCCTACACTATTCAGTGCCTGTTGTCTCACAAACAAAAATTGAGCGAACAGTGTAGACTTTTTGCAGTCAGGAAATGATAGCGATTTTCATAAGATAACACAGCCACAAAGTCAGAACATTTTTGACAGATGTTGCTCAGGCAGGAACCCTAAATAGGCGAAAATCACAACACTGGTGGGTATGTAATATTGTGAAAACACTATCATTCCATTATTAGTGCCAGATATATTAATGGGCATTTTCTGAAATTACAACGCAAAAATTCTAACAAATCCTATGCGTAGCACCTTTCAAATACCATAAACCTCATCGTAATCTTGCACCGTGATTTTATTTTGAGTGATTATTTAACTAGAGTTTGCTGTACTGAGCAATACATAGCCAACTCTTTATAAACGCACATTGTTGAATTAAAGTTCCAAATGAAATCTGTTTTTATCTCATTTATGGTCAATTTTGCACATAAGACATTTGAAATTCGAAAACTTATATCGAACACCGAAAATACAGTAAGACTACAGTTTATAACAGATCGTGTTGATGTATGTAATTTCAGTGTCAGCACATAACAGTACATTTGGACAAATTAATCAATGGCCCTCAGTAGCCATAAGTATCATGCATAGTATGCATGTCAAATATGAGCAGTTGAAACAAACAGCCAGCCACCTTACCACCTCAAACAAACCAGTTACCAGGACTACTGCTGCAGTAATCGGTCACAACCAACAGATTTCACTCAACATAGCCATTCTCCAACTCTGCACTCTTCCTCTCTCACAAACCAGAGATAAAAACACTCTTCTGGGAGCAAGACTAATTTGCATGTTATCTACTGAGAATAAGAGCACACGACACGTGTTGCACAAATTCACTTTAACGTGACAAAGCCGCATCATGAACACCGCGCTGCAAGTTCTTCTGCAAGTTCTGCTGCACCCGCTTGTTATTTCATTAGCCTACTACTCGCCCATCATTGGATCTGACTTAACTGACAACCGACCAAAAGTATGGGAGTGCGGTGCATTGGAGAAGGCGTGGTGCATTCGTCTGGGGAATGCCCTCCCACTGAAGGTCAGAGCCCAAATTTGGTCTTGAGTGGTGGCCTGTCCCCGTCAGACAGCAACCACCAACACCACCATATCGCAAGGCTGGGCACTGCATACCAGCTCCTCTAGCAGACTGACACACACTGGGATTATAGATTACAGCTCTTGACACCTCCATACTGGCATCAAAAGGACCTCATCTCCTCAAGTCAATGTACATACTATCTGACACTACATTGTAAACCTTTCCAGTGCCAAAACCTCCTTCTGTCCACTACCAAAAAACATGAATAGTAAACACTGATGTAGCAGTACACTGCTAATACTGCAGAACAATGAAAATTAGGCTAGATCACTGTATGCTGTCAGTTACATTTCAATCAAACCATTTAGCTTGTGGATAGGCTTCTTACTCCAAATAACGAGGCAGAGGAGAGGAAGTGATTACACTGCGAGAGTAAAAGACGACTCAAATGTCTTGTTAGACACATGGTGATAGCAACTCGAGTCAAGCAACTGCTGTCATCACCATTCCTCAGATGTGTAGCTAGCCTTCTCAGCTGTTTGGCTGCCTGATCTGTGAATGTAACCTCAGCCTAGGCATTCAAACAGAAGACATTTGCTGTCCACACGTCTCATGCCACTAAGTCAAACATACACTTTCCCTTTCCATGCCAGACAGCCCACTCCTACTGATGTGCTTTCATCAGCAGCTCTGAACAGCAAGCAGATGATTTAAGAGTTTGTTTCTATGACAACTTAACGCAACATGTGGGGGGGGGGGGGGGATTGTCACCTCTATGTAATAAACCAAAACAATCTAATACATTCACAATACTCTTCAATACAGCGGTCACTGTAAAGGATTGTGACCAAATGCCAGGCCCATGGCAAGCAGCAGCAGTACCAAAGTTAGTGTGTGTTCTAAACCCGATCTAAAAAAACAAAGAGTCTAAGCGATATACTTACAAAAGATATACAAGCTGCCAGCAGAAGAATTCGTACAAGTAAATCTTCAAATTGTTCAACAACAAGCTCCCATAGAGACTTCCCTGTGGAATGAAAGAGATGTAGAAACACATAAAATCAAGAAGAATTTGTAGCACATAGATTTCACTTTTACAACAAACTATTTTAATGACGTGTTGTTATTACCTTCTTCAGCAGGTAACTCTGGAGATGGGCCAATCCAAAGTGCATACAGGGAAAAGAGAACACACCATTACATTAGTAATGTTTTAGTAGCTAATGCTGTTAATTTTGACAATCAAACATATGGCACTGCAATTTGTTTATCTCCACCCCATTTGACTCCCAATGACCCCCACTAAACCCCATATGTCCTGGTTCAGATTTTGCTAAAGCTAAAACTTTGCTATAGGCAACATGGAAAAACAGGGTTTTGATTTAATTGCATTCACCGAGTGAAACCCCAGTCTTGTGTTCGGCTGAGTCATTAACAGTAGCAAGTCGTAGATGGTAAGCATATTGCCCAATCAATGTTTGAATTCATGGTGGTGACACATTAGGTAACTTTTTGAACCCATGTTCTCAGAGGTCACCTTGAATGGTGTCAGACGCACCCAATCTATTTTATGTCATCCAGTAGACGCTTTCATGAGCTTAAATCGGGAATCGAGCCTCGTTTCTTGTGTGAACATCTAGGAAAAACTACAGAACCCAGGATTCTATGAACCGGCTTGCGTTAGCTAACTAGCATCATTAACTGTCAGCTAGCTAGGCCTGTGCCATGCCCATGGCGAGCGGCTATGCTGTCCCAAATGTCCTAGGCTAGCCATCACATCAGAATGCCAAGGCACACGTCAGCGGTCTATACTTGTATACCTGGTTTAAAATACCCATACACTAATATAACAATTCCCCCATGTAACTGACTACTTTCTAGCTAGTTTGTACAAGATTGAAACCCACGAGGTTGTCTACGATGACATCAGCCAAATTAATTCAGTCCATGACCGGGCCGAGTGATGGGGCTGACATTTACCCCAATGTGTAACTCCTAGGTAACTTTAGCTAACAGTGGGACTAAATGATGGTATCATGTTCCCTCATGAGTGACATATAGTGAACATTAGCTAAATAGCTACCGGTACTACTAGTAAAGGTGTAGAGGTTCACATACCGTTCGAGCCCCATTTCTCCTTTTGACGTTTCACCTGGTCCAAACCAAGTCCAGTGCTTTCGTTGACGGAGAAATGGCTATAAACTTCTTCAACACTCTTTGTGTGAGCGTTATCCATGATGGTTGGTGGGCTTCTTGTCAGTTGTACTTTGTTTACTCAGCCGCCTCCGTCTCTTTAAAATTAAAACCTTTCAGCAGAAATACAGCTTGCCAACTGTGAAATATGCATTCACAGAAAGGCCAGATGTCGATGATACGAATATGAAATTGTCCGTAAATTGGTAGGCTGATAAACGAGCTAATTGGAACGAAAAAATTACTCTTCCTCCCTCAATAAATGTTACTTTGGGTGTCCTCTTATCTCCCCAAAAATGGTTGAAAAGAGTGCCGCAATCGCCAATGTTAAGGGCTGCAATCAGCCGGTCCAATCCTTGCGCTGACCTAAATCCACCTTTCCCGGCACAGCTCACAGCTTCAGTGGTAACAAACTGTAGCGCTGATCTGATTTTATTGAAAGTGCCTCAACACTGGGTCGTCATGAGTTACCACAGCCACAAAGTCAGAAGGCCCGCCTACTCGACCAATCAAACGAGGGAATGTGATGACAGCCAAAGTCAGAAGGTCCGAATACTCGACCAATCATATGAGGGAGTGTGATGACGCGTATGCCGGTTACAGTTCGTTGGAAACGACCAATCAGATGAGGGAGTATGATGACGATTATGCCGACCGTCTTGCAGAAGCAGACGAGACGCATTTATTTTATCTAGAGATCATCAAAGATTTGGTTATTTATTATCTATATTAAAACAAACCAACCGTTCTAAATGCAAAGTGGTAATTGGATGTCTTACTCAAAAACTCATCTTGCAAGCTTATCAGGATGTTTGTCCTTACTCATAGTTACTTGTCTTAACCCAGAATAGGTTTACTCCAACATCTGCATTGTTTTTAAAATGGCATGTAGACAAACAAATTGGTAAATCTTGATTTTAGATTTTTATTTTCAGAATCCATAAGTAATCCACAAGTAAAACGTACATAGTTTCACAGAAATGTTCACAGAAATGTCAATGTTTGAAATTGGCTGATTTAAGATGAAAACTTCAATCCTATTACTTTATTTGGCACCTAGGCACTTACCCGAGTGGATCTCAGTGTAAGAGGCGTCACTACAGTCCCTGGTTCGAATCCAGGCTGTATCACATCCGGCCGTGATTGGGAGCCCCAAAGGGTGGCGCACAATTGGCCTGGCGTCTTTCGGGTTTGGCCAAGTTAGGCCGTCATTGTAAATAAGAATTTGTTCTTAACTGACTTTAATAGTTAAATAAAGGTTCAATAAAAAATACTACAGTCAATTATTTATTAAACTTAACATTGCCTTGTAGTCCACCTTTTTGGTATTTTGTGCCAGTTTCCATCTCTGTACAAAGTCATAGTCTTCAAGCTATGGAAGATGGCAAAACATGTAATGATAATAATTGATTGTACTTACATGGCACTTTTCTAGACACCCAAAGCTCTTTATAGTATAAGGGGAATCTCACCACACTAACTTACTCTTTATTTGCATTTATTTATCTAGCCCATCCACGCCCCTCTTCCGAGGACAAAAGTATATATATATTTTAAACATAGATTTAGTTTAATATACATAATTCATACACTTTACATACATGGTACTTTTATACACAGCATTACATTATAGGAGTACAATACACGTACGCTACGATCACAAGACGCAGGCCTCCTAATTGTCCCTAGAAGTTCTAAGCAAACAGCTGGAGGCAGGGCTTTCTCCTATAGATCTCCATTTTTATGGAATGGTCTGCCTATCCATGTGAGAGACGCAGACTCGGTCTCAACCTTTAAGTCTTTACTGAAGACTCATCTCTTCAGTAGGTCATATGATTGAGTGTAGTCTGGCCCAGGAGTGTGAAGGTGAACGGAAAGGCTCTGGAGCAACGAACCGCCCTTGCTGTCTCTGCCTGGCCAGTTCCCTTCTCTCCACTGGGATTCTCTGCCTCTAACCCTATTACAGGGGCTGAGTCACTGGCTTACTGGTGCTCTTCCATGCCATCCCTAGGAGGGGTGCGTCACTTGAGTGGGTTGAGTCACTGACGTGATCTTCCTGTCTGGGTTGGCGCCCCCCCTTGGGTTGTGCCGTGGTGGAGATCTTTGTGGGCTATACTCGGCCTTGTCTCAGGATGGTAAGTTGGTGGTTGAAGGTATCCCTCTAGTGGTGTGGGGGCTGTGCTTTGGCAAAGTGGGTGGGGTTATATCCTGCCTGTTTGGCCCTGTCCGGGGGTATCATCGGATGGGGCCACAGTGTCTCCTGACCCCTCCTGTCTCAGCCTCCAGTACTTATTTATGCTGCAGTAGTTTATGTGTCGGGGGGCTAGGGTCAGTCTGTTAAATCTGGAGTACTTCTCCTGTCTTATCCGGTGTCCTGTGTGAATTTAAGTATGCTCTCTCTAATTCTCTCTTTCTTTCTCTCTCTCGGAGGACCTGAGCCCTAGGACCATGGCTCAGGACTACCTGGCATGATGACTCCTTGCTGTCCCCAGTCCACCTGGCCATGCTGCTGCTCCAGTTTCAACTGTTCTGCCTGTAGCTATGGAACCCTGACCTGTTCACCGGACGTGCTACCTGTCCCAGACCTGCTGTTTTCAACTCTCTAGAGACAGCAGGAGCGGTAGAGATACTCTTAATGATCGGCTATGAAAAGCCAACTGATATTTACTCCTGAGGTGCTGACTTGTTGCACCCTCAACAACTACTGTGATTATTATTATTTGACCATGCTGGTCATTTATGAACATTTGAACATCTTGGCCATGTTCTGTTATAATCTCCACCCGGCACAGCCAGAAGAGTACTGGCCACCGCTCATAGCCTGGTTCCTCTCTAGGTTTCTTCCTAGGTTTTGGCCTTTCTAGGGAGTTTTTCCTAGCCACCGTGCTTCTACACCTGCATTGCTTGCTGTTTGGGGTTTTAGGCTGGGTTTCTGTACAGCACTTTGAGATATCAGCTGATGTAAGAAGGGCTATATAAATACATTTTATTTTATTTGGTTGAGAGCCCAGTCGGACATACTGCCAAATTCTCTAAAACGATGTTGGAGGCGGCTTATGGTAGAGAAATTAAAATGTAATTATTTCGCAACAGCTCTGGTGGACATTCCTCTTGTCAGCAAAACAATTGCATGCTCCCTTAAAACTTGAGACATCTGTGGCATTGTGTTGTGTGACAAAACTGCACATTTTAGAGTGGCCTTTTATTGTCCCCAGCACAAGGTGCACCTGTGTAATGATCATTCTGTTTAATCAGCTTCTTGATATGCCACACCTGTCAGGTGGATGGATTATCTTGGCAAAGGAGAAATTCTCACTTACAGGGATGTACACTCATTTATGCACAAAATTGGAGAGAAATACGACAAATATTTCAGCTCATGAAACATGGGACCAACAATTTACATGTTGCATTTATATTTTTGTTCAGTGTAAAGTTGGTCGCTTCGTCTTCTGTAGTTTTCCGTAAATAAACGTTATAACATGAAGATACGGCTGTGTGGGAACACTAACCATAACCCTATCAAGGTGTGTATCAATCTAACCTTTTGTTTTTTGAAAAAAAAAAAATTGGTTGTTGAAAAAACAAGGTCCTTATGCTTCCAAAACAGTACATTGCATGTTAATGTTGGGACCAAGCGTTGGGGATCTTAACAAAACTTCCCACTACAGAAGACTCCATTCCAAGCACACAAGTTTAGTGCCGCGTTCAAGTGCTAGTCAGAACTCTGAAATTACCGACTTGCTAACTGGTTGAACGTGGTTCGTGTAGGACTACAACCAGTTAGCAAGTCATACATTTCAGAGTTCCGTCTAGCACTTGAACGAGGCACTAAACTCATGTGTGCTTGGAATGGAATCCCTTATTATACTAGTGGAATGCCACACCAAGCAGTGATGCAGCCAGTCAAGATGCTCTCAATGGTACAGGTGTAGAACTTTGAGGATTTGAGGGCCCATGCCAAACCTATTCAACCTGCTGAGGGGGAAGAGGCGCTGTCGCGCCTTTTTCACAGCTGTGCGCGTGTGTGGACCATTAAGTTCTTAGTGATTTGGAAACCTGGTCCACTTTAGCCCCGTGTATGTGGATGGGGCATGCTTGTCCCCCCATTTCCTGTAGTCCTCGATCAGCTCCTTGGTCTTACTAACATTGAGGGAAAGGTTGTGTTACGGACCCACATTGCCAGGTCACTGACCTCCTCCCTGTAGGCAGTCTCATCCCCGTCGGAATTCAGGTCCTACCACCGTTGTGTCATCAGCAAACTTGATGAGGATGTTGGAGTTGTGCGTGGCCATGCAGTCGTGGGTGAACAGGGAGTACAGGAGGGGACTAAGCACACACCCTTGTGGGGCCCCCGTGTTGAGGGTCAGCGTGGCGGAGGTGATGCTGCCTACCCTCACCACCTGGGGTCAGCCAGTCAGGAAGTCCAGGATCCAGTTGCAGAGGGAGGTGTTCAGTCCCAGGCTCCTAAGCTTGGTGACGAGCTTGGAGGGGACAATGGTGTTGAACGCTGAGCTGTAATCAATGAACAGCATTCTAACATAGATATTCCTCTTATCTAGGTGGGTGAGGGCAGTGTGGAGTGGAGTTGAGATTGCATTGTGTATGGATCTGTTGGGGCGGTATGCAAATTGGAGTGGGTCTAGGGTGTCTGGGATGATGGAGTTGATGTGTACCATAACCAGCCTCTCAAAGCACTTCAGGATTACAGATGTGAGTGCTACAGGGCGGTAGTCATAGTGGCATGAACAGGAATGATGGTGGTTCTCTCAAAACGTGGGGATTACAGACTGGGGACAAGGAGATGTTGAACATTAGAGTGAATATACCTGCAAACTGTTTTGCACATGTTCTGAGAACACACCCTCAAATAGCTACAAGTTATATAAAAAAGAAAAGACAACTTGGCATTTTGCCCCAAACTTTCTCAATGTTATGAATTTTAGTGATGTTGTTAATTTTTGCTCTTGAATGTATTTACTAATTTGGTCTTCAAAACTTGAACTCAAGGTAGGCAATTTCGAAAATTAGGTGTTTCCTGCGAACCCTAATACGCGGCATCACACTCCCTCATCTGATTGGTTGAGTAAGCGGACCTTCTGACTTTGTGGCTGTGGTAACTAGTGACGACCTCAACACGGCCCCTTTCTTGCATATTCCGCCTGTGGGCTACTCTCGTTGGACAGAAGGAGTCCGGAAATGTTTACTCGAAAGTAAGGACAGTTACGCAAAATTGTATTTACCAAGAGTTTGCCATTAGTTTGCAGCCAGTGACAGACATTGTCAAACAATCCTCCGACTCTGTAGTAGTCAGATATAGAAAATCAGGTTGATACATTTTCCTTTCCCAGGATCAGTAAGGCCCTAGTTCAGGGTTCTCCAACTCAGGTTCTAGGGCTACTGGGTGTAGGCCTACATGCATTTATTCCAGCACATCATTAACACACCTTGTTAAAATACAACATATTGTGGTATTTAGTCCATGATTAACTGAATCAGAGGGGTGTAACGAAAGCCTGCTTGCTCTCCAGTCTCCAGTCTCCAGTACCAGTATTTGCTCTGAATTATTAAATGAGCAAACTAAAAAGCCATTAACTAATTTACAGTAACACAAGATCAATGTACTTTGACATGGGATAATGAAGACATAGGCCTAGATGTGGCACATTCAATTCACTTGTTTTGTTCTTCTTAGTTCACCAAAATGGAAAAATATTAGTTTCCTTATCTTGAAAGTCTATGTACCAGCATAGATTGTGATCCACACTCTAGGTTTGCATACCTAGCCACACCCAGTATTTACATACATTAGTATTACCAACAGGGTTGGGTAGGTTACTTAATACATGTAATCCATTACAGTTAGTTAGTTACCTGTCCAAAATTGTAATCAGTAACGTAACTTTTGGATTACACAAACTCAGTAATGTAATCTGATTACATTCAGTTACTTTCAGATTACTTTCCCCTTAAGAGGCATTAGAAGAAGATGAAAATGTATGTTACCTATTGAACCACATCTATTGCAGGATAAATCAATGTTAAAGTTTACATAGCTGGCCATATGGATGTTAAATTTTACTTTATGGATTGGTTATGTAGGCTTCTTCTAACCCATCGCCTTCTACTACATATAATAATATGATTAAATTATATCTTTACATTAAAAACCAAAGTCTATCAGAATTCCAGTCATTCCAATACATGTTATACCCCTTGATCTTCAAGAATAGGATTTATGGAAATATGGAAGTATAGATTAGCCAAATTGTTTAACCTCAGCATAACCTAAAAACTAAAGATTTACCCTGCTGTTTATGATTTTGGTGTCATGCAGGACTGATTAGGCTCATTGATTCAAGATGAAAAAATAAATGCTGCGCTCATGGAATGGTATGCTTTGAGCGCTACTGAAAAGTGATATTTACATGGGAATAATGAATGCCATATGCTGCATTTGCTATAGGCCTATTGTTTAACCTTTTGTTGGTGACACTTTGATATCTTGATAATATGCAACTGTTTAAAGGGCAAAGCAACAGATGAAACAATAACAAAATGGACGCCCCACCTCTGTTTTGGTAAAAAGCTGAGGGATGGGCCTGGAGAAATGTAACCACTCTCAGATTAATAGACAGAGCTATGGATGCAAGGACTGACCATCCATGATATAACAATAATTGTTTTATCCATGTTATGAGGCTATACAGTGTTTGTTTACATTTACAATGTTTACAAACATTGGCGAAAAACAAGCTTATATTTTGGGTTCTCATGGAGTGTGACAGTTGAACTAAGCTCATGAGGCATTTATAAGTTATATTCTTCAAGAATGTATTTAAGTCCAAAAATGGATGTAGCAACTACAGATTGTCCCTTTAAGTCTATCAAAAGTGTGCTAGTTTGAACATGTGTCCATTAGGCCTATGGATTTAAAAACATTATCAGCATGAATTACATTGAGCAATAAAAGCCCCACTTTTATTCCATAGGCTGGGATCCACATTTTTCACTGGCATGTTCACTGGTTTCAAAAACAATGATTGATAGGCAGCTTAATCTTCTTGAATTCAACCATTGGGTTCAAATACACATTTAGATTTGTTAACAGCCATCCACAACAATCACAATCCGTAAAGCGCAAATAGCTAAATGAGAGAGCAGCAGTGTGATTCACATCAATGCGCTATGTAGATAACAATAAGTGATATCCGTATCCCCGTAGATTACACCACTGCTGTCATCCTTACCTCCAAGCGTTTATTCAAGTTGGATAATCTTTGGATGCCCGACAGCAGTCGCACCATTGGAAGACAACTTGGACTGTAGCCTACAAAAGCCTATTCCTGCTCTTTTCCCACTATCCATCACACACATTTGGTGTGTCATCATAGTGGTCTCTGATTTCTGGTCAGACTCGTTCAGGTGGAACAAACTTAAATTTGCACCTTTTTTCAATGCTGATTTGAATGTCTGAGAAAACAGAAGTGTCAAAGATTTTTCACAAACCTCATTTCTGAATAAAAGCAATCCATGAAGTAGTCTAGATTTTCAAAAGTGTCTGTAATCTGACTACAATATTTTTTCTGCTGACGCAATGGATTAGTTATCGTATTTTGTAATCCCTTACATGTAATCCGTTACTCCCCAAACCTGATAACCAACAACAATGAAAGTGACTGGACCCCAGGCAGCATGCTCATATATTTGCATGCACCTCACCTGAAATCAGAATGTGACGTAAACAAAGGCAGATTCTCTTTGTCAAACCAAGCGATGCAAAGCCATCACAGGCAAACTGCCATCATGGTGTGAAGGATGTCAGCGAAGGCCACTAGATGACACCCCACTGTGTTTATTAGGGGGGGATTATTGTCAGCTCTTTAAAACAGGACTGGCATTTATCATCTGTTGACACTTCCTAATGAGGCCTCCAGTGGCACATCGCCAATCCTGTTGTTCAGTTATAATTCTCTGCCAATCAGTTCCCAGTCAAGTAGCCTCCTAGAATTCACTCTTGATCCATCTGGCACTAACTGTGGCTGTGAGCAGAATATTGAGCTATGCTTCACTACAGCCAAAGCTAAGGCATGGGCACGGCGAGTGACATGTCCCCTTATTCACGTCGGCATTTATAGACAGAGGTATTCAGAATGAGTGATTTGTGAATAGGAGAGGTATATTCTAAGGACGACAGTTAACCTGTCAGTTTGATTTATCATTCACTGTTATCCATCACCTTTAGATGGCTGTGACTAGTCAGACAGAATTACGACCAAATATTGATTATCTTCAAGTATTGTTTTAAGCATATATTTGTATTAACAAAGTCAAATGAGAAGTACAACAGGATATTATGTAGCTAATATGTAAAAAATTTAGTTGTTACATTTTAAGTGTTAAAATGGACATAGACTTGGCCAAGGTACAATATGCAAGATGATAATGCTGGACCAGTTCACCCTGCACTGTCCTGTTTTAACAACAGGGGTCCAATTGATTTCCAAAATAGGCAAGCTCCTCGGCCCAAGGTCATGGAAGTTGTTTCCCAAAATAGCGGAGCGCAGCCGTGTCCCAAGTGCAACACTTTGTACGCGGTTATCTTTAGACATATAGATTGGAGATGTATTCTTAAAGATGTGTCAAAAAATATGGAGGCTGAGGATTTGTTTGAAGTCAGAGAGTTAAACCTCTTATCCGCCAGACACCTTCTGGATCATGTGTTCTTTCGGTTCTGGATTCATCAGGCACCTCTCACAATATCATCACCGGAAAGGTGCTCCTCACAGGAGAAAAATCTGTTAAATGGAACTAAATCCTACTTTGGGATTATTCACAGAGAACATAACTAGCTAACTAAACCAGGATCAACACAGATTGGTTGAATTTAATCCTTTTAACTTTAGGCAATGAAAGCAGAGATGTTTTGATTACATTAAGAGATGAAAAGTAATCATCTCATCTCTAGATAAAAAGCAAGACAGACTGATGAACTATAACTGGAGAACAAAGTACAGTAGTGAGATGAGTGAGAAGTCCTGGTCATTGTGGTAGAGCTTAGTGTACCAGAGTTAGCCCTGCGTTGACAGTCTCCTCGTTCTCACAGCACCAGCCTATCCTCACCGCCCTCCTGGATGACCTGACCAATGGAGGCCTGGCTCTGGGCCCTCAGGAAGCACCCAAGCTTGCACACCATCAGCTGCTCCAGGTCGAGCCACATCTTCACCTGCTTCATGTTGGGCCTGTGCCTCTCCCTCACGCCTTCTGCTGCTCACGCAACTTCTGTTGTTGTCCAAAGGGAAAGAGGAATCATTATTACATCAGCACAACAGGCTCATTTTGACATCGAAGACAGTGTATGATACCAGCATAGTTAAACAGACATTTTCAGTTTCTTTTCAAGTGTCAGCATATGGTTTTGTATCAAACACTGAATGGAAGGGTGGTCATGAGATCTTTGTATTCATTGACTGGAAGCTTGACCAGACAAATATTACCAAGTGCATTACAGTAATGTATCACTGCTGTGTGTTGTGCTGCTGCAGCACACCAGTACAGGTGCAGCTTGTATGTCTACATTACAGCTCGTCTACTGGGCCAAATGGTTTAGCAGGAATGCAGCGGAGCCCCCTCTGCCATGCACTTTCTCCTCTCTGGCCCCATTCTGATCAAGGTGAGGAACAACCTAAAGTATGGCCCCTGTGTTTGCAGGGGATCCATGTCAGATGCCATTGGCACTGTGCCTGCACCCTGACAAAGCACACACAGCACCTCTGCTCACCTTGCCCAGGGACTCCTGCTCTGCAACGTTCTTCATGTACTGCTCCCTGTGAAACAGCCGGAGGGTCAGTGGTCACGTGAGCCTATTAACTTTCGCAAGATCACTCCTGCCATTATTGTGAGTTTCACAAGGGAAAGACTACCTGTTAGATGAATAACACAACAAACAGTAGCAAACATCCATAACAGATTTTATTAAACCAGTATTTTTTTAACATATTTTTTCTAAAGAAAAGCAATAGTTCTGGACACACTTGGAAATGCATAGCAGTAGTATATAAAAGACCAATGAGGATGAACCTACTAACGGACTGCTGTAAGTGCGTCCTTTGAGGGAGGTGTATGGGGAGGTGTGTGGCAACAGTAGCAGATCCACACGTGTTGTAATAGGAGCCTATGGAGGGGACTGCGGTAATAGAAGTCCTAAGCAGCTGGCAGACTCACCTGATGGTTTTCCTCCTCTCTTGCGGATCAGGGGCCTTCATCTCATCTGCTGCTTGCTGCATATTCAAGTCAATGATCTGTGAAGAACAGAGAGAGATGGGGAGAAGAACAGGAGCTCTGGTTGACTGTCGCAACACAGAACAGGTGTTGTTTGCTACTTGAGCCCCTTACCTCTTTCATGCAGTTGATGTAGTGGTATCAGTTTTCCTCCCGAGTCGTCGCCTCCTTCAGAGCTCTCACCACCTGCAAGAAGAAACTGAACTGTTCCTCTTGGAGTGAACATTACAATTGTGTGGTGTATGTGAACAAATTACATATAGAAAATGTCATATGTGGTGTTAGGTCAGGTAGCACATAGCATTTCATATTGTACCTGGTCCAGTTTGGATCGGTTACTCTCCAGACCTGCAGTACAGGCTGTTGTATGACGCTACAAGCTTGGCACACCTGTATTTGGGGAGTTTCTCCCATTCTTCTCTGTAAATCCTCTCAAGCTCTGTCAGGTTGGATGGGGAGCGTCGCTACGCAGCTATTTTCAGGTCTCTCCAGAGATGTTTGATCAGGTTCAAGTCCGGGCTCTGGCTGGGCCACTCAAAGACATTCAGAGACTTGTCCCGAAGCCACTCCTGTGTTGTCTTGGCTGTGTGCTAAGGGTTGTTTCCTGTTTGAAGGTGAACCTTCGCCCCCGTCTGAGGTCCTGAGCGCTCTGGAGCAGTTTTTCATCAAGGATCTCTGTACTTTGCTCAGTTCATCTTTCCCTCGATCCTGACTAGTCTACCAGTCCCTGCCGCTAAAATACATCCCCTTAGCATGATGCTGCTACCACCATAGGGATGGTGCCAGGTTTCTTCCAGAGGTGACGCTTGGCATTCAGGCCAAAGAGTTCAATATTGGTTTCATCAGACCAGAGAATCTTGTTTCTCATGGTTTGAGAGTCTTTAGGTGCCTTTTGGCAAACTCCAAGCGGGCTGTCATATGCCTTTTACTAAAGAGTGGCTTCCATTTGGCCACTCTACCATAAAGGCCTGATTGGTAGATTGCTGCAGAGATAGAACCTTCCAGAAGGACAACACCCATCTCCACAGAGGAACTCTGGAGCTCTGTCAGAGTGACCATCGGGTCCTCCCTGACCAAGGCCCTTCTCCCCTGATTTCTCAGTTTGGCCGGGCAGCCAGCTCTAGGAAGAGTCTTGGTGGTTCCAAACTTCTTCTAAAGAATGGAGGCCACTGTGTTCTTGGGGATCGTCAAAGCTGCAGAAATGTTTTGGTAAACTTCCCCAGATCTGTCTCTTGACACAATCCTGTCTCGGAGCTCTACGGACAATTTCTTCGACCTCATGGCTTGGTTTTTGCTCTGACAACTGTGGAACCTTATATAGACAGGTTTGTGCCTTTCCAAATCATATCCAATCAATTTAATTTATCACAGGTGGACTCCAAATCAAGTTGTAGAAACATCTCAAGGATGATCAATGGAAACAGGATGCACCTGAGCTACATTTCGAGTTTCATAGCTAAGGGTCTGAATAGGTATCTGTTTTTTTATTTTTATAATACATATGCAAAAATGTGTAAAAACCTGTTTTCACTTTGTCATTATGGGGTATTGTCTGTAGATTGATGAGGGAAACTAATTATTTTATCCATTTTAGAATAAGGCTGTAACATAATTTTTTGGGGGGAAAAGTCAAGGGGTCTGAATACCCCCCTACTAGTACAAATGTTAGTTTCCCCAACCCCTTTCATATCACTATCAGATCAAAGCCCATGTATTTGCACCGTTTTACTGAATCTTAGCTCAAGCTTAGTCTATTAAAATATTTCTGATGCATCTTTTCATCATTAGTTATTGTTAGCCCGTATAATTTTATACCAACTTAGCGAACACATATTGGAAAATATGATCCCCTGCTTTAGCCAAGGGATGTGAGGGGCTTTCCCTATCATACACTTTACATATAGACTACATGTAAACTATCGTTAATGGACTCCACAAAGATCCTGCAAACCTTATTCTTATTTCTCGTATGTTTTTGTTATACCATAAGTTATTTTTAGGGCTACATTGATATTGATGACTGCATTGTTGGGTTTGGAGCTTGCAAGAAAAGCATTTCACCATACTTGTGCATGTGACATTAAAACTTGAAAGTGAATAGCAGCTGGTGGAGGCATCAGGGTTTTTCCCTTCCTTTGATAAACCTATTGACCTCCTGTCATGCTTTGCTAAGCTTCTAGTTTCGCATAATAATCTGGGGTTGTACATTTGGCTAATTCTATAGACACAGCTCTGTGTAATGACGCAATTTGAAGATGAAACTACAGACAAAGTTTCACAGCGTGTGACGTTCACCTGCCGCTGCTGTCTCAAAAGCCTCGGTTCCTTCATGGTCGGTGCAAGGGAACTCCACTATCGTCGAGTTCAGTTCCTTCACCTGAAAAAAGGTAACACATATTTCAACCCATATGCCAACATCCTGGTTTGGTGGGAAAAATGATCCACAGAAATGTCAGTTTAAGATGACTAACTATGCCCATAATAACATCTAATAATCATATGTTACCTGTGTTGTACACAAGCAGGGGCCGTATAGGGTGTGCATGGAGAGGCAAAGCTGTCTAAGGCCAACCAGAGGATTGGAAGATTGTGAGGTGAGTGAAAGTCTACTTTATAGCGACAGGTGTTGCAGGTCTAAGCACTTTAAATGGTTGAGCAAACAGGCAGGGCTCAGCTCGACACCTGGGAGTACAGGCCACCGTTCTCCAGTGTGTGTGTGTGTGTGTGTGTATAGCAGTGTGTGTGGTTATGTGGTCTATTGTATATGAGGAATGAGTAATCTGGAAGATGGTGATTTGAGTGAAAGTCTACTTTATAGCTACAGCCAGGAATGCTTGAATCCATCATTGGGAACGGCAGTCTACTATCTTCTAAGTGTGAAAGCTGCCAGCTGTCACGATGTTCGTAGTAATGATCGGACCAAGGTGCAGCGTACGTTGAGTTCCACATCATTTTAATGAAAGCGAAACTTAAGCAAATACAAAAAAAACTAAATAAAGAACAAACAAACCGTGATGACAATGCAGTGCTAAACAGGCAACTACACAGAAACAATATCCCATAACCCACAGGTGGAAAAAATGCAACTTAAGTATGATCCCCAATTAGAGACAACGATTACCAGCTGCCTCTAATTGGGAATCATACACAAACACCAACATGGATTAATAAACCTAGAACCCCACATAGAAATAATAAACTAGACTAAACACCCCTAGTCACGCCCTGACCTACTCTACCATAGAAAATACAGGCTTTCTATGGTCAGGACGTGACACCAGCTTTAACCACAAACCCTGACTAACCTTTAAAGAATTTCAAAAACATATTGGACTGGGGTCTAATCATTTGCAACTGGTTCTATTTGGATTTTCTTGCAATGGAATGACATATTGATAAACAGGTTGATTTGGTGATAAAACCTGGCTTGAAACTCACCAACTACTCTTCTTTTCCCCTGAATACAAGCACAAAGGACAGTTGAAGTATGCACGAGGGGTATTTCAAAGGTTTCAAAGACACTAAATCAATGCGAAGTAATCAATGACACAAACTAAACAGCACAGTCAGACAAGGAAGGTTCTTGTAAAACAAATTGTGCATCTGGACGAGCATCTGAAGGCAATGAGCATCCTCCTGTGACTGAGTATGGGGGTTGTCTGGAGTGGGTAAAGATCTGTCCCTGTGGTAAAGTGACATGCTACTCAGACAGTGGCTCCGATCCCCTGGTATAGTCACCATTTCAGATACGTCGTCCAGCGAGCGTGCCTTCATCTCGTCCAGTTCACCCTTGACGGCCGACACCCTCTCCAGTTCCTCCTGAGTGTCACTGTACCCAGAGATCCGCTTCTGTGCCTCCATGGATTGCTACACAGACAACAATAAGAGCATGAAAGGGCATATGGGGTTCCAGTCATCAATTAGTACACAAAATATGAGATCCTTGTGCCTTGTAATATGGCAGCATAACATGAGATTGTGTCCAGTTTTATAATCCTAAACCAAATGTCAGTGTAGGGACCTGGCAAGAGTTCATTAGAAAAACCTGGCACTTGAGCAATGTAGTCTATCTACACCCACAGGAGCTGCAAGACAGTGGGATATTTTAATGAGTGTAATCAGTAAATACAAGTTAATAATTTGAGGTGCGTAAACCTCCATGTAATAACATACAATGGCTCAGCTAATTCATTGTTTATAATTAGTTTGCACCATATCGACAAGTGTAAGTCTATAGCTGTGACTCAGTGACTAAGTTACTCCCTCCCTGTCTGGGAGGATATAGCACGGAGCCTAATCCTGAACTGACCTCTGACACCGGTGTCGCATCTCTAAGCACTGTGAAGGGTTGTGTCCACACAAACAGTCAGGGCTCAGTTCCACACCTGGGAGTACAGGCCACATTGTTCTCCAAGAAGAGAAGGTTACATGCGGTTGAGGTAGCAGTGTGTGTGTGTGTGTGTGCAGTCTATTGTATATGATGAGTGAGAAATCTGTGACCTATGAAAATAAACACAATTTCCTTCCCACGTATCCCCCAGCCCTCTATTGCAAATCTGTTCAAACACTGATAAAGACTGAATGTGAATGACCTAATTAAACTACATTAATTCTAATATTTGGTTCTGATATGAAAAGTTCACAGTGGCAGGCTGGGCTTCTAGCATGTTCTGGGTTATACTGTAGGCTATAACCAACATTGTTGCAGCGAATGGTTCATTTTATGTGGGAGGGGTAACAGTTGGGAACAGGAATGCAGGTAGCGAGAGGAGAGGGGGCTCAGGCACCAACAGACAACCAGCCGTGGTGGGGGGCGAGGGGGGGGAGGGGTGCAGCGACTGATAAAAAAATACCAGCGTCATAGAGAGAAACAGATGCAGCCTTCACAAATAGCAGCAGCCCAGCCCTCCCTGCGTCAGCCAGGCTTTTAGCAAGTCAGGAGGTGGGAGGGTTTTGAGGTGTGAAGTAATTTCCAGGAAGGTAATGTCACTTCACTTTTAATGCAATTTACATGAACATGGGCAGGATGGAAAGGCACGTGTAGCACTATAAGAGGGCTTATGCGGTATGGAGGAAAGCAGGTAGGGTGGATAGCTGCCCTGCTGTGAAAGGGGATTGGTGAGGTGCATTACCAGTTGCTGTTGGCTGACCTCACGCCTCTGTTTTAGGATCTCCTCTGTCCACTGCAGGACCCCGTGCTCAGCTCGGTAATCTCCTGCCTCTTCTTCTTGAACACCGTCCCCTTGCTGCGCAGTTTCCCGACAAAACGTTTGAACTGAGAAGAACCGAGGGAGATGGTCATGAAAAAAATATGCTAAGAGAAAGGGAATTACTAAAAGTAAGGACAATAACATTGCATTTTTTTGTGTCTGAAAATGAGACTGACATGTTCTCTTTCTTCCCAGATACACAAAAACAACCACATCTTGAAGCAAGGTCATCCTCTCCAATTCCTACCAAGACAGACATGACCCCTGGCAAACACATCAAACATTGGCCAACAGGATGCGGCACTCAACCTCCCCCCTCCTCCTCCGTAGGGGTACAATGAGAATCATGTGCATGTCAACATTTATAGCGGTTGTTCATTCTGGAGAACCCCAGAAATCACAAAATGTTACGTCACTTCAGGCATGCACGGCTTGCGCGCAAGAATGTATGGTTTGTTTTATTTCAGGACATCAAGGGCAGACAAGGTTGAGAGGGAATTAGCAGGCAGAATAATGCTGCATAGCATTCTCTCGTCACATACAATGGGTCCCCAGAACAACTGCTACTAAATTAGCCAGTACTTTGAAGGGCTTGAACTATTTATCATGACAGAGTATCGTTTTTGAAAATGCAGCACAATGGGATAGTAGATAATTAAACATGGTACGCACTGTGCATATTTATAAATAGCAGTAGCCTACAGTATATGTGAAATCTATTTCGGCAGGGTGAATAACCTTTCCAGATTGAGCAAACACATCTGTTATTTATGTTGGGGGAATTTGGGGTGTAAGTGAACAGAGAGCCAAGCAATGGACGATGGAACACTAGACACATGGTGGACCAGTTAGTAGGGGGTTTAAAACCAAGCTAACTAAGGATGGGCACACAGGGGCATAATACAGGCAGCTGCTGGGTGACATGTGATTACACGCACGCTCAGAATGGAAAATACCTCTGATAAGGTGATCATTTCCACCATGACCCATGACTCCAGGAGAGACTGATAAGTCCTTTCCATTTACCACAGGAACCCTTGTTCTCACCTACTGTTTTGCCACACTGAGAAGTAGGTTTAGAGTTCCCTTTCCCATCAAAACACACTCACTTATTATCCAGGGGAGCAGATGAAACCACCCACATTGAACAGGGCATTGGGGAGAGCAGGGAGGAAGTGGCTGCTATTTCAGACAGGCAACTTATGTGCCTTGCCAGCCTGTCCAGCTCTCAGCACCATGATCTCACTACGTGTGGAACTCCTGCTCATAAAACACTCAGACATGAACATATGTGTGCAGTACGTGCCTTTTATCCAACAGCGACCACCAACTATATAGACCTGCTTATGGCCAAAGGTTGCTCTGAAAACAGGAACAGGCATAGTTTGAGATGTGAAGAGTGGTCGTTTTTCCTTATTATCCTTGATCTTATACAGCCAGGCACAGGGTGTGTTGACACAGGAGTGATGGCTCCTGGCACTGTGTTGCAGAGGCTAAAAAGCCACTCAAATTTGAGAGTCCACTCTCTGCCAGTGGTTCAGAGGGATCTAACCAAACATAGCGTCAAAGCTTGTGTCAGTTTGTTTCGATTGGGGTAAAATATCAGCCCTCGAGTTACATTTAGTTGAAGGATTCACACTGCAATGGTTTGTGTTTTGCGGAATTAATTTAGAAGAGATTTGAAAACAGTTAACATTTCAGACAGTTTGTTCAATACTGTCCTGGTTCTAGGTAGTCCATGTTGTGGTCTATTTTTAACCTTGCATGGGAATGTGGGAGAGTGAGGGGAAAGGGATAAGTAGCTTTAGCCAGTAAGCCCCTCTCTGTTTACATAAGAGCAGAAATAGCATCTCACGTTCAGTGCGGCGCACAACTCTACCGCGCTTCACTCTTATCAACAAAGTTTGACGTAAGCAAACAGTAGAATGTTTAATCAATCTACCCCTAAAGATGGAAAACATCATCTCTGATGCATTTTGCTTTATCCTCAGAGAGTTTGGATAGTGATGTTCAGTTTTGAGTGGTGAGCAGATGTACAACGTAACGTGCGAATACAGAGCAGATGGTATCAGTGGAGGCTGGTGAGAGGACGGCTCATAATGGCTGAAACGGAGCCGAATGGAATCAAACACATAGAAACCATGTTTGATACAATTCCACTCATTCCACTCCAGCCATTACCACGAGCCCGTCCTCCCCAATTAAGGTGCCACCAACCTCCTGTAGATTGTATAAGGGTAGCAGTCTTTTTGCTGGACAATACATCACTCCCCATCGAAAAAGGCTCCAACCCTGTTTCAATGGTGAGTAAGGGGATTACTATTGGTGTGGATGATGATGATTTTCAGACCAGAATACTGAGCTGTGAGAGGTGGTTAGTTACCTCGTCTCCCTCCAGGTCTCGTGCTTGGCTGTTCTCACCTAAAAGAGACAACAAAATATTAAAATATCAATACGATAACCTGAATAAACCTTTTGATGATAAATAAAGCCGCCTCCCTTCATCAGACAACATCAATCATCCTAACAAGTTCAAAGAGCCAGCAAACGCTTAACAACACACAGACAGCCAGCCCTTACAGATTCATATAACTGACAAAGACCTGTGTGATTTAGTATCAATGACAGGGAATGGCATTCTGAAATGGACATAACCTTCATCCTATGTAATTGCTGGTGTTATGTCATATAAATGTACTGTATGTTTAAAGAATGTGAGACAAGGAGAAACAAATCACCTGCTGCCTGAAGAGACAGTTTATCATCCATGGGGTCATTTCTCATCATTCTTTTCTCAATTAGCGGATTTATTTCATTGTTGTTTTCTCGAATCTGGACAAAGTGGGGAACAGTCAGACTCAAACTTTCAATTTGTCAGAAACAACATGTTTGGTTACTGTCAGTCATTCTTGAACCAAATTGACAAGGCGCTATAGCTTAATTACCCAGGTAGGTAGATAGCTCACCTTGTCCTCTAGTTCCCTAAGCTCAGCTTGGCCCATGTCCGGCTTGGACACCACCTTCTGCAGGTACTGCACCATCCGCCTCTTACTCTCCAGCTCCTTGGGCAGTTTGTCAGACACCATGTAGGAGTTGAACTTGATCTCCTCTTCATGAAGCCGGAGACAGTAACATAGACAGAGACAGTAACAGAGACATTAACAGAGACAGTAACAGAAACAGTAACAGAAACAGTAACAGAGACAGTAACAGAGACAGTAACAGAGACAGTAACAGAGACATTTGATCAGGCTACATCATTCTGAAAGTCTTTGAAACACAATGAGGCACACCTGCTCATAGAAGAAAAGGAAGGTAATATGCTGAACTTGAGTTGAGCACACCTGCTCATCACAAGAATTAACATTAAACAAGATCAAGAGAGGGTATGCAAAACATTGTTTTAATTAATCAACTCAAGAGCATAACCTCAACATACAGTGCGTTCGGAAAGCATTCAGACCCCTTGACTTTTTCCACATTGTTATGTTACAGCCTTATTCTAAAATTGATTCAATAGATTTTTTCCCTCATCAATCTACACACAATACCCCATAATGACAAATCAAAAACAGTTTTACTGAAATTTTTGCTAAATTATAAAAAACAGAAATAGTACATTTACATAAGTATTCAGACACTTCACTCAGTACTTTGTTGAAACACCTTTGGCAGCGATTCAGACTTAAGTCTTGGGCATGATGCTACAAGCTTGGCACACCTGTATTTGGGGAGTTTCTCCTATTCTTCTCTGCAGATCGTCAAGCTCTGTCAGGTTGGATGGGGAGCGTCACTGCACAGTTATTTTCAGGTCTCTCCAGAGATGTTCGATCGGGTTCAAGTCCAGGCTCTGGCAGGGCCACTCAAGGACATTCAGAGAGTTGACCCGAACCCACTCCTACGTTGTCTTGGCTGTGTGCTTAGGGTCATTGTCCTGTTGGAAGGTAAACCTTCGCCCCAGTCTGAGGTTCTGAGCGCTCTGGAGCAGGTTTTCATCAAGGATCTCTCTGTACTTTGCTACGTTCATCTTTCCCTTGATCCTGACTAGTCTCCCAGTCCCTGCCGCACAGAAACATCCCCACAGCATGATGCCGCCACCGCCATGCTTCACCGTAGCGATGGTGCCAGGTTTCCTCCAGATGTGACGCTTGGCATTCAGGCCAAAGAGTTAAATCTTGGTTTCATCAGACCAGAGAATCTTGTTTCTCATGGTCTGAGAGTCTTTAGGTGCCTTTTGGCAAAATCCAAGCGGGCTGTCATGTGCCTTTTTCCTGAGCAATCGGGGGAGAAGGGCCTTGGTCAGCGAGGTGATGAATGAGAGGCCTTTTACTTTTGGCTTCCATTTGGCCACTCTACCATAAATGCCTAATTGGTAGAGTGCTGCAGAGATGGTTGTCCTTTTGGAAGTTTCTCCCATCTCCATAGAGGAACTCTGAAGCTCTGTCAGAGTGACCACCTCCTTGACCAAGGCCCTTCTCCCTCGATTGCTCAGTTTGGCCGCCCGGCCAGCTCTAGGAATTGTCTCGGTGCTTCCAAACTTATTCCATTTATGAATGAGAGGCCAATGTGTTCTTGGGGACCTTCAATGCCTCAGACATTTGATAATACGCTTCCCCAGATCAGTGCCTCGACACAATCCTGTCTCTGAGCTCTACGGACAATTCCTTTGACCTCATGGCTTGGTTTTTGCTCTGACATGCACTGTCAACTGTGGGACCTTATATAGACAGGTGTGCCTTTCTAAATCATGTCCAATCAATTGAATTTACCACAGGTGGACTCCAATCAAGTTGATCAAGGATAATCAATGGAAACAGGATGCATCTGAGCTCAATTTTGAGTCTCATATCAAAGGGTCTGAATATTTATGTAAATAAGCTATTTCTGTTTTTATACATTTGCAAAAATTCCCAAAACCTGTTTTTGCTTTGTCTTTATGTGGTATTGTGTGTAAAATATTTTCATCCATTTTAGAATAAGGCTGTAACGTAACAAAATGTGGAAAAAGGGAAGGGGTCTGAATACTTTCAAAATGCACTCTAGATAGTGTTCTTCCATGCTGCTGTTTAACTGATGCACAGTAGACCTACATGAGACTGAAAACCTTTACAAGAGGGTCACATCATTTGATATGTGGTATTTTGAGTCATTGGATTGTCAAATGCTTTGTTGGTGTGCCACTCACAAAAGCTTTCATGTCTGTCTTTCTTTACTTTGGTCATTTTGGAAACTATAAATGTGTAAATCTCCTGTGTGATTGTAAAGAGGCCAACACTAGATGATTACATGGCCTTAATAGATGTGAATCTGTCACGTCCTGACCATAGAGAGCCCTTGTTTCTCTATGGTGTAGGAAGTCAGGGTGTGACTAGGGGATATTCTGGTTTAATATTTATATGTTGTGTTCTAGTTTATGTTTTCTATGTTAGTGTTTTGTATGATTCCCAATTAGAGGCAGCTGGTATTCGTTGTCTCTAATTGGGGATCATATTTAAGTAGATATTTTTCCCACCTGTGTTTGTGGGATATTATTTTGTGTTTGTGCATGTGCACCACGTAGTCACGTTCTGTTGTTCGTTTATTTGATTTATTGTTTTGGCTTATGTTTCATTTTGCAATAAATATGTGGAACTCAATATCCGCTGCGCCTTGGTCCTGTTCTTACGACAACCGTGACAGAATCAATTAACAGATATTCAGCCTAATCTGCTGTGTCCTTGACCTTTCAACCTTTTCAACCAGATGTGGTGTGGAGGGTGATGCAGAACACGCCTACTCACTCTCTGGCTTGGAATCTGCTGCTGCTGCCTGCCGCAGGTCCTTCAGCTGCTGCTGAGATCTCTGCAGTCTGCTCTGCCTCGAAAAGCTGGACATATCCAAATGACAACACACCTTATCAGCATTTTAAAAGAAACCAACATCATGCTTATAAATCTACTTGTAGGTGAATTTGGAATATGTAATTGACAACAATCTTTGATAACATGTCAACTTTTACCTGTGTCTTTATAACAAACTCAGCAAAAAAAGAAACGTCCCTTTTTCAGGACCCTGTCTTTCAAAGATAATTTGTAAAAATCCAAATAACTTCACAGATCTTCATTGTAAAGGGTTTAAACACTGTTTCCCATGGGAAGACATCAGGGAAGGGAAGACATCCTCCTCCCTCATGTGGTACCCTTCCTGCAGGCACATCCTGACATGACCCTCCAGCATAACAATGCCACCAGCCATACTGCTCGTTCTGTGTGTGATTTCCTGCAAGACAGGAATGTCAGTGTTCTGCCATGGCCAGCGAAGAGCCCGGATCTCAATCCCATTGAGCACGTCTGGGACCTGTTGGATCGGAGGGTGAGGGCTAGGGCCATTCCCCCCATAAATGTCTGGGAACTTGCAAGTGCCTTGGTGGAAGAGTGGGGCAACATCTCACAGCAAGAACTGGCAAATTTGGTGCAGTCCATGAGGAGGAGATGCACTGCAGTACTTAATGCAGCTGGTGGCCACACCAGATACTGACTGTTACTTTTGATTTTGACCCCCCTCCCTTTGTTCAGGGACACATTATTCCATTTCTGTTAGTCACATGTCTGTGGAACTTGTTCAGTTTATGTCTCAGTTGTTGAATCTTGTTATGTTCATACAAATATTTACACATTAAGTTTGCTGAAAATAAACACAGTTGACCGTGAGAGGACATTTCTTTTTTTGCTGAGTTTATGTGTACTCTGTATGCAGCAAAGTTGATAATATGGATTACAAAGCCTGTAAATTGGAAAGTTGGACATGCCATATCATTAGTTGGTTCTTCTGCTGAGCCAGAGACTCTTCTCTCTCCTGTTCCACATGTAGTTGTCTGGCCAGTTCCAGCATCCGCTGGTGGTTGAACACTGACTCCACCTGGTGGACACAGAAAACAACTGTGATACTGATTCGGCACCTGAGATTGAGTTTCACCTCACACGACAGCCGGGAGCCACTACCACTGACCTCAGTTTCCCTTCTGGCATGGCCTTAAATTATGATCCACTAAAATAGCACTCTATTACTATTCTGCTCTGGAAAAGGGTGAAGCCGTGAGCCTCTCAGATGCCTGTCTAGTCTCATTACCAAAAGGAATCCGTTGGCGTGTATAAGATGTCATGTTTTCATTCCTCTGTGAGTCCCTGTGAGTTTCAGGCATTAGTACAGGGTGGGCTTCCTCAAACAGATTGTCTGCCTTACCCTCTTCTTCAGCAGCTCCACTCGCTTGATCAGCTGGTCCTTCTCCTCTTCCATAGCACCAATGTCCTGAGGTTGGCGAAAATATTGTGTTTTAGCACTGCCTTAAGCGTATTCCATGTGACACCTATTGAAAAGGTGTCACACTTTTCCACTGATCTCTGCAGTGGAAAAGCCAGAGCTCTTCAGTTGCTCACACTCCTTATGGTAGGTCTTGAAACCTTCCATTAGTTCTTCATACTACAAAAACAACAGATCAAACACTATGCAATGATTAATCATATCTTAGTTATGCATTCCATCACATCTTTCTGACCCACAGTGAACTTAAAAATAATAAAATAAGGTTTATAATCATGGCATCATAGCGTGATCTCTCTAGTCTAGCGAGAGGAGGAGTCATTATCCCACGTTCCCATTATTCCATGTTATGCTTGCACCTTGAAGTCAGTGTTAAACAAACCTGGTGACAGGTGTCAGTGATGACACCACCCTGCAGGAACTCTGCAGGCACCTCCAGCTTAACCAGGAAGCGAGCCAGGTAAGCTCTCTTCTTCAGCTCTGTGATCCTCTGCAGCAACCAGTGAAGGATAGGGTGAATCACAGGCTTTACTACCGGTCACCAGACCCTGTCTGAAACTGCTCCTGTATGAAGAAAGAGGACAGTGAGAAGCAAACACTCTCAGTGTTCTACTGCTGAAATCTGCTTTGATTTTGTAAGTTGTCAGTCAGGAATACTTACAGATCAGACATATTCCCAGGTGGTTTGTATTTCAAACCAGGTCAGGCATTTTTTCACGGATATCAATATCATGATCAAAAGTATGAGGTTGTTGTTGTTTACATTGCCATTGTTTACATTATCTTACCTTAGTGTCAATTTCAGCCAGAACATCGTTGAGAATCTCCAGCAGTTGCATTGGCTCCAGTGAGTCGAAGGTGATCAGGTTACCTTTTTAAAGTTAACGTTTTTCTTGAAGGGGTCTTTATTCAGGTGCTCAACAATAAATGTAAGTTGCTTGCTCATCTTAAAATCAACTGGTCAGCTAACGTTAAAGCGAGGTAAATAATTTTAGATAATGTTAGCTAGTCAAGAGGATTAGCAAAAATACAGAATCAAAACTAGCATTACGTTAGCTTGCTACATACTGTAAAGTTAGCTATTTAGCTAACGTTAGATACTGTTATAAAACGTTAGGTGGATAGCTTGAAGCATAGCTAGCTAAAGTTACACGCTAACAAGACAGTTCGTATGCACAAAGTGGCCAGCTAGCTTGTCCCCTTGTTTATTTCGAGGAATACTCGTTTTAAACACCATAACAACGTTCACAGTCAGCAAAACAAGACCATTTGTTTTTTGTTTTTTTAAACAAGACCATTCGTATCCGTTTTGGTAACCAGACACAAACGTACTCGAGCTGGTTGCTAACAGGAAGTCTTTCAGCTTGTTCAAGAGGGCAAAGATTGTTTGACAAGATAGTCGAGTGACTGCTCTAACAATGGAAATACCTTAAAAATAAAAGTTATCCTTTTACTTGACCACAATATCAGAAATTATAGTGTATTTTGCCTGTTGCAAGATGCGTTCAGTTTCTCTGATCTTACCCTCCCCTTTTCATAGGAGGGATTGAAGCTTATTTTTGAGTTCTAGTGGTCTGCCAAGGTGGGTAAATTAAATAAAAGATACAATCAGTAAATGTTTTAATAACGGGACATCGAAATGTGTTTTAAACAATAATGTTAAATATAAATGAGTTAAAAAGGAATTCATGATTGAAATGTAAATATTCTTCATTAAATAATATCTGGAATAATAGCTTAATTTCCATTCAACTAGATAGTACTGTCCCCATGCTGCTCCCCGTCAGGGGTCTGAGGACTCTGAAACAAAACTTAGGCTCTTGAAACGCATCCGTGCATTGGTAGATGTGCTGTACATTGTTATAAACAGTTAGTACACTGCTATAAACTGTTATTCTCACTGTTATCGACTGTTACAAACACGTATTACAAAGTCCCCCAGTGTCCGGTCTGGGGCGTGAAGTCAGGAACTTTGCTGGTCGGTTACTGCGTAGCAACCTTGCGGTGCCAAAGGCCCTGGTCTGCCCTAGAAAGCCTATGTAAATTACGATCGCCAGAACGGCCAAATCCATTTATTTTGGACAGCCGTTTTGGGATCTAAAATGTGCTTATGCTGACATACACCAATCACGGGCCTTCAGGCTTGGAGGCTCGTGCTCTCATGCCTAATGGTGCTTTTAAGAAAACTGGGAACTCGGGGGGGGAAACGAGCTGAAATCATGACATCAGTGAGCTCCATGTCGGAAAATCGGAGCTCTAGAAAGAGTCCTGACTTGGAATTCTGAGTTAGATGACCGTTCTAAAAATGTATAATCCCATTCGGCGCTCGTTTTTTTCAGAGTGGCCAACTGTCTTGAACGAAATGAAGTCGGAAGTCGGAGATTTCCAAGTTCCCAGATGTTTTAAATGCGGCAATAGGATATACATCACAGATAGAACAATGAGTCAGATATTTCACACGATGTATAAATGTGAAGCATCCGCTTAACCTTTCCACTCACTATCAAATTTGGTAGTGATAGGAAGCCCTGTGGTCAGAGAAGATTGATATTGGCCGACATTCTGCTTATTTTCTCATCGATGAAACATTCATTTCTCAATACAGTTTTCTGTTCCCAAAACTAGAATCTGTTACGAACAGAGTGGACTAAGTTTAGTAGACTTTGCCCTATGCCAAATTTTTACAAAACTACATTGTTTAAGGCTTACAAAGGCAAATTAAGTTACACGCACTTCAGAGTTGGCGTTCCCTGTCGGAAATATGCAAATGTTTCCTCCTCGTAGCCTGTCGGCCCATGATTGGTCTGTGTCAGCACGTGGTCCTGTGTGACATCAAATGCAGTAGTTAGAGTAGATCACTATTTAATTAAATATCAGAGTACACAATGCAATGCAAAAAGTCTGGGTAGCCATTTCATTAGGTGTTCAGGAGTCTTATGGCTTGGGGGTAGAAGCTGTTAAGAAGCCTGTTGGACAGTGATGCAACCAGTCAGGATGCTCTTGATGGTGCAGCTACAGAACCTTTTGAGGATCTGAAGACCCATGCCAAATCTTTTCAGGCTCCTGAGGGGGAATGGGCTTTGTCGTGCCCTCTTCACAACTGTCTTAGTGTGTTTGGACCATGATAGTTTGTTGGTGATGTGGACACCAAGGAACTTGAAGCTCTCAACCTGTTCCACTACAGCCCTACAGCCCCGTCGATGAGAATGGGTGCGTGCTCGGTCCTCCTTTTACTGTAGTCCAAAATCATCTCCTTTGTCTTGATCACGTTGAGGGAGAGGTTGTTGTCCTGGCACCACACGACCAGGTCTCTGACCTCCTCCCTATAGGCTGTCTCATCGTTGTCTGTGATCAGGCCTACCACTGTTGTGTCCTTGGCAAACTTGATGATGGTGTTGAAGTCGTGTCTGGCCATGCAGTCATGAGTGAACAGGGAGTACAGGAGGGGACTGAGCACGCACCCCTGAGGGGCCCCTGTGTTGAGGATCAGTGTGGTGGATGTGTTGTTACCTACCCTTACCTCCTGGGGGCGGCCCGGCAGAAAGTCCAGAATCCAGTTGCAGAGGGAGGTGTTTAGTCCCAGGGTCCTTAGCTTAGTGATGAGCTTTGAGGGCACTATGGTGTTGAACGCTGAGCTGTAGTCAATGAATAGCATTCTCACATAGGTGTTCCTTTTGTCTAGGTGGGAAAGGGCAGTGTTGAGTGCAATAGAGATTGCATCATCTGTGGATCTGTTGGGGCGGTATGCAAATTGGAGTGGGTCTAGGGTTTATGGGATAATGGCGCTGATGTGAGCCATGATCAGCCTTTCAAAGCACTTCATGGCTACAGACGTGAGTGCATGATCACACAGTCATCCGGAACAGCTGGTGCTCTCATGCGTGTTTCAGTGTTACTTGCCTCGAAGCGAGCATAGAAGTAATTTAACTTGTCTGGTAGGTTTGTGTCATCATCTAGACGGCAGAGACTGTGCAGGTGCATCAAAGCTGGGGACCGAGAAACTAAAAAACAGCTTCCATCTCCAGGCCATCAGACTGTTAAAGAGTCACCACTAGCCGGCCTCCGCCCAGTACCCTGCCCTGAACTTTAGTCACTGTTACTAGCCAGCTTCCACCCTGTACTCAATCCTGCACCTTAGAGACTGCTGCCCTATGTACATTGTCATTGAACACTGGTCACTTTAATAATGTTTACATACTGTTTTACCCACTTCATATGTACAGTGGGGAGAACAAGTATTTGATACACTGCCGATTTTGCAGGTTTTCCTACTTACAAAGCATGTAGAGGTCTGTCATTTTTATCATAGGTACACTTCAACTGTGAGAGACGGAATCTAAAACAAAAACCCAGAAATTCACATTGTATGATTTTTAAGTAATTAATTTGCATTTTATTGCATGACATAAGTATTTGATACATCAAAAAAGCAGAACTTAATATTTGGTACAGAAACCTTTGTTTGCAATTACAGAGATCATACGTTTCCTGTAGTTCTTGACCAGGTTTGCACACACTGCAGCAGGGATTTTGGCCCACTCCTCCAATGTTCAAATCCAGAAATAGAAAAGGGCTCTTCTACTGAAAATTACTGAAAAAATTCTGAGAAATACTGAAATGTAAACACCTCCCCCACTCAATGATGAGCTCTGTACTCACTGTAAAAGTGCAGGATGAATATGAAAGAAATACAGTCTTTCAGTCTTCAGGACTGTCCAATAGCGTATGATCAGAGGGAAATAATATGAATGAAGTTCAAATGCTCCATCATTCTTGCCAATTCAGGTTAGTCAAACAACTCCAAGTTTGTAGTGTCGTAATGCTGTAGCTACTATTTGATAGGACGTCGTACGAATGGGGCTTGTACGGAGAGACAGGGTAAGGAGTAGTAAAGCCCCGGGCGGACCAGGACCTCTCAGCCCTCCTGTCCAAAGTCCTCTGCGAACTCCCTGGTCTTGAACAAGTCCTCCATGCTGACTGTGGATCTTGTGGTGGATAGTGAGCGCAACATGTCAGACTGGAGGACAGAGGGACACAGAGAAGACAAACAAAATCATGGTTCAGCAATTACACAAATGTAAGCGTCAGTTTGCCTGGATGTGTATGTTGAAACAGCATGTTCCAGTATGTCAAATCAAATTTTATTGGTCACATACACATGGTTAGCAGATGTTAAAGCGAGTGTAGCGAAATGGGTGTGCTTCTAGTTGCGACAGTGCATTAAAATCTAACAAGTAATCTAACAATTCCCCAACAACTACCTAATACACACAAATCTAAAGGGATGGAATAAGAATATGTACATATAAATATATGAATGAGCGATGGCCGAGCGGCATAGGTGCAATAGGTGGTATAAAATACAGTATATACATATGATATGAGTAATGTAAGATATGTAAACATTATTAAAGTGGCATTATTTAAAGTGGCATTGTTTAAAGTGACTGATCCATTTATTAAAGTGGCCAGTGATTGGGTCTCAATGTAGGAAGCAGCCTCTCTGAGTTAGTGATTGCTGTTTAGCAGTCTGATGGCCTTGAGATAGAAGCTGCTTTTCAGTCTCTCGGTCCCAGCTTTGATGCACCTGTACTGACCTCGCCTTCTGGATGATAGTGGTGCAAACAGGCAGTGGCTCAGTGACAAGCCACATTTCTTCAGCCTCCTGAGGTTGAAGAGGCGCTATTGCGCCTTCTTCATCACACTGTCTGTGTGGGTGGACCATTTCAGTTTGTTTGTGATGTGTACGTCTCACTCTCCATCTTCGACAGCTTCCTAACCATCTTACAACCTGCCAGAACACTGAGGACAGACTCCCCTGCCTGGGAGAGAGAGAGACAGACAGAAGAGAACGAGAGCGAGAGTGAGAGAGAGGAGAGTGAGAGTGAGACAGAGATGGGGGAGGGAGATAGATAGCGAGAGAGACAGAGAGGATAGTGAGACAGAGATGGGGGAGGGAGATAGATAGCAAGCGAGAGAGAGAGAGAGAGAGAGAGAGAGAGAGAGAGAGAGAGAGAGAGAGAGAGAGAGAGAGAGAGAGAGAGAGAGAGAGAGAGAGAGAGAGAGAGAGAGAGAGAGAGAGAGAGAGAGAGAGAGAGAGAGAGAGAGAGAGAGAGAAGGGGGGTAGAAACAGCTGGTCCGGGACAAGGTAACCCGAGAGATAACAGAGAGAAAGAGGGAGATAGAGCCAAATTACAGAGAGAATGCATAAGATCACACAGTATACCAGATAAGACAGACTGAGCCTAGCTCTGTGGCCTCATCCAAAAGTTACTCCTGGATAGGGTCAATTTGAAAATGTTCTCTTCTAAACATGAATAAATCCTGTTCTGTTAGCAGTTAAAAAACACTAATACTTCCAGCAACAGTGTTGGTATTGTGATGTTATTGTTGTTTTTTAAAGGGACTATAAGAAAAAAACTCATCACTATAATTGTTTGGGTCATATAGTAAATAGTTCATTGATTTCTATAATATATTGTTGTTATTTTCAATAAATGTTTTTTTTTACTTTAAACAATATTTTTTGTGATTTAAATAAAAAAATCATCTAAGTAAACATTTTTCAGAGGGACTTTTAATTCGAAAAAAAATCTGTATGATCATGTGACTCATGTGCTCCCGAGTGGTGCAGTGGTCTAAGGCACTGCATCCATCTCAGTGCTAGAGGTGTCACTACAGACCCTGGTTCGATTGCAGGCTGTATCACAACTGGCTGTGATTGGGAGTCCCATAGGGCGGCACACAATTGGCCCATCGTCGTCCGGGTTTGGCCGTCATTGTAAATAAGAATTTGTTCTTAACTGACTTGCCTAGTTAAATAAAAATAAATAAATAAAACCTTAATGTTGCTAGTTTGACATGGAAGATAGGCGGGAGGAAGTGAGATCAGGTGGGACCATTCTAGCCAATGCAGATACGCTTTTGAATAAAGGGGCCAATCTGTGTCTGTGACAGCACCATTGAGACTATCTCCATTTTAAAGTAGTCAATTTCTTCTTCTTCATTGGCTAATTGCTCCCAACTCATAGGAATCCCCACCCAGTTGACTACTTTAAAATGGTGGAAGTCCTCATTGGCAATGTCCATAATAAAATTGTATATATCATGAGTCCTCTATCTATCTTTATGACAACAGGCACAACTCCAATATCAAAGTTGTCGAAATGCCACCATTACGAAATGTCTATTGATCAAATAAGCCCCACGTAGCAAATTAGCATTCCAAGTTTTTTTTGACCAAATTGACAATCTCACATTGGTCTCCATAAAAAAAATCTTTCGTGGTCTTGTTTTGTTTAACAGATATTGGGCGAGGAGAAAAGGGTAGCCTAGTGGTTAGCGCGTTCGGCCAGTAACCAAGAGGTTGCTAGATTGAATCCTCGTGGTGACAAGGTACAAATCTGTCGTTCTGAACAAGGCATTTAACCCACTGTTCCTAGGCCGTCTTTGTAAATAAGAATTTGTTCTCAACTGACTTACCTAGTTTAATAAAAAATACTCGCTTCGCCTCTTCTCTCTGAAGAGAGAGTGGGACAAGCTGCGCAGACTCTGCCACCAGCGCACACGCATGTTCTTGTCTGTCTGGATTTCTCTTTTGTACCATTAGATGGAGACAAATATCGATATTTCAGACGGTATATATACCGTAATAAAACATATCTGTTTTTAATCTTACAAAATGGTAATAGATTAGTCTATATTATTACTTACATAATATAGACCATATCATTATCAGTTTTTTTTCTTCAGCTTGGATTTCTTGTTTTTTCGACGTGCCTGTGTCTTTAAAACTGGACTGGCCCTCAATCACATCAAAGTCCCTCCCTCTCTTTTCAGCACTAACTCAACCTAAATAAAATGAGCAAAACACAGTAACTGTAGCGTGCGATCAAACGAAGTGTATATCATGTGTGGTGGATCTAAGGTTAACGAGAGAACATTCGAACTAACTTTCAATTAGATGCGGACTAACGAATTAACACGAAAAACAGGAATTACAGTGGAAATGTACAATTGTTATTGGACTTTCACTAAATCATTGGATGGAACGTATGGATATAGCACAGTGCTGCTGCTTTTACGATGAATGAAGGATCATTGTCTACTGACATTACTTACAGAAGATAAGGACACTTTATGTTTTTGTTGTTGCAGGAATCTGAACTGGGTCGTCATTCTCAGTCCTCATGGCATCCTATACTATGCGAGTTGATATGTTGATAACTAACGTTAGAACCATAAGAAAAATGTGCACGAGTCTTCTGAAAACTGTATTCAGTCAGTGAAGTGTGGAAATAGCTTCTAATGGCCATTATAAGTCATACTTTAGAAATTATTTTGATTGGAAACTAATCATATCGTTTAGTAGAATTTTTTGTAGAAGTTTCTACTCTATTCTCAGTGAACTACGTTATTTTTTTAAATGGTCGAACCAGTGGGTTTTGTAGAGGCTTGGAAAGCCCAGTTCCCGGAGTCAAATCCCCCAAACATGGAGCTGAAATCGTTGGGGGATGTTGAGCAGGAGCTTGAGAAATGCAAGGCATCTATCAGGCAGCTGGAGTTGGAGGTCAACAAGGAGCGCTTTCGGATGATCTACCTGCAGACGTTACTGGCCAAGGAGAGGAAGGCATATGATGGACAGAGATGGGGCATCAAGAAGATGTCCCTAATGAATATTGGAGACCAAGCCAGTGTTTCAGACACCCAGAGATCCCACTTAGATGACCCTTCATTGGAGGAGCAGCCAGGAGAGGTAGTTGACACAGGGTGTAAACAGTATCCAGAGGGAGAGGTGGATGGGGTGTCTCCCTCCAAACAGAGTGGTGGCTTCTCCCCTCACAGGCCTACAGTGGGTCCTCCAGACACAAATCTGGACAGGGTAGGCATGGGCTCAGTAGCAGCACTGAGGTCCAACTTTGAGCACATCAAGAGAGCCAACTCTCACACGGCAGGAGATGGGAAAGGGGTTGGTGGAACAGAGAGACCCTTTTACGTGAACATGGAGTACCACCATGAGAGAGGCTTAGTGAAGGTCAATGACAGGGAGGTCTCAGACAAGATCAGCAGCCTGGGCTGCCAGGCCATGCAAATGGAGCGGAAGAGGTCCCTGCACTCTCTACCTGGGAACCTATCCACTGCGACGGGGGAGATCCGCAAATCTGTCCTCCGAGGCAGATCCACAGAGGGCGGCTGTGGCTACAATGGGCTGTATGATGATGCAGCAGAGGTGAACCCACATTTCTTCAAGGACAGTGTGATCCGTTCCAATGGGGGGAGACAACCGGCAGACTGTCAGCCCTACACCAGTGTGTATGTCGGGGGGATGATGGGGGAGGGGAGGATCATCCACATCAGGGACCACAGTGTGGAGGAGGACTCCCACCTCACCTGGCCAAGGCGCTCCTACTCACCTGGGAGTTTTGATGATGTTGGGGGCGGCTACACCCCAGACTGCAGCTCCAATGAGAACCTAACGTCCAGCGAGGAGGACTTCTCCTCTGGCCAGTCAAGTCACGTGTCACCAAGTCCCACAACCTATCATATGTACAGACCGAAGAGCCGCTCTCCGTCCCAGATTTCCCAGCAGTCCTTTGACAGCAGCAGCCCCCCCACCCCTTTGTCTCAGAAACGTCTGAAGCAGCAGGTGTTGGTGTCCGAGGCCTCCATCGTGGGTGTCCGTAAAACAGGTCAGATCTGGCCCGACGATGGGAACTCCACTACATCTAGTAGGACCTCGCATGACAACAGTCTCCATGGAGATCTGGGTAGGTCTGCAAGGACATAGTCTCTGTCCTTTTGTAATCAAGATATTTTCTATCCTCTGTTTTCATTTCCATTTGATGAGACACTGTATAAAAGCACGAGAATTGTTAATGCACCCTAGGGCTCAATAACCACTACCGTTTCATGTTTATTAGAGATGCCTGTACTTGCCCTAACCTAGACCTCTCCTCAAGCACGGATGTGCTTACAGTATATGTGCACCTGCAACATGTCGAAGGAAAAGAAGGAATTATTTAGATCTAGTGTACCATGCATCTGCCAAGAAGTTTTCCATATGAATACATTAAACCATTAGCACAGCCCAACCATTGCAAAGCACCCTAGTGCTTGTGTGGTTCTTTGTAGATTGTACGACTGTTTTGTTTTCACTTTGTAAACATGCCTGTCCCCCCCCCCCCCTCTGCTCTCCTATTGAGTGGACTAGTGCTCTTGTGGACATGCCCTGATTGAGACAGTGCGTGCCCTCAGGCTGCCCAGTCACTCGGCCCTGTCCACCCAGAGTGTTTTTGTGTCAGCACACATCAGCGTTGTTGTCCTTGGCTAGAAGTAATTAACTTAAAGGGGCTTGTGTAGCGTGATGAATTTAGGGAGGCTCTTTGTTGGGGGTGGGGAGGAAAAGGGCTGATAACTCTCACTAAAAAGAGGACGGAGGGCTCAAAGTGTGTCACATGGCTTCCCATCAAAATCTCAGGCCTCGGTGTTTCCTGTTGTGATGTGTGAACACAATAGGAGAATCACTCATGCAGAGTATGTATTGACACTGCAACAATGTAGCAATGTTAAGTGGGATGGGGTGGTCTTACTAGGTGCTGCCAAGGACAGAGAAGAGTGAGTTCCCATGCAAAATATTTATTAAAGCTGTAATACATGAGAGGCTGTATGATTTGTCTATGATGGTGATTCAATTAAAGAAATGATTGTCTAAGTGAAAAGGGGTGACTCAATGCCACATATTACATGATTTCACTGAAGTCTTAACAGACGGTCTGTTGTAGTGAATCCGTCAGGGTCATTGGTTGCTAGGCTCAACAAATAAAAGCTATGCGAATTCATATGAGAAGAGCCAAAACATTTTTTGACGTTATTACAAAAAATACATGCTGTTTGGAGCAGATTTTCAGTAGCAATTGTTGAGAACAGGCTGTTATGTAAGGTGATGGGCTAGAAAACATTTAAAACCAAACATGCAATGAACAAGCAAATTGTCTGAGAACTGTAAGCCAGTGTTTGGCTCTTCTGACAGAAATACAGATTCCTTTTGACTTGTGGTCAAATATTTAGCTTTTTTGATATTACAATTACACTATCATGGGTTGTTTTCTACATTGTCTCGCCACATTATTGTTTATTCACACTAACACCCATTTACCAATGCTGCTTGACCTGTAGGAAATGGGGAAACAGGCTATCAGATACAAAGACACATGTTTTGACTGAAGCCTTAGTAAACTGGACAGTTAGCTTACTGTGATTGCTGCAGCTTGCTGGTTAAATGTTAAGCAGAAACAATGCTGCTGAGCCTGGCCCTGGAGTGGTGGTCTAAATGGCCGTGTTGCTGAGGTAACAGTCCTGCTGCAGGATCACTTCATGTAAACCGGGCTTCGTGGATTAATGGAAATCTGGATTTATTTTCTGATGTCGTAAGAACATTAGGGCTATTGCGCACATTGCTGGATCAGTGCTGTGGTAAGCAGTGGTTTTGAGGCGAGCATGACAATCCACTATTCTCTATTTTGGTCAGTGATTTTGAGCGAGTATGGGAAAATCTGTTTTTCTTTTTGTTTTATAACAAAACTCATTGCAACATTCAGTAAATTTCATTTAATCTGCTGAGTAAAGCTAGCTTATAATGTCAATGTTATAAAGGGCCACTGTGCTCCAGTTACATAAGCGTTCTGGTGACTATTTAGCTTTACAAGAATCGGAATGACTTTATTTGCCAAGTACATTTGCACATACCTGGAATTTGACTTAGTGAATAGGTGATGCCAGCAATAGACAATATGCAGACCATGTCAGCATAAATAATATAAATACAGTAAACGTAAAGCTGATTTTACAGTGAGGATATACAATTTACAGGCATACATTGACTATACCAAACATTCGGAATATTGAGTTGCACCCCCCTTCATTTTGTCCTCAGAACAGCCTCAGTTTGTTGGGGCATGGACTCTACAAGGTGTCGAAAGCGTTCCACAGGGATGCTGGCCGGTGGCGGGTGGTGGTTTTTAAAAAATGAATGAGCTTTGCCTTATTTCTATTAGAGCATATTGGATGACTGTCATTCATATTCCATTCACCCAGCTCAATGTAACCGTGATCGGTTTAGGCTACTACATGATACTCACGTTTTCCTGTGCCCATCATGAGGTTACTATAACCCTATAAAAATAAAAATTCAACAGAATCGGTGGAATGAATACACCCCTGATCACACGTAGCAATATAAAAACAGCATGATCACTTTGCCTACTTGCATATATAATTCCTTCTTGCAACTATCTACATGCTCTCCTCTCACTTTTTCCCTTCACTTGTAGACTTCAGTGTATAACACATCTGCTCTCTGTGACCAGGTGAAAAAACCTTTCAAAAACAAACCTTCATATCATGACTGCTAACCGCTACGCACAGCCTATGTTGTTGTCACCTCATAGTCAACATAGCTACTAGAACTAACACTTTAGTAAACCCGCTACAATCATGTAATACAGTCAGCAAGCAGTTTAGCAGTTACACCGGCGGGCCCCGATGGTAATAAATTATTAAAACCAAAAGCTTACCGTGACTTGGAAGAGATTCAGTGTTGGATAGCCATAGTCAGTTAGCTAACATAGCATCCCTCTCTGTCTTGAGCCAGGTGTTTGAGTAGGCTAAACTAGCTAGCTGCATTCAGTTAGCTAAGTGAAAGTTTTAAAAAAATACAACCAAATATAGCTAGCTCACTGTCTCGCTTGTCCTTAATTTTGGAATAAATTAATTTGTTCAAAACTGTTATGCTTTCAGTACTAGATTACTTCTCTGAACTTTTGATTGGGTGGACAACATGTCAGTTCATATAGGTTGGAGGACATCCTCCGGAAGTTGTAATAATTACTTTGTAAGTCAATGGAAGGGGGTGAGAACCAAGAGCCTTCTAGGTTTTGTATTGAAGTCAATGTACCCAGAGGAGGACGCAAGCTAGCTGTCCTCCGGCTACCTCATGGTGCTACCCTACAGAGTGCTGTTGAGGCTACTGCAGACCTTCATTGCAAAATAGTGTATGGTGATGTGAAATATATATATATATTTTAAATGAAATTCACTGAGGAGGATGGTCCTCCGCTGAGGAGCCTCCACTGATGCTGGCCCATGTTGACTCCAATACTTCCCACATTTGTGTCAAGTTGGCTGGATGTCCTTTAGGTGGTGGACCATTCTTGATACACACAGGAAGCTGTTGAGTGTGAAAAACCCAGCAGCGTTGCAGTTCTTGTCACACACTGGTGAGCCTGGCACCTACGACCATACCCCATTAAAAGGCACTTCAATATTTTGTCTTGCCCATTCACCCTGTGAATGGTACACATACCCAATCCATGTCTGTCTCGAGACTTAAAAATCCTTCTTTAACCTGTCTCTTTTCCTTCATCTACACTGATTGAAGTAGATTTAACAAGTGACATCAATAAGGGATCATAGCTTTCACCTGGATTCACCTGGTCAGTCTGTCATGGAAAGAGCAGGTGTTCTTAATGTTTTGTGTACACTTACCGGGCCAGTTTATTAGGTACACCCATCTAGTACCGGGAGATGCTCTATTGTGTTGAGGTCTGGGGACTGCACAGAAGTTAAAGTTAACTGAACTCGCTGTCATGTTGCAGCCAATGTTTTTCCACTCCAAATTTATTTATATAGCCCTTCTTACATCAGCTGATATCTCAGTGCTGTACAGAAACGCATCCTAAAGCCCCAAACAGCAAGCAATGCTGGTGTAGAAGCACGGTGGCTTCCACTCAATTGTCCAGTGTTGCTGACCGTGTGCCCACTGGAGCTGCTTCTTCTTGTTTTTAGCTGATAGGAGTGGAATCCGGTGTGGTTGTCTGCTGCGATAGCACATCCGTGACAAGGATGTCTTTCTGCACACCACTGTTGTACTGCGCCGTTATTTGTCTGTTTGTAGCCCGCTTGTTAGCTTGCACGATTCTTGCCATTCTCCTTCGACCTTTTTGCCCACAGGGCTGCCGCTGATTGGATGTTTTTATTTGTCGCACCATTCTCTGTAAACCCTAGACACTGTCGTGCGTGATAAGCCCAGGAGGGTGGCCGTTTATGAGATAATAGATCCGGCGCGCCTGGCACCAACGACTATACCACGCGCAAAGTCGCTTAGATCACTTATTTTACCTATTATAAAGTTCAATCGAACAGTGGCTGCATGCCTGTCTGCCTGCTTTATATAGCAAGCCACGGCCACGTAACTCACTGTCTGTAGGAGCGATCCATTTTCGCTAACGGGGTGTACCTAATAAACTGTCCGGTGAGTGGATACCTACAATATATATGCAGAGGAAGGGATGCTGCCGTTACAAATGTATACAGTGTTGTGCAGAGGTTTTATATGTTCCTTTCAAATGGCAGTGGCTTCATTTGAATTCATTTAAGTTGCACTAAGTCATTGCTACATTTTAAGAAGAAAATACATCTCCAATGTTGTTGTTTTTGGGGGGGGGGGGTTCTCTGTGACTGCATGAGCGGCGAACCTGTCAAACACAGGGTGGCACTGACAGGTACCCTGCAGCCCTCCTAGTGTTTTACTACCTGGCATGGTGGCTGGCTCTGCCTGAAAAAGGTCAGCCCTGGCATTGGGTACAGTACTGACTGTCATAAATGGGCCTCAGTCCTTGCCACACTGACTCCACCAACCCTGCTTTACCTCTTGCTTGTAATCATGGGAAAACAGCCCGTCTAAAATGGTCACATCTCTAAGGTCTCGTCTTCCTAGAATAGCACAGGAATAAGAGAATGAGCACATTCTCCTCGTTTGTGGATATCTAGGCCAATTGTCAGTCCTGGCTGTGAATAGAGCTGCTGATTAGCTGTGTGGCTTAAATGAGGCCACTTCTATGGTGTGTCTGCTTTGCCATAGTTAATTATCACTATGACATTGACAGACATGCCAGTGGCCAGGGCTTTTTCCTACTGTATGGCTCACAGAAATGTCTTATGGCTAATGATGAGTACATTATAAGATGGGCTACTGGGGCTTGTGTTTGTTAGAATGTCTTCAGTTTGAGTGAACCTCTGCCAGGCCAAGAGTAGCCTCTGCTTAGTATCAATTAGACAGGTCTGTATGTCTCCTTTGACACAAATGTGAAGCTTTCACTTAGTCTGTTTTGTAGTGATCCTATCTCTCTGGGTGTCTGGCATCAGTCCAGGGCTGTATTTGTAATCACAGCAGGAGGTAGAGAGATGGTGGTGGCTCACCCTCCAGGTTAACGGTCCAATCATTAATCTTTCAGAGCTCCCGATGAAGCTCACACAGGCTGGTTTTTGTACCTGAACGTCAACATTCTCAGCTTTTAGTCGTTAAGGAAGCAAAAGAAATGGGCCACTCACTCCCCTTTTGAGTTTACATTCAAGACTTGTGTCTAAAAATGTAGATGAAGTGGGGCCAGCACAGAAAAGGGACAGAGCTCTTGTGCACCGTGAGTGAGCTCTGTGTTTCCTGTCACCTGTCCTCCCAGGTGGTTGACTTGGGAAAACGGTGCAGTGGGAGTGTTCCTGGAGAGCTGGCAGGGGATCAGAGCAGCAGGCCAGGGCCCTACCAGCTGCAGTCAGAGGGAGCACAGGGACAAACACATCATTAATCTCTCAAATGAGCAGACCCTGTCCAGTTCAAGTTACACCAGCATAGGGGTAAATGGTTGGGCAGTAGCCTACTTGGCACGATTTCAACTCTCAACCTTGAAATACTTTCAGATCTAACAGAACATGGACAGTCCTCTACATTATTTTAAGTGCAGTCGGCCTACTACATCCAGGTTTGAAAGTACTGGTGTCACCCCAGGCTGTTTTCCATATCCAGATATTTTCTTAAAGATAATGGTAGAAAAGCATGAGAAATGTTTGAGCTTTTGTCCCTCGCTCCAGGCTTCCCTCTTCGCTCTAATCCTCTCTTGTGCTCTGTATCGCCCCTCTGGTCCCCTTGGTCTTAGCTCCACTCCCAGGTCCTACTCAAAGGGCCCTCTGTGCTGCTGGCTGGCAAGCCAAGTGTTTATGGAATGTCTCAGCTGCTTGTGGGGTGTAGGGGGAACACCGCTAATGAAATGTAAAGTGCTGTATGAGCTTACCTCTCCACAAACAGCCTGACCCCTGGGGCTTGTTAGACAATAATTAGTTTGTGGATATTGCTTCTGGCAGACCCGGCTCCACGAGGGGGCAAAAGGGGGCATAACGGGCTCGTTGATTTTGTCCATCCACACCAGACGCGATCAGGACATGCAGGTTGAAATATCAAAACGAACTCTGAGCAGACTATATTAATTTGGGGACAGGTCAAAACACATATGAAACATTTAGCAAGCTAGCTTGCTGTAGCTAGCTAATTTGTCTTGGGATATAAACATTGGGTTATTTTACCTGAAATGCACAAGGTTCTTTTTTTGTAGAATTTGGACCCATTTTGAGTCACAGAAAATTGTGTGTTCTCTACTCTGACAATTAATCCACAAATAAAAGGGGGAAACCTAGTTGGTATCTAGTAATCTCTCCTCCTTCAGTCTTCTTCTGTGGATTTTATATGGCGGTTGGCAACCAACTTTAAGGTGCATTACTGCTACCAACTGGACTGGAGTGTGGACCTCGTTCATCTTTCAATCACCCCCGTGGGTGTAATTCATAAAAACCAATGAGGAGATGGGAGAGGCGGGACTTGCAGCGCATCAAGTGTCTAAAATAGAAACAAGTTCGGGCGGTGTGTTCAGCATGTCAGAACATGAACAACTTCCTAGTTAAGAACACTAACAATATCGAAGAAAATGAAACGGATTCTGCAAGAACCAATATCTCTCCCTAAAAACACAACCCTATGGAAAAATCCTTGGACAGCTTTTCAGAATTAACAGATTGATCCACATGGAAAACTAAAGGCATAGAAACAGGAAATTACTTTCTATTAGGAAATAAATACATTTCCATGACATAATTAAAAAGTCATTTTGGACTGACTAGTGTAGATAACTTGAAAGTTTCATACCAAGAATTGTCTATTTGAAATCGTTTGGGCATCATAGCAATCTTGCGGGAATCTTATTTGAGTCCGAAAAGGATATTCATATGATGGGTAAGATATACAAAACCTTGCGGAGTTCATAACCAACTGACAATCTCTTAGAAAAAAATATTAACTATTGGAACCAAGACTTAAAAGTAACTGATATTGGCACAAGATGGAGGGAAAGTTGGAACATAACTAACAAAATTACAGTTAACGACAGCAGAGTCGTGTCTTAAGTGCAAAACTAACAACGACTCAATAATCCATGCCTTCTGGGAATGCTATAAAGTCCAAATGTTATGGGCAGAGTTCGAAAGTTGGTTATCAGAAATATTACAATGTACAGTGGGAATAAAAACTATGTAAACCCTTTAGAATGACCTGGATTTCTGCATAAATTGGTCATAACATTTGATCTGATCTTCATCTAAGTCACAATGATAGACAAACACATTCTGCTTAATCTAATAACACACAAACAATTACACTTTTTCATGTCTTTATTGAGCATACCGTGTAAACATTCACAGTGCAGGTTGGAAAAAGTATGTGAACCCTTGGATTTAATAACAGGTTGACCCTCCTTTGGCAGCAATAACCTCAATCAAATGTTTTCTGTAGTTGCAGATCAGACCTGCACTATGATTAGGAGGACAACTGTTTCAGTTCAGCAATATTCTTGGGATGTCTGGTGTGGACTGCTCACTTGAGGTCATGCCACAGCTTCTCAATTGGGTTGAGGTCAGCACTGAAGGTGTATTTTCTTCTGTTCAAGCCATTCTGTTGTTGATTTACTTATGTCTTTTGGGTTGTTGTCCTGTTGCATCACTTAACTTCTGTTGAGCTTCAATTGGCAGACAGCCTGCAAAATGTCTTGATAAACTTGGGAATTCATTTTTACGTCGATGATGACAAGCTGTCCAGGCCCTGAGGCAGCAAAGCAGCCCCAAACCATGATGCTCCCTCCACCATAGTTTACAGTTGGGATGAGGTTTTGATGTTGGTGTGCTGTACCTTTTTTTTATCCACACTTAGTGTACACAACTTTAGTTTAATCTGTCTGCATAATATTTTGACAGTAGCGCTGTGGAACATCCAGGTGCTCTTTTGTGAACTTCAGACATGCAGCAATGTTTTTTTTGGATAGCAGTGGCTTCTTCCATTGTGTCCTCCCATGAACACCCTTCTTGTTTGGTGTTTTACGCATTGTAGACTCGTCAACAGATATGTTAGCATCTTCCAGAGATTTCTGTAAGTATATAGCTGACACTCTAGGATTCTTCTTAACCTCATTGAACATTCTGCGCTGTGCTCTTGCAGTCATCTTTGCAGGATGGCCACTCCTAGAGAGAGTAGCAACAGTGCTGACATTTCTCCATTAACTTCTTTGGGACTGAGTAGCTTGGATAAAAAGGTGCCCAGAGTAAACTGCCTGCTACTCATTCCTAAAAGCTAGAATATGCATATAATTAGTAGATTTGGATAGAAAACACTCTGAAGTTTCTAAAACTGTTTGAAGGATGTCTGTGAGTATAACATAACTCATATGGCAGGCAAAAACCTGAGAAACAATCCAACCAGGAAGTGGGAAATCTGAGGTTTGTAGTTTTTCAAGTCATGGCCTATCGAATATACAGTGTCTATGGGGTCATATTGCACTTCCTAAGGCTTCAAGAGTCTTTAGAACCTTGTTTGATGCTTCTACTGTGAAGGAGGGGGGAATGACAGCTGATTGAGTCAGGGGTCTGGCAGTGCCACTAGCTCAGTCTCGCGCGCTCCTGTGAGAGTTAGCTGCGTTCCCTTTGCATTTCTACAGACAAAGGAATTCTCCGGTTGAAACATTATTGAATATTTATGATAAAAACATCCTAAAGATTGATTCTATACTTTGTTTGACATGTTTCTACGAACTGTAATATGACTTTTCGTCTGAACTTTCACCTGAACTTGCCCGCGCCTCCTGAGTTTGGATTTGTGTACTAAACCCCCGAACAAAAATGAGGTATTTGGACATAAATTATGGACTTTATCGAACAAAACAAACATTTATTGTGGAACTGGGATTCTTGGGAGTGCATTCTGATGAAGATCATCAAAGGTAAGTGAATATTTAAAATGCTATTTCTGACTTCTGTTGACTCCATAACATGGCGGGTATCTGTATGGCTTGTTTTTGTATCTGAGCGCCGTACTCAGATTATTGCATGGTGTGCTTTTTAAAAAAATCTGAAATCAATGTTTATTATGAGTATTTCTGTAAATTGATGTGGCTCTCTGCAAAATCACTGGATGTTTTGGAGGCAAAACATTACTGAACATAACGCGCCAATGTAAACTAAGATTTTTGGATATAAATATGAACTTTATTGAACAAAACATACATGTATTGTAACCTGTCACTCATCTAAATGATTGAGTGACAGGTTGGTGCAAAATCTGTATCTGCGCTGTGTCAGCACAATGGACAGAGCCTGCCGCGGTGTGTTGGGTGCTATGGAAAGCCACTGGGACGGTTAGGTATGACTCCCTTTTGGGTTTCCATAAAATGCGGGGTACAAAATGCTTCTCATCTTTGGTAGGCTAATTGAATAACGTGGTACACCTCCGCCTGTAATATTTAGATTTATAAGGGCTTGATCAAGTTTACCATTGAAGCTGCTTCACTCAACTCTTTCACGCCCCACACCACTACAGAGTTATCTTCTTAGCTAGCTGTAAAAGCGTTAGTGTTATTAGTCTGAGCCTATTTAGCTAGCTCGAACCAGCTAATCTGCAACTGCCACAATGGATATCAGAAACAAAGTCGGAGAGCGACGAGCAGCAGCACCATCAAATGACTGAGGCCAAGCCAAGCAGCGACGATGCCGCCAAGCTCCAGCAGAGATTTGTATATAATGACAAGATACCTATGTCGATGAGGGGTGTTGACGTCAACCGCCTGTTTTCAATGGAGAGATGCTATGCTACTAGCCACGTCATCAATATGCATAGCCATCTCGAGACAACTCTGATATAAAGTGTTTTTTCTCAAAGTTGCTGGGATGTCACGTGTCCTTATATCAGTACATTCGTAACAACCTAAGCATTATGAAACTTGTATTCGATCAAATATACCTCACGTAGAAGCCTTCCCCCTCTTCCACAAGCGCCGCCAGTATAATGGCCCCACAACCCCCTCCACCTCCACTGTTCCTGACGATCTTGGAAAAGAGGAGCCAGCCCAGGTTAGCCTAGAATCCTACCCTAGCTGCAGGTTTTATGTCCAAACATTTTATTTTAATGCCAACTGGTTCATAAGAAGAGTGGCTGGAATACTCGGTTACTGCAGATGCAGAATTTTGTTTCCCATGTCGAAAGTTCTGTGTTGGGTCCAATGCTAACACAGACAAGGCCTTTAACCAAGCTGGGTGTTCTAACTTGAAGCATGCTATTGATAGTACCAAGGGATTCGCTAGGCAGGCATCAAGTAAAGAGCATTTGATATGCACTGTGGAAAGAAAAACAAGTTAGGGTATGGGTACTGAGGTGTCAACTTGTTAATGATGGGCAGCTGGCAAGAAATCGTGTCGGCGATTGTGGACATTATTGAGTTCCTTGTTTCAAACCAGCAACCACTGCTGGGGACATTGCACGTGATAGAGGGGAGGGGGCAGTGGACTTTTTTTTCCTCCGAAAAGACAAGGAACTTGCCAAGGTGTTGAGCAGCATACCCCACAATGCCACATAGACATCATACGATATTCCAAATTAAATCATAGGGCTCATGAGTGAAATAGTCACTGAGGAAGCTACATCCGAGAACAAATTTATCCACTTTGACAAACGTGTTCAGTCAGCACAGAAGAAGCATGCTACACCTGAGGAAAGCTCAACTAATCCAACTCCCTCCAATTTGAGGGAGATCTTTCAAGAAGATTTCTGAGCAGTAAAAAAACAATCTAGGTGTTTAAAAAAATTAAAATCTTGCTTTAGTTTGTAGGGCCCTGTCCATGGTGCTGATAGAGCGCAGCGGAGATTTCGCGCCAACCTGTTGATCAAAAGAATTTGATATTTTATGTTCATTGTGATATATAAGCAGAATTCAATATAATTCCAATGCAAGAACCCAAATGATGCCTCCGGGTATAGCTATAAATCGGTATGTTACATCATAGAAATAGATACATTCTATTATGGTTTTCTTGGTAGCCGATTGGTTTTCGTGGTTGTTAATGGAACTATACCTATTGGAAAACGTGTTGATGGTAGGCCGGCATTGATTATCTGGGTCAATTGATTCACAGAAGTGTATTGTGCCATATCACACAGTGTTGCTGAACTCATTAGTACCGAGTGGCATGATTTTTCATGTTTGAACGATTTATTTGGCAAGACAGCTGTACATGGCTGCATCTCATTTGCCTATGCTTGGATCTCCATTCACCTTTTGTGTAGTGCGTTTGTTTATGCTGTTAATGTTACTGGCCTACATAGATTGTGTCATGTCTTTATCGATCTGATATTTTGTTTACTAGGCCTGCTACTTGGCAACGCTGTTTTTGTTCTGTTCGCATTCACAGTTGTCAGTATTCTAAGTCAAGTTGCAGTATTTTTGTTTGCATGCATGAATAACTAAGCGACTACTTTCAGCATTTAGTTTGCATTATTTTGGTAAGACAGCTGTGTGTACAAATGTATTCACATAGGGTAATTCACCTATTACAAAAAGACTATCTAATCTCGTAGCCTATATTCATTACCAAAACGGACTTGGTTTAGTGTGTAGGGCGCTGTCCCTTGTGCTGATACAGATTTCGCACCAACCTGACTGTCACTTCAAAAGCACTCAATGATCTCCGAGTCTCATCATTTGAACTTCGTTTATTGTGGTATAACGTGATATAAGCAAAATTCTATATAATTCCAATGCAAGAACCGCCGTTTTCAACTACCCCGTTAGTCACTTTATCCTGGTGCCAGGTCTGTGGCAAACACTATTTCATGTATTTACTTTAACAAGATGTACTGTTGATGTCTGAATAATTTATCCCGGATAAACTCAGCAAAAATAGAAACGTCCCTTTTTCAGGACCCTGTGTTTCAAAGATAATTCATAAAAATCCAAATAACTTCACAGATCTTCATTGTAAAGGGTTTAAACACTGTTTCCCATGCATGTTCAATGAACCATAAACAATTAATGAACATGCACCTGTGGAACGGTCGTTAAGACACTAACAGCTTACTGACGGTAGGCAATTAAGGTCACAGTTATGAAGATTTAGGACACTAAAGAGGCCTTTCTACTGACTCTGAAAAACACAAAGATGCCCAGGGTCCCTGCTCATCTGCGTGAATGTGCCTTAGGCATGCTGCAAGGAGGCATGAGGACTGCAGATGTGGCCAGGGCAATAAATTGCAATGTCCGTACTGTGAGATGCCTAAAACCGCTCTACAGGACGGACAGCTGATCGTCTGTGCAGTGGCAGACCACGTGTAACATCTGCACAGGATCGGTACATCTGACGGTACATCTGAACGTCACACCTGCGGGACAGGTACAGGATGGCAACAACAACTGCCCGAGTTACACCAGGAATGCACAATCCCTCCATCAGTGCTCAGACTGTCCGCAATAGGCTGAGAGAGGCTGGCCTGAGGGCTAGTAGGACTGTTGTAAGGCAGGTCCTCACCAGACATCACCGGCAACAACGTTGCCTATGGGCACAAACCCACCGTTGATGGACCAGACAGGACTGGCAAAGTGCTCTTCACTGACGAGTCACCAAGGCCTGTACTCTGGAGCGGGATCGATTTGGAGGTGGAGGGTCCGTCATGGTCTGGGGCGGTGTGTCACAGCATCATCGGACTGAGCTTGTTGTCATTGCAGGCAATCACAATGCTGTGTGTTACAGGGAAGACATCCTCCTCTCTCATGTGGTACCCTTCCTGCAGGCTCATCCTGACATGACCCTCCAGCATGACACTGCCACCAGCCATACTGCTCGTTCTGTGCATGATTTACTGCAAGACAGGAATGTCAGTGTTCTGCCATGGCCAGCGAAGAGCCCGATTCTCAATCCTATTGAGCACGTCTGGGACCTGTTGGATCGGAGGGTGAGGGCTAGGTCCATTCCCCCCAGAAATGTCCGGGAACTTGCAGGTGCCTTGGTGGAAAAGTGGGGTAATATCTCACAGCAAGAACTGGCAAATCTGGTGCAGTCCATGAGGAGGAGATGCACTGCAGTACTTAATGCAGCTGGTGGCCACACCAGATACTGACTTACTTTTGATTTTGACCCCCCTTTGTTCAGGGACACATTATTCCATTTCTGTTAGTCACATGTCTGTGGAACTTGTTCAGTTTGTCTCTGTTGTTGAATCTTGTTATGTTCATACAAATATGAAACATGTTAAGTTTGCTGAAAATAAACGCAGTTGACAGTGAGAGGACGTTTCTTTTTTTGCCGAGTTTATTAGGGGAAAACACATTTGTACCTTCTTTTTTAGCTAGCATCACACCTTCAGTGTATCAGTGTGCGTGTGTGCGTGCATCCTGTAGGTCACAGATTGGAACAATTTATTGAGCCTTGATATTTTGTTACACAGAGCATTACTGTGACCATCCTGAGCTATTTCAACACACTGATTAGTAGGTGTGCTGGGCTGGGCGGCTGAGTTCTGACCTACACTGCTCAATTCTGGCGCTAATTTTAGGCTGTCCCATAACAGATCTGAGCGGAGCGCTGGTGGGCCTCACTACTCCTACTGTGCCTGTGGTCGGCCTCCCTCCCATTTCAACAAAGTTCTTCAGATGTGCCAGAATGTGCTGATATTTGGTTGGCTCACGCTCTGCTGATTGCCAAAACACCCAGTCAGCTTCTTCCAGGGCCGGTGTGCCCCCGCCCCTTCACAAATGCCACATTTTCAGGCCTGGTTCTTTTCAACCTGATGGGGAACGCTCAATCAGAGAGAAACCAGATGTGCTGAAGTGACGTGACTGCAGTACTGAAAGATCCACCCAGCCCAGTCCTTCCTGGGTTAGCTGTGAGGGATGTAAATACTCCTTTGGAGTAGTGTGTTTGAATTGCAACTGTTTTGTAGGCTGAGGATTAGTAAATTGGATTGTTATTGATAAACAATTGCACCATTTATAGTTTTCTATGTGTCTTTTTATATTTAGCGAGGAGAGCTCTAGAAGTCATACCCGTTTTGATGGTAAAAAGCCATTATCACACCCGTATCCTCTCTGTTAGCTGGCAGCTGTCTCCCCAGTGACCACACAATCAAGATGAAAATCCATTAGTGGAGGCAGAAAGTGGCCAAACCTCTTAACAGCATCACACATTTGGCATCTTCACTGTTTTTTAGATTTTTAAAATTAAGTGCCATATCTCCTCTGATCTATGAACGTGCAGTCTGAGGCGACAGAGAGACTGTCATTGTGATACATGCAAAACTAAAGTTATTATTCCTGGACCATAATGTCTTCAAGGGAATACTGTATTAGCCCTGTCTGTGGAGAATTGATGAACATTTGTGGCTCATTTTTGAATTGGTGGACCCGTTTTGTTCGTTGCGTCCCACCACGGTTAGTGTGCGTCCAGATGGGTCAAGCAGGGTCTCTACAGGCTGTCACTCTGGTCACTCTCTGGACCATTCCCTCCTTAAGTTATTTCCAGAACTACCCACCAGTTCATCTTTCTTTCCATAGAAATATTTTGTGTCCTCTAGCCAATGCAGTGAAGTGTGACAGTGCTTTGATGCATGCATCACACTGAGACTCTAAAAGCAACACCATTCAGCATCAACACAATCAAGCTCTCCGTCTTAATCCAAAGGAGAAAGACAATGGCCTGGAAACTATCCTTCAAGACAAGTTTATTTTTTTTAAGAGTGCATTCATATGTAAAGGATATCCTGTATTCCACTGAAACGGACTGTGTGAACCCTGCCCTGTAAGCAAGGTCACATCTGTTGTGATCAGATTGTATTTGTCACATGCACCGAATACACAAGTGTAGACCTTACAGTGAAATGCTTCCTTACAAACCCTTAACCAACAATGCAGTTGTATAAACTGAGCAAAAAAAGGAATGTCCCTTTTTCAGGACCCTGTCTTTCAAAGATAATTCGTAAAAATCCAAATAACTTCACAGATCTTCATTGTAAAGGGTTTAAACACTGTTTCCCATGCTTGTTCAATGAACCATAAACAATTAATGAACACGCACCTTTGGAACGGTCGTTAAGACACTAACAGCTTACAGACGGTATGCAATTAAGGTCACAGTTATGGTAACTTAGGACACTAAAGAGGCCTTCCTACTGACTCTGAAAAACACCAAAAGAAAGATGCCCAGGGTCCCTGCTCATCTGCGTGAACGTGCCTTAGGCATGCTGCAAGGAGGCATGAGGACTGCAGATGTGGCCATGGCCATAAATTGCAATGTCCGTACTGTGAGACGCCTAAGACAGCGCTACAGGGAGACGGGACGGACAGCTGATTGTCCGCGCAGTGGCAGACCACGTGTAACAAAACCTGCACATAATCGGTACATCCGAACATCACACCTGCGGGACAGGTACAGGATAGCAACAATAACTGCCTGAGTTACACCAGGAATGCACAATCCCTCCATCAGTGCTCAGACTGTCCGCAATAGGCTGCGGGAGGCTGGACTGAGGGCTTGTAGGCCTGTTGTAAGGCAGGTCCTCACCACACATCACAGGCAACAACGTTGCCTATGGGCACAAACCCACCGTTGATGGACCAGACAGGACTGGCAAAAAGTGCTCTTCACTGATGAGTCACGGTTTTGTCTCACCAGGGGTGATGGTCGGATTCGCGTTTATCGTCGAAGGAATGAGCGTTACACCGAGGCCTGTACTCTGGAGCAGGATCGATTTGGAGGTGGAGGGTCCGTCATGGTCTGGGGCGGTGTGTCACAGCATCATCGGAGTGAGCTTGTTGTCATTGCAGGCAATCTCAACGCTGTGCGTTACAGGGAAGACATCCTCCTCCCTCATGTGGTACCCTTCCTGCAGGCTCATCCTGACATAACCCTCCAGCATGACAATGCCACACACAGAACGAGCAGTATGGCTGATTTCCTGCAAGACAGGAATTTCAGTGTTCTGCCATGGCCAGCGAAGAGACCGGATCTCAATCCCATTGAGCACGTCTGGGACCTGTTGGATCGGAGGGTGAGGGCTAGGTCCATTCCCTCCCAGAAATGTCTGGGGACTTGTAGGTGCCTTGGTGGAAGAGTGGGGTAACATCTCACAGCAAGAACTGACAAATCTGGTGCAGTCCATGAGGAGGAGATGCACTGCAGTACTTAATGCAGCTGGTGGCCACACCAGATCCTGACTCTTACTTTTGATTTTGACCCCCCCTTTTGTCCAGGGACACATTATTCAATTTCTGTTAGTCACATGTCTGTGAAACTTGTTCAGTTTGTCTCAGTTGTTGAATCTTGTTATGTTCATTCAAATATTTACACATGTTAAGACATTTACACATTTACACGTAAACGCAGTGTAACTGTCTGGTGGAAAGTGTACTGAACCAGGTTTTCCTCAAGGATTTTGCCTATGCTTAGCTCAATTCTATTTATTTTTTTATCCTGAAAAACTCACCAGTCCTTATCGATTACAAGCATACCCAAAACATGATGCAGCCACCACTATGTTTGACAATATGGAGAGTGGTACTCAGTAATGTGTTGTATTGGATTTGCCCCTAACATAACACTTTGTATTCAGGACAAAAAGTTAATTGCTTTCCCACATTTTTTGCAGTATTACTTTAGTGCCTTGTTGCAAACATGATGCATGTTTTGGAATATTTTTTTAGTCTGTACAGGCTTCATTCTTTTCACTCTGTCAATTAGGTTAGTATTGTGGAGTAATTACAATGTTGATCCATCCTCAGTTTTCTCCAATCACAGCCATCAAACTCTAACTGTTTCCAAGTCCCAATTGGCCTCATGGTGAATTACCTCAGCGGTTTCCTTCCTCTCCGACAACTGAGTTAGAAAGGACACCTGTATCTTTGTAGTGACTGGGTGTATTGATACACTGTCCAAAGTGTTGTTAGTAACTTCACCATGCTCAAAGGGATATTCAATGTCTACCAATAGGTGCCCTTCTTTGAGGGGCATTGGAAAACCTCCCTTGTCTTTGTGGTTGAATCTGTGTTTGAAATTGATTGCTTGGCTGAGGGACCTTACAATTATCTGTATGTGTGGGGTACAGAGATTAGGTAGTCATTCAAAAATCATGTTATACACTATTATTGCACACAGAGTGAGCCCATGCAACATTTTATGTGACGTGAAATTTGTTAAGCAAATTTTTACACCTGAACATATTTAGGCTTGCCATAACAAAGGGGTTGAATTTTTATTGAATACTTGTTGACTCAAGACATTTGAGCATTTTTTAAATTAATTTATAAACATTTCTAAAAACATAATTCCACTTTGACATTATGGGGTATTGTGTGTAGGCCAGTGACAAAACAATCTCCATTTAATAGATTTTAAATTCAGGCTGTAACACAACAAAATGTAGACAAAGTCAATACTTTTTGAAGGCATTGTATGTCATGGAAAGAGTAGGTGTTCCTAATGTTTTGTACACTCGGTATACATATGGAGTAGGTATATGTGTATATATCCTTGATGCAGGGTTAGGGCCAATTCCAGTCATTTCCAGAAATACACAAAAATTATTTTCAATTAGAAAGAATTTGAAATGGAATTGACCCCAACCCTGCTTTGGGGTGTGTGTGTGTCAAACCTCCTGTCATCGTTCTCCACAAAACAGAGGTTGTCAGAGGTTTTCCGATTTTTGTTTTATCTACAGGGACCGAGTGCATGGTGCCGAGGTTATGCTCTCTAGACAGGGATTTGAGAGCGTTTTAACCTGTTATGTATAGCAGGTAGCTATGTTTAGTGGCTCCCTCTGTAATGACTAACTTGTGCACTAAACAATCACCATTTCCAGATACAGGCAAAGATTTTCTAAGCCTGATGAACTTTCGTTTACTAAACACAAAGATCAGCACAGAGGCAAATTCAATAATGCTGAAAGAATCTCTAAATTCTGCAGCATTCTCTACTAAAAGTCCAGATAAATGTTTTCCTCTGTTCCTCAGCTGCTACAGTACCTTCAGAAAGTATTCACACCCCTTCACATTTTGTTGTGATACAGCCTGAATTGCACAATTGTAACCCTTTTGAGGTTAGTTGAGGGGAGACTGTCAGATTCCCTCTACCACCTTCCACCCACAGTGTTTGAGAGTAAAGCCGTTTTCTCAATGACTCTGTCACTGCACAGTGGAAACAGGAAAAGTGCATTTGCTCTTTGTTTGTTCCACAGAGCCGTAGCTGAGCTTCTTTGGTAAATGTTTTAAAGTGATTTAACTTGTGAAAAAGTAAAAGCATTAGACAACTTACAGGGTTGGTTCAGGGACAGCCATCCTAGAGTTGATTAGATTATATTTAATATGAATCTAATGTTATATGTGTCTGTGGGAGGCCGGGGGGGTATTTGTGTGAAAATTTGACCCTGTGCAGAATGTCTGTTTCCGCTTTGAAGTTGATGAATTGCTCAACATTCCGGACAGACCTGCCTGGACATTTCCTTAGCAACAGGCCTTGTAGTCCGAGAACTAAGCTTGATTGAGGATCTAGCCTATTGTGAAATCCTCTTCACTCAATGTTAGGATGTTTGCCTGCTTTTTCACGCTACCATGGAAAACTAATCTGCATTTTTTTTAAAGTATGGTTATTCCAGGGCCATGTAAATAACTCTCTGTGTCATTCCATTAAAAAATAACAATATTGTATTTCATATTAGTTCGTAAGAAATAACTTTTTTAACACGTTTTATGGATGATAACATTGGATGGTCTATTATCATGATCGAGTCATATTGACAAAGTTGTTGTGAAGGTGAGGAGGGGTGTGGCTGTCGTAAAAATGTTTTGCGTTTTTGACAAATCAACTGTACTATTTGTTCAGGCTCTGGTCTGGTCCCATCTTGATTACTGTCTGGTATTATGGTGTAGTGCAGCAAAGAAAGACCTAGCAAAGCTGCAGCTGGCTCAAAACAGAGTGGTACGCCTTGCCCTGAAATGCACATACAGAACTAACATCGACCACGTGTATGCCAGTCTTTCCTGCTTGGGGGTTGATGAGAGAGTAACTGCTTCTCTTCTCGTTTTTATGAGAAGTATTACTGTGATGAAAATTCCCGTTTTGTCTGCATAATCAAATAACATTCAACTCAGACACCCAAACATACCCCACAAGACATGCCACCAGGGGTCTCTTCACAGTCCCCAAGTCCAAAATGAATTCACAGCAACGCACAGTATTATACAGACCCATGATCGCATGGAACTCCCTTCCATCTCCTATTACTCAAGCAAACAGCAAAATGACCTTTAAAAGACGGATTGAACAACATCTCATGGAACGGCGAGGACTGTGAGGAGGCACACACAGACACACACTAACAAGCACATCATTTTTGTTGTTGTATTGTTTGTATATGGTTGTATTTTAAATCTATATGACTGTCCTTGTCTATCAGTGTTTTGTTACTTGTCATGTTTGGTATTTTTTGTGGACCCCAGGAAGAGTAGCTTCTGCAAAAGCTAATGGGGATCCAAATAAACAGATAAATATGCCAATTTTACTGAAATGTATTTTTGTCTGAATGATGGGTTAGTATGTGTCAATTGACAGTGATTTCCAGGCCTCTGTATCTGTGTGAGAGGAAGTGTTTTTCACCCATTGTCACTGCTGTTGTATAATCTGACAGACACACAGTGTGGCCTTTCACATTGGCTTCCCCTATATTCCCCTGGCCTGTCATGCCCTGCAGTGGCCTGCTCCTCCAGAGTAAACACAGTGGTTTCTCTCTGCAGGGCGCAGTGTGTTTGTTCAGGCTGTCATTGTATCTGGGTGTCACATTGTCAGACTGACTCGGCCAGGCCCCAGACACTTCACAGGGCTGGGTTTGTTCTGCCCGCCATGCTTCCGGATTCCTTTTTCCTGTTTTCTAGTAGAGGTGAGCTAGTTATCTCTGTGTATCCTCTTCTGAAAATACAGTAGGTTCTCTCAGTGTCCTGCTTTTTCAACACTGAGTCCTTACAAGCTGTGGTTTGTTTGTCTGTATCTCCCACACAGAAACTGCCAAAGATGATATACATTGTGGGTGAGTCAAGGTATCAATAACGGGGATTGAGCACTACTTTATGCAATTCTAGATGAGTAATCTACACAACAGCAGCTATAACACCAAAATAGACCACTGTGTTGCATTCTGTCTGCATACACTTCCTCCCAGAATGTCCACTTTTGCTGTGATTATGAATAAGAGGGGGTGTTTCTGGTCGGTTGCCAACACTTACGAACCAAAAAGAATAGGAAGAGCTAAGATTAGTCCTCCCTCTGTCTGCTCTACAAACGGAGAGGTCTACTGTAGCCTTCGCCACTTCCCTACGCCTTGGATGTATTCACTCAGAAGGAACTAGAAACACCACACAGCCACAATTAGACATGGTGGAGAAGGAAGGAGAGGAGAAGAGATAATAATGGGCGGACAAAGTCCCATTGACCCAATTATCTGTTCCACAGGTTACTGGTTTGATTCTGACCACTGAGTGATCAATAAGAAGGAATTCCTATTTGATTGCTCTGATACTAGTCTGTTCACTTCCTAGAGTTATTATTATTTTTTTTGTTGCTTTTTGAAATCCATTGAGTTGATATGTAAATAAAGAATTACTATGGTTAAGCCCCTGTCCAGTTGAACTACTGGCATGTCTGTACAGTTACAGTAGTTTGTGTAGCCTACTCAGAGTAGAGGGATTTACATGAATGATTCTCCGAACCACACAAGTGAGTCAGTATTTTCGCTGCAGTTCTCCTGGTTTATCCTCTGCTGTGGAACTGTCCCTGACTGTGTGTCTGGCACAGTCTCTGTGGTAGATTTGGCAGAGCTGCACACTGCTTGCTGAAGGTCAGAGGGGATTTGAAGCACAGAGACATGGACTGTATTGGAATAGAGCACACTAGAGGTTGAATGACACAGCTGTATTTTCAGCCTGTGGGCCATTTATAAATATGTTTAATATACAGTAGCTTCTAGATAATACCATTTGCTATACAGATGAATAACTTTTTTAAGCCCTTGTGTTTGTATGATGTGAAACCTATTGTGGCTATTTTTGTGTCTGCATAATGTTCTCTTCTCAACAAAGGATTATGACTAGAATGTTTGAGAGGGTGATAAATGGTCAACCCTTCCTAACTTCCTTCCACTGTCTGTTCAGTGGCATTAGTGGTGTTTTTGGATGAGAAGAGCACTTTTCTTGCCTGTGAAGTGATGTGGTCAACGAGAGAGAGATTCCCACTGTGCCATTGCCTGAAATGCCTTGCTGCCATGAAAATAGTTATTGAAACATATATTTTCAAATCCCTCACCTAACCCCCTTCCACCTGTGTGTCATTATCCCAGAAGCCCCCTACAGTGGAACCCCTCCTTCCTATGGATATCTGGAGCAGGCAGAGGAGCACCAGCAGCACCATGACCTCCAGCCTTTCAGCACCTCGCCCTCCTCCTCACCTCGCCTCCGCTCCAAGAGCCGCAGCAGCCGGGACACACACTCATCTGGCTCCCTGGAGTTCACCTTGTCGGTAATGTTATCACCAGTCCTACTGCCACACGCTTCATCTCCTACATTTTAAAGCGCCGGTCTCGGATTTTCCATTCAGTGCAGCAATCTGTTAATGCTCCCGTCCTCTAGCACTGCTTCCACCTTTCTAAGTGTGCCCTGGGCTCTGCGTGTATTTAATAGAGAGATGTTCTGCTCTTTCCAACCACACTTTCACTCACCCTATAAATCTCAACCACCCTTACTGTACTGTACCTAGCCAATCTCCGGTGTCCCCTGGGTCGTCATCCTCTGATGTGCTCCACTCTGATCTTCAAAGGTTAAATTCGGGGGGGGGGGGGGGGGGCTCTCTTGTGCCCCCCTTCGTGTTCAGGCTGTGGAGTTGTCAGAGCTATTAATTCCTGCTCTGCTCTCTATACACGAGAGCCATATCGACAGACTGTCAGAAACCTAACTGACTGATGCCTTTGACCCATCTAGTACTACAGGTCTCATCCTAGGCTAGAAAAACAATTGTTTCTCTACACAATACAATGGATCTTTGACCCTGGCCTCTGCTCTCTACATCTCCCACAGGGTTTCATTGAATGTGTTGGGTTCCCTAGAGAGGACGGTCTCCTTGAACAACCACAGGGATTTGGGAAGATCTGCTCCGGTTCGCCAGATAGAAGTGAAAACCCTGTCGGTCGGTCTGTCTCTCTCTAATTCACTGGGTCTCTCTCTCTCTCATTCTCACACAGACAGAGCTGGATCAGGAGAAAGAGTTGGAGATGCGGAAATGGGTTCTGTCAGGGATCTTAGCCAGTGAGGAGATGTATCTCAGCCACCTGGGGGCTATCTTACTGGTGAGAGACTGAGGACTTTGAGCTGTGCTGCTGCTGTTAAATCCTAGGCCTTGAGTAATCACTCAACTAATTGAATATGGCACACCTCACTATTGAACATGTTGGATAGACACACAGAGACCCATCCGTGTGTGTACACACACACACACACACACACACACACACACAGTAATGCTTTGTCTTGCATTGATTGTCCCAGCCCATGAAGCCTCTGAGGGCAGCGGCCACCACCTCTCAGCCAATGCTGACCATCCAGCAGATAGAGACCATCTTCTTCAAGGTGACAGAGCTCCATGAGATCCACAAGGACTTCTACGATGCCCTGCTACCCAGAGTTCAGGACTGGAGCCACAACCAGTGTGTGGGTGATCTCTTCCAGAAACTGGTGAGCAATATTATTGTTGTGTAAAGACCTAGTAAATGCTGTTGTTTCTTTTGTGTTCTCCGGGGGCTTCTGTACTCCAAAAACATGAGAATAAACTTCCCCAGCCGTAAACAGCATTGTGCTCTGAGTAAGCTGATATGTCTCCAGTCTAGGGCTGTTACGGTGACTGTATGAACGCCATACTGGCAGTCACGAGTCATGACCGAAGTCAAATTCCATGTGACTAGGCTTCTCCAAAACGGCGCTCTGATGCCACTGATGGTTGTATCCTACCAAACTTGTTAACGGCCAGTCACTAATGGCCTGGTACTCAGGGCTCTATTGTTCCTCTAATCACTCTGACATCCATGCAAATACAATCAGGAATCTAGTCATGAGAGCCCTGGCTTTTAGAGTTTAAGCAGAATAGGATCACCTGTTGGCAGTGAGAGACAGCTCCTCAAAGCTGCTTGTTGCATGGAATTAAAGGTGTTCCTGTAAGCCCATGTTGCGCAACATTCTTATAGGCTATCCTGTGCAATTGCGTGAGAAAACATAGTTTTGATGGCCTCTAGTTTTGATGGCCTCTATTAAAAAGAGGATCCCGTCAGCTTTCTATAGGCTAGGCCTACTATATCTATTTCTCAACTTTCCTAATATTAAGCACATTGCTTCGCTTTACAACCGAAGTAGCCTACCTGGCTGGCATGAAAATGAACCGCGGGGAAAGTGTCATCCTCCATTCACTATTCCACTACATATAGATAAAAAAAATTCTCCCCCTGCCCCTGTTCCAGCAGGTGCATGATAATGTTCCATTCTAAATAAAAGATAATTCCACACATATTTTATCTAGTATATGTAAAGACAAGATTAAATTGAGAGTAGTCTGATGGGTGAGAATATTATCAGTTGTGAATGATGCCCAGCGTGTGCAGTCTAGGCAAGAAACAGCGCATGCATTTCTTTTGCATGCAAAGTGTCCCGTAGCCTACGGCGCCCGTATCCTACAGAGCCTAGAGAAACATCTGTTCTTAGAAAGCCCAGTAATTTCGCAATCGTGTGTGAAAACAGAGTTTAGACTAGCCACAATTTAAAAGAGGATACCAACTTTCTTGTGCTGCTATATTTATTGCTAAATTCTTAAAATGTAAGCATATTCATCCACTTTACAACCGGTGTAGCCTACCTGGCACATGCAGTACCAGCCAAAAGTTTGGACACACCTACTCTTTCCAGGGTTTGTCTTTATTTGACTGTTTTCTACATTGTAAAATAATAGTGAAGACATCTCAACTATGAAATAACACAAATGGAATCATGTAGTAATGCAAAACGTGTTAAACAGATCAAAATATATTTGAGATTCATCAAAGTTCCCACCCTTTGGCTTGATGACAGCTTTGCACACTCTTGGCATTCTCTCAACCAATTGTTTGATTGGTGAGAACATTATCAAGTCCTTGTCAAATTGTGAATGAGAGACTGATGAAGTGTGTGCAGCCTGCGCAAGAAACAGTGCAGGTCTCATGCCTTTTCATGCAACCTTTTTCAAATCAACATTAATCGCATCATGCAGCCTTAGAATGTATTAAAAAACAAAACAGTGTATCACAACAGTGTATAGTGTATCACAACTAAAGTTGCATAAATAACTCTAAATTAAGCATATAGGAGGACCTGTTTCAAATGATCACTTTGTTAAATGCTCAACACAGAATAGCCGCATGTTCGCACTTCCTCGGAAATGGTTTGGGGAAAAATATCCTTTCAATTTTATTCAGCTTACTATAAAATAATATCAAATAATGCCACAGGAATTCTAAGCAAATCTTGTCTGCTGAATGAACTAGTGTAGTCCACAGCCATATGGCATAGCCAGATCAGAGCATAACATAATGGAGACTCAGAATATGCTATTCTGTTCTAATGAAATAGGCTACATTTTCTTTGTATCATAATGTTTCTTTAGACCTGCCTAAAATAAAAAATGTATTTATTGTGATGGTGTAGGCTATATTAAATGGATTTATTAGACTTTTTCAAATGTACATGTTCCAAAGGTCTGCATCAGTAGCTTGTCGACAATGTGTGGAAGCCTGGAGATGCTCAGCGTGTTTATGTTCATTAATGGTCAATTACCATCAGACCGGCAGTTGTTTGCATGACAGTTATCGGCTGACAAAATGTCATGACCGACACAGCCCTAATCCAGTCACAGTCGTCACTTTTAGACAAAATGCATCATAACTCCCCTGTAAACTTCACTTGATCATTTTAATAATACTGGAGGAAGAGATTTAAGGAGTAAAAAGTGGGAGTTAGACTGGCTGTAATGTGCAGTGGATGCTGGCTCCACATGTGAGTAGACTGCCTGGAGACATCTCCCGCACAGATAAAAGCCTGGCTTTACCACATGACAGCCAGTAAAGCAGGGCAAAACACTGAGGCTCCTGACTGCGAAGAGCTGCCTCAGTGTGACGGTGGAGAAAAAGGAGACACATGAAACAAAAGCACACAGACGCACAAAACGGATAACTTGTTTAAGACTGATAGGATGCATGTTATTTTTATTTTTTAAATGCTGTTTCTATTAAACTGCCATATCTCATCTGATCCCTATATGCAGCACATTGAGACGGGAGAAAAAAACAGAACTAGTATGACGAGTAGAATCATGAATCAACAGCAGGTTAACTACCACATGCTACATCTTATCTACTCTCTATTGTCTCTCTCCACTAAAGGCTAGCCAGCTGGGGGTGTACAGGGCCTTTGTGGATAACTACAAGGTTGCTGTGGAGACGGCAGACAAGTGCTGCCAGGCCAACGTACAGTTTGCTGAAATATGTGAGGTAGGTATTGCACCACACACAGCAGGATAGGGGGGGGGGGCTATTTGGGAAGTGGTGACTGGGCATTCTTAACACTCCTCACTGTGACCATTATGGTGAGCTTTTACATGGGTGATGTTTCTGTTAGAACACATGCTGTTGTTATGGGTAATGAAATTGTGTTACTGTGCTGTGTTGAAATGATGTTGTTCTTGGACACACTTGTAATACTTTCTCAATTCCTGTTGTGGTCTCAGAATCTTAAGGTCAGAAGTTCCAAGGAATGCAAAGACCAGGCCAAAAATTCACTGGAAAGTAAGTGCGATTTTAATTATTTTGTACTATTCCGGGTCAAATGAACTAAACCTTACATTTTAAATATCAATAGTTCAAGACAATGAATAATTCAACCCTGTAGTTAATTGAATTCATTTCAGTAAGAGTGGTACATGCTTAAGCATATTGAATTTGACCCTCAGCCTCAATGTGTCCTATGCTGTTAGTTCTGCTTTGCCTTGTCCTGCCTTGGGCCTTATGCACTTTATGAACCTTTCCCCCTCAGCTCTGCTTTACAAACCAGTGGACAGAGTCACCCGCAGCACCCTGGTTCTGCATGTAAGTCAAATCAACACACTGGAGATTTTTCCCCTTCGGTCCTGAATTTTAGATTTCTTTTTATATGGAAACAATGCCTCTTCACATCCATTAGAAGAAGTCATCATAATTGAATTTAGATGAATCCCCCCTCTCTCGCTCTCTTCTTTCTCTCTCTCCCTCTCTCAGGACCTGTTAAAACACACCCCCTCCAGCCACCCAGACTATCCACTGCTGCAGGACGCCCTGAGAATCTCCCAGAACTTCCTCTCCAGCATCAATGAGGAGATCACCCCACGCAGGCAGTCCATGACAGTGAAGAAGGGAGAGGTCAGTCAGTGTAAAAGGCTGCGACATCACAAGGTGACATGCTGTGTGTCTGCATCTCTCCACGGATTAGCTTTTTCTATGGCTTCACGACCTAATGAGAACATGTTTTCTTTCCAAACTAGATTTACATCGTGCATTCACTCACTCAATGTGTTTACACTTGCTATTATGGTTAGATTGAATGCAGTACAGCTTGTAGATGTATTTCTGACACAAAGTCTGGAATAGAGAAAGATGTATTAAGTTGGAGGGGTACAGTTCCCTCCATATACATAGGCCGGTTGTTTTCACTGCCAAGGACACATCCAGTGGTTTGACAAGTAGGCACATAGAAGCACAGAGTAGAGGTCTTCTCGGGTCCAAAAAGTTGGACCTGGACCCAAACAGACACGCAGATTTTTTTTAAAGGGGGACCCGGACCTGAGAACAGTCAAACCCGAACCCGACAACCGACCTAGACTCAACCCGTACCCTAACATGTCTGGGTCTAGACCGGACCTGAGTTACTTTATTTTTTTAATCAGTCAAGTTGCTTTTCTGGTTAACGAATGGGTCTTTATATGTTGGCTAGGCTGTCTATAAGTAAATAAATTCACCTTATTAGCGTAAAATAAATATGCTATGCAGAGCTGTGGTTGGGTCTACTCGGGTCTATCAGCTGTAGTTACATAGACCTGATGACAATCAAACAGGACCTGACCCGGACCTGAGGGAAAAGTTCGAATTTTGGACCTGGACCCACTCTTTGGGTTTTGGTGGATCCATGAAGACCTCTAGCACGGAGTCCGACAGCCAGACTCGGACCTGTGACTCTCTGGCCCTCCTTATATTGCTTTCCTATTTGGCTTCATTTCATTCTGCCACTTTGATGTCACATTGAAAATTCCCGTCTACAGAATAGTGTCCTATTACACAGCTTGTTTCAAGATAAGGAATCATCAACACCGGTTCATACATTAAGCATCTAAGACTTACTGTAAATTAGCCAATCACTGCTTCTCAGTTCCTGAAAAAGTAGTATAAACATTTAAAAGCCATGAGAACATTGTGTCTGGAAACTCTAATAAAACTGAGTTGTTAGTCAGATTCCTGCTGAGTCATCTCTGTGTGTCTGGTTTATTAGTGGAGGAAGTGGAGCGTAGAGGAAGCTCATGATAAAGTAGTATAAACCGGGAGGGCAACGGTCTCCACGGTTCTGACCAGGAAAGCCCATCGCACCGCCTACATCCCTGTCCTGGTTCCCCCACTCCCATCCTCCGGTCCCAGTCTCTGAAGTCTGTTTCCCAGAAATGACCTGTAAGCACGTCTTATCAGGCATCTGTCCACCCTTCCGCGTGGACGCACGCACTGGTTACCCTCACTCCATCCCCCCTGCTGAACTTCCTATATTATTACTGGAAACCTGCCCCACTATGACCATCAGACATCTTATCATAAGTGAACGTGAGACTGGAACAAATATTACTGCTCTTTTGTAGTATTCCACAATTCATAGGCCGGTATATGCTAAAAACAAAATAAATGTAGTACTTGTGACTAGCTAAAAGTATATACTTACTGTGGTTATTGAAATCAAGGGTTCATTTTAGTTGGGCCTCTCTTTCCAATTATCTCAAAATGGAGGATGACTATGTCAGAAAGTAACCAATGTCAATAATGTGACCATGAATCCATTAAGGACCCTCCCTAGTGGAGTTTTCCTTGTTTTTGCTGAAATGTGGTTAGGATGGGTTGGTAGAGTCTCATGTGGGTACTTTAAATATAAGTAGCTTTTAGCCCGAAGTGTATAAGGTCAGTATAAACAGTACATGCATCCACAGCCACGCTCTGGCCAAAGGAACAGCAGATTTCACTGCAGCACTCCCCAACCGCCAACTGGAATGGCCAGCCAGGCAGGATTATAGGAAGTTCCGAGGGGTATACTACAAAGCAGGGTCAAGGATTTAGTCAGCTAACTTCCCCAAATGTTCTGAAATAACTTCTTTTTTTCTTTTTTGGGGAAATGGTCATGGTCTAATTGACTCAACAACCTAAAACGTATCAGAAAGCCAACAGTTATTTCTGGTTGTTTATCAAAGTTAGCTGGCTAACTATAATTGATCCTGCTTTGTATTATACCCCTCTGGAATTAGGATCTATTCCTGTAAACACAGGCTCTTTGATAACAAAGCCACTGATTAACCTAACGGCCCTTAATTTACACGTTTTACAACCAGGTCTCAACTTTGTTTGAAGACAAAGATTTTCGGAGGTTCTGTTCTTTCCTTGTGACAAGAAGAGAATATACACATCCCAGCAGACACTAGAAGTTTGTTATTTTGCAGAACCAACAGACTGTCAGCTCAGATCATTGCTTAAGAATTATGTTACTGTTCATTGCAAGTAGTCATTTTGGAGATTCTTCTCCTGAGTCCTGTCGAGAGCCAATCATGCCACATTCACCAGATCGTAGTTCCACTTTGAGGCCATAATGACATGTTGTTGTGTGATGGTGAACTTAGGGTACATCAATTGCTCTATCATTTAATCTCTACCGTAGGATGACATTGATATTGAATCCTTATTCTTAATGTGAAAAATTATTCTGGCATGTAGTTTGGTTTGTTTTGCCGACTGGCATAAGCACCAGGAAACATCCTCTAGGTCTAGGACCCTCATGATCAAGAGAGAGTCATTGTAAAAAGCAACTTGACAGGGAAATGACTGGAAAACGGCTTTTCACTCTGGCGGTATGGTAACAAATTCTAGCAAATATATATATATATTATTTTTTTTTATCCAATGAATGTGTGATTCACTGTCTGCCCCTGTAGAACCGTCAGCTGTTGAGGGACTGCTTCATGGTGGAACTGGTGGAGGGATCTAGAAAGCTACGCCACGTCTTCCTCTTCACAGACTTACTACTATGTGCCAAGCTGAAGAAACAGACTGCAGGGTGAGTGTAGCTTTACTGATGGACTAGATGGTTTGTGTACTATCTTATGTCTGTGTGGTGTTCCTTACCTGTGTGTTGTTTGATCATTTGTGTGTTTATCTCCAGGAAAGGCCAGCAGTATGACTGTAAGTGGTACATTCCGCTGTCAGACCTCACCTTCCAGACCATCGAGGACTCTGAGGCAACCCCCATCCCCCAGGTCCAGGAAGAGGAGATTGACGCAATGAAGATCAGGATCTCACAGATCAAGAACGAGATACAGAGAGAAAAGGTGACCGCAGACGTCAGAAAGGGAGAAAATCACTGTTTGAGTAATATTGGAACCCTTGACCAGATCGTGGCTTCATAAGAGGAGCCAGCAATGACAGAGGCTGTGCGTTGATACAGCAACAAGTGTCTGAGTGCTGTTCTTCTGTATGTGTATGTGCAGAGAACCACTAAAGGAGGGAAAGCAATAGAGCGTTTTAAGAAGAAACTGTTGGAGCAGGAGTCTCTACTGCTGCTTATGTCCCCCAGCATGGCCTTCAGAGTGGCCAACAGGAACGGCAAGGTGAGCCAGCCACGGACTGTTTTCTCTCTCTCTCTCTGCACCTATGGTCCTGCAAGGTCATATCTAACTACACACCCTACTGTTTCTACTGTGAAATATTTTGGTCTAGGATCTGGTGCCCCCTACAGGTGTAGAGATGTGGTACAGCATTTCCAACAGGTCTATTGTGTTATACAGCAGAGGGCTACATGTTTCTGAGCTCTGTCTGTTTCAGGGCTTCACATTCCTGATCTCCTCTGATTATGAGCGTGCGGAGTGGAGGGAGATCATCCGCGAGCAACAGAAGAAGTGTGAGTGTTCTGTGCAACATAAGATATAGTTGCTACAATCCCATGACTGAGCTGATGGTAGCTGTCAGTCTCTCGCTAAACTCCATTTTCTCCTGCAGGTTTCAAAAGCTTCTCTCTGACCTCCCTGGAGCTGCAGATGCTCACCAACTCATGTGTGAAGCTTCAGACGGTCCATAATATACCAATGACCATGAATAAAGAAGGTAGGCCATTGACACGAAACTGATACAGTATTAGTAAGAATGGAAGGCTGTTCAGTAATGTAACTTATAGTGATAATAAGAGAGGGAGTTGTTTATTAATATTTGTTTTTGATTAAACAACTCCTGACTATTCACTCTCCTCTCTTTAGAAGACGAATCCTCTGGACTCTATGGTTTTCTGAATGTCATTGTTCATTCTGCATCAGGACTCAAACAGAGTTTGAGTAAGTGGCTCAGATTATGTTTTCCATATTGTTGGTGTCCTACCCTGATTCCCATGAAAGGAGTATTGCCAAGGCCGCCCTTCCATTCCGCTGTCAGTCCCCTCTAGTCCGGTTGTCCCCTGCCAGTCAGCAGGCATTCCCATGTGGAGCAGCTGCTGACGTAAAGTCAGAACTCACAGGATTAACGAGGAACACTGTGCTCCAGCCATGGTCGGTCTGGATGGAAAACCCCTGTCGTTTCACACTTTGTCCTAAATACAGTCAGGCGTACAGCTCACATGCATACAGTATCTCTTATCTTATACAAAATCTGACCTGTTAATCGAAATGTAATCTTCCTCTGGACGGGAACTATTTCCCTTAAAACGTAACAGATTCAGAGGGCATGGCAAGTTCCATTGTGGAGATTGTCAGAAAGTATGGTTTAACAGTGTAGCGAAAAGTACATACAGGACAGTCCTACTGGGATTCAGTAGCTAAGTATCCCTATTAGCCATGGTAACTGGATCTTCTTCCACACAGATCTCTACTGCACTCTGGAGGTGGATTCCTTTGGCTACTTTGTGAACAAAGCCAAGACACGTGTGTACAGAGACTCCACAGAACCCAACTGGAATGAGGTGAGGATGCCATGTGTCCGTTAGCACTCAGAACACAACTTCCTGGTGTCTATTATTCAGCCTGATCTGCTAGATTGTCTCTTACCTGGTTTTGCACGGTTTCCCTGCAGGAGTTTGAGATTGAGCTGGAGGGATCTCAGACTCTGAGGTTGCTGTGTTATGAGAAGTGCTACAACAAAGCCAAGCAAAACAAGGAGGACGGAGAGAACACTGACAGGATCATGGCCAAAGGACAGATACAGGTATGGAGTGGGGGTATGAAGCACATTTTGTGTTGCCTGTCACACCAGGCTACAGTGGCAACAGTGACATAGGTTAATGAAATAATAGGTGGTTTAGTTTATTAGGATCCCCATAAGCTACTGCACATGCAGCAGCTACTCATCCTGGGGTCCACATACAATGTACAAATACATGACAAAGTACAGAACAGTTATAGACCATAACAACATAAGATATTACATACAATTCACACAAAAAAGTTCAATAAAGGAAAGACACCAACAATACTATTTACACACTTCATATATACATATTCTTATATGAATATACAGTATATATTGGTGTGATAGGTGGTGAAAATTACGTATATTGTATGCCATCCCCAATAGCTGCGATGTTGCAGGTAATCCCACCATGTGTGTTTCCGTGGTGCGGAAAAGGGCTGTGGGGTCGCTGCTGGGCCACCTCAGCCTGACTGGTGATAGGGTGTTGTTAGTGTGACAGAGGGGGGATTACAGTTGGGAAGGGAAACGGGCAGACCAAATGTAGCCCCTGGCACAGATCCAACCAATGGCAGTGGAAGGGGGAGACAGAGAGCGATCCTTCGTGGTCTAGTTAGTGAAGGGTTAACATTGGATGTTTATTGAATAGGCAATCTATGTGTTGTCTCTTTTGGATAATCCACAGCCAACGTGGTCCGTCACATCCATTCAGTTGGGCGTGATGACCCTCTGGCCTGGGTCTGATCTGTTTGTGGAATTTTAGAAAAGTGCTGATTGGAGAGGCAGTCTGAACGTTGTGTGTGCATGTGTTCCCAAATGTTTGGGGATTACAAAGAGACAGATCAGATGCGGGAGGGTTTGGTTGAGAGGAAAAAGGGTCAGGTGAAGTCAGGAGGAGCCAGGGTCACTAGAACCAAAACAGATCTACCAACTAGTGATCCATGAGGATGCTGTAGGAAGCTACCTGTGTAAACCTGGGGCTGTTACCCACCCTGCAGTCCTCATAACCTCTGAGCAGCTGCCAGCGTGTGGCCATAGTCAGGGGAGGAGGGGATTCTCAGGAGTTAATCCACAGATCCATCTAGGAACTGGGACAACAGGGAGGCAGCGTGGTCGTGGGGCTGCCTTTGTTCCCATTGTTTTTTTTTCATCTGGTGTGCAAGGATTGATGACATGACAGGGTTAAGAAGTTGATGGGACACACAGACATTTTCCGGGGGACTACTGGACCATTAAAGGACTATAGGAGTCTCTGGATTCTTTGAGACAATACAATATTTTCTGGACTGCTGCCTTGTTTTGTTTGTCCCATTGTTTTGAACAGTACATTAGCTAGTGAAAGTAGAGAGTGAGATACTGAGTCTTAAGTAGAAGAGTATGGGTGAGACCTGTGATGAAGAGCTGATACTGGATCAGACCAGCAGTCAGTTCACCAGCAGCTGTTCTCTGGAGGATGAGGGGGACACAGGTCCCAGGAAGCCCCCAGGCACAGGAGCACGGCTGTGGGGCAGGGTCCGCAGCACTCTGCTCAGACAGAAGGTAAAGACAGCACAAATAGGAGAGAGAATGAGCTATATTTCTTATCATGGATGGTCTGTGCTTCGGAACAGAGAGGGTATTGTATATTTTTTTTATATCCTTCGTTGTACAGTCGCTAGTGAAGGTCTACACACCCCTTGCACAGTTGTCACATTTTGCTGCCTTTAATCAAATTAAAACCAAAAAGAGATTAAATTGATCCACCCCCCCCTACCGATCCACACAACCTACTTTATATATTCGAAGGCATTTAATACTTGGTGGGAGAACCTCCAGCAGCCATTACTGCTGTGAATCATTGTGAATAAGATTCCACCAGCTTTGCACAACTCTTAGGGCAACATATATCCATTGTTAGTCAACATTGCTCAAGCTCTGTACATTGTATTGGGAACCATTGATGTACATCAATATTCAAACCATGTCTAATTTTCAAGCCGATTTAAGTCAGGACGGAGGCTGGACCACTCAGGAACTCTCCACAACTTGGAAAGCCATTCAGGTGCGTTTTTGGCAGAAAATGTGTGCAATTGTTCCTCTAAAAAATCTATCCCAGGGTTAGGTATTCAGGTGACAAGAGGCAGGTTTCCCGGTAACTTTTTACCTAGGCTTTGCCCCTGTCATATTTATTTTGCTCCTGACAAACTCCCCGGTCCCTGCCGGTGGCAAGTATACCAATAACATGATGCTGCCACCACAATACTTGAAAATACAGAAGGTTCCCCTCTGTGTTGTGATGGTATTGGATTTGATCCAAACCTGAAGATTTAATTTAGGCCCTGAAATACATGTATTTGGTGTTGATTTTCTGTATTTTCAAGTATTGTGGTGACAGCATCATGTCATGGGTATGCTTGTTACCAGCAGGGACTAGGCCTAGGGAGTTTGTTAGGATCAAAATAAATATGATAGGAGCAAAGCCTGTTAAAAAGTTAGAGGAAAACCTGCCTCAAACTTCTGAATAGCTAACCCTGGGATTTTTATCTTTCAGCGGGACAATAACACTAATTTGAATGCCAAAGACACACCAGAATGGCTTTCAAAGTGGTGTTGAGTGGTCCAGTCTCAGTCTTGACTTAAATCAGCTTGAAAGTCAGAGACAATGTTTTAATATTCCTATACATCAATGATTCCCAACAAAATTGACTGAGCTATAGCAATTGACAAAAACAATGCACATATGTTGCCCTAAGAGTTGTGCAAAATTGGTAGAATATTATTCTGCCAGAGGTGCGTCCACTAAGTTTTTACTTTGGGGTGTGAAGTCATACTCAATCAAAACATGTTTGTTTTTTAAATTAATTTGGAAAATGTTCTACAATTCTATAACTTGAAAATGTGAAGTACATTGTGTAGATCAATAGGAAGAAAATCCAATTTAATCCCTTTTTAGATTTCATTTTAAGCCAGACAAATGTGACAACTGTACAAGGCGTGTGTAGACTTTCACTAGGCACTGTATATCATTTACATTTCAGTAATTTAGCAGACACTCTTATCCAGAGTGACTTACAGTTACTGCATTCATCTTAAGATAGCTAGGTGGGACAACTACATATCACAGGCATAAAGTAAAATTTTCCTCAAAGTAGCTATCAGTCAAGTTTGAGGTGAGGACTCTGCTGTCCTAGCTTCAAGGGGAAGCTGGTTCCTCCATTGGGGTGCCAGGACAGAGAAGAGCTTGGACTGGACTGAGCTACCCTCCAGTAGGGGTGCGAGGGCCAAGAAGAGACCTGAGGTGTCAGAATGGAGTGCTCGGGTTGGGGTGTAGGGTTTGAGCAGAGCCTGAAGGTAGGGAGGGGCAGTTCCTATTGCTGTTCCGTAGTTAAGCACCATCGTCTTGTAGTGGATACAAGCTTCGACTGAAAGCCAATGGAGTGTGTGGCTGAGCGGGGTGACATGAGTGAACTTGGGAAGGTTGATAACCAGGCAGGCTGCAGCGTTCTTGATAAGTTACAGGGGTTTGATGGCACAAGGGGGGAGCCCAGCCAACAGTGAGTTGTAGTAGTCCAGACGGCAGAGGACAAGTGCCTGGATTAGGACCTGCGCCGCTTCCTGTCTGAGGTAGGGTCATACTCTACGGATATTGTAGAGCATGAACCTGCAGGAGCGAGTCATTGATTTTGTTTGCAGAGAACGACATGGTGTTGTCCAGGGTCAAGCCAAGGTTCTTTACACTCTGGGAGGGCGACACTGTGGAGTTGTCAACCATGATGGAGAGGTCGTTGAGCGGGCAGGCCTTCCCTGGGAGGTAGAGCAGCTCCTTCTTGTCGAGGTTGAGCTTTAGGTGGTGGGCTGACATCTGCGATATCTGCCAGGCACGCAGAGATGCGTGTAGCCACCTGGGTGTCAGAAGGGGGGGAAGGAGAAAAGTAGTTGAGTGTCATCCGCATAGCAATGATAAGCGAGATCATGTGAGGATATGAAGGAGCCGGATAACTTGGTGTAGTACTGAGAGTACGTGATGCAGACACAGATCCTCTCTATGTCACCTGGTAGGAGCGGTCTGCCAGGTAGGATGCAATCCAAGAGTGTGCAGAGCCTGAGAAGCTGAGCCCTGAGAGGGTGGAGAGGAGGATTGATGATTCACGGGGCCGAAGGCAGCGGATAGATCTATGAGGATGAGAACAGAGGAGAGAGAGTCTGCATTGGCAGTGCTGAGAGCCTCCGTGACCCAGATTGGAATCTGGAAAAAAAAAAAAAGCATATCCTTTAAGTATCCTTGAATGTGTTTATACAGTATTCTCATACTTAATACATAATGCTATTTTCTTTCGATAAACCCACTGCATTATGTAAGAAGAACTTGATGTCCACAGAACAAAAATACAATTATTTTCGGGATTAGATTGAGTATCTATATGTTGGTCCCTAGGGTGAGATGACATCTGTCATGTTAGCATTATCTATCACAATACTTGTGCCTGTTGGCAACTTGGCATTAGTCACATGATTAAAATAGATCAGTGACATGAGTTGACACTAGTCAATCATATGAAATTTGTGAGGATAAGGGCAAGTGAAGGGTAATTGTTACGTAAGACCCAGGCTTGCTGATTGGGGAGAAAGACAAAATAACAATCTTTTCTCTTTGAATCCATCATTTTGTAAATCTTTTGCTTTGCTTCAGTGAAATTATACAATTTCCAATCTAATAGTTTCATTGAAGGTTTATTTTTATATTGTGCTTTAGATTAATTGGAAAGGATCAAGAGGCTAACTGTGCTAAACATTCATACAAAGCGGGATTTTGAGAGGTTTAAATATGTCATTGGTTCTTAATAATGGATTGACTTTCATTACTAGAGTACTATAACATGTCTGTACTGCAAATAAAGACTGCATCAGTCCTACCACGCCATCATGTTGTCCACACACTGTCTGTCAGAGCAGTTCGTCTTTACTGGGTTAGATGATTGCTCTGATTTGATAGATGTCTCCATATTTTCCAGCTGGATCCTCAGACGCTACAAACCAAAGACTGGCAAAGAACAGTCATCACCATGAACGGGGTACGTATTACCTGCCTAAATTGAAACAATTATCACTGTTTTTCACAAAGCTTTCTGAAACCACACTGCCTTACTTTTTTTGTTTAGCAAAAGTACTCTTTTGGCACAACTTTACATTGGCATTACTCCAGTGGCCAGTGTAAGCGTTGTTAAATAAGTTATGTATATAACATGGTAATTACATGGGTTTTTCCACTAATAGTTACTGTGTAATACAGACTTCAATATTACGTATATTTAAGTTTTCTGTGTGGATCAGGATACATGCAGTACTCTTAATTTCACTGACTCCTGGCTAATTCTTAACTTCTCTTGGTAAAGATTGAGGTGAAGCTGTCAATGAAGTTCACCAGCAGAGAGTTCAGTCTGAAGAGAATGCCCTCGCGGAAACAGTCGGGCGTGTTTGGAGTGAAAATCAGTGTTGTAACCAAGTGAGTGAATAGTGTGTGTTTGTTAGCCTCTGTATAATCTCCGCACCCAGATCCAAATCATACTTTAGGATTTTGGCAATGAAACCATTTTTATGTCTCTGCGTGCAGTCTGACGAAAGTTGCTAACTAGCATTAGTGCAATGCCTGGAAGTCTATGGTAACTGCTAGCATGCTAGTAGATACCATATACTTCTAGTCATTGCGACATTGGCTTGCGAAATTACCTCGAACTTGCTTCGTACTGGATGCAGAGACATACAAACGGTATCCATGAGTTCATCTGACTCTGGGGAAGTAGATAAAGGGCTCGATTGCCAAAATCCCGAAGTATCCCTTTAAGCCTGTCATGAAGGACTAGCCTCATGTAATGCATGCCACATTTCTATGACCACCACAGATCAGACCTAATATTGTCAAATGAATGGGATACCTCCTCCTACCTCCTTCACTTTAATCCAAAAACAACAGTGAACGGTCAGGAATAACTTTCAAAAGACATGCCTTGTTTGGGATTTTCTATTTTCACAGGGACCATAAGTCTCTCATGATCGTTTGTAAAATAACTAAAGCCCCCTATGGGCAGGGTCTATTTGAGAAACCTTTTATAGTGCTAAAGATGCAATACTGCAGGATGGAGGTCTTTCTCAGTGTTTGCTTTACTCCGAAAGTAGAAAGAAAAGATGGGTCATTTATTCATACTTGGGAACAAGTATTACATATCAAAATTGAAAAATACTATTGGGTTCAGTTTATGCACTACCACAATAAAACAAACACCAGGTGTGTACTGAAGTAAGAAATGAGACACAGTTTTGCAGTCACAGGTATTTTGACTCATTAGTGTAAAGCACTAGACTTCTCTTGTTTCCTGCATTAATCCAATTTTAATCCTGCATTAAGTGTAACCATGTGTGTGTTTGACCTCGACAGACGGGAGCGGTCTAAGGTGCCCCTCATCGTGAAGCAGTGTGTAGAGGAGATAGAGCGCCGCGGCATGGAGGAGGTAGGAATCTACCGGGTCTCCGGGGTGGCTACAGACATCCAGGCCCTGAAGGCTGCATTTGATGCCAGTGAGTACAACGACTTTGGATCTCTTCCTTAGCAAATAATACATCATGCTATACAATGAATGTTTTACTATTATTCATACCGGCTTGCAACTTACTGTTCCCCCTGTTTATCGTTCAATCCCTTCCTCTGATTAACAGACAATAAGGATGTGTCGGTGATGATGAGTGAGATGGATGTGAATGCCATTGCTGGAACGCTGAAGCTGTATTTCCGTGAGCTGCCGGAACCTCTTTTCACAGATGACCTGTACCCCAACTTCGCTGGAGGCATCGGTCAGTCTCTCCTTGTGACCTCAAAAAGGCTTACTATGGCATTTAGTCTCATCATAGTGAATACAACATAAGAGTGACATTTAACAAACCATTAAACATCAATCAGGTAGTATAAAAAATACTAAAACAATTGTGTCCTCCTCTTGCAGCCCTGTCAGACAGTGTGGCTAAGGAGAGCTGTATGCTGCACCTGCTGCTGTCACTCCCAGAACCCAACCTGGTCACCTTCCTCTTCCTGCTGGATCACCTGAAGAGGTATACTCCCCACAGTGACATCATGTTTGATCCTGTCACATTAACAGTCTAGTGCTGAGTGATTAACCGATCACTTTGTTTTTTGGGGTTATTAAACAACTAATTGACCGATGTCGGTTCATTTACTTGAATTCCATTTAGTTCGTTTTTTTTGTGAGCCCAACATGTGTTTCTCTAGAGTGAAATCAAATCATTCATGAAATAAATCAATTCAAGAACTATGTGGGACGCTAGGCTGAAGGGAGTTGTTGTTTTCATTAAGCAAATATTAAACCTAGGTCAAAGCAGAAACGGGGATAATTAACTACAATCTCAAACGGATCAGAGAGGAAGAGGCAAAGCAAGAAGTTCCACTCGCCAACATATGCCCAAAATAAGCCCAGTGCGTTTTGATGGGTTTATTTTGGACCTAAGCTTGTCGCCTGCCTTCCCGCCTTTGGGACAACGACTCCCATTGTTAGGGCAGAGACACTTATGATATCCTCTGTGTTCTTACAGGATTGCTGATAATGAGAGCATTAATAAGATGTCTTTTCACAACCTGGCCACGGTCTTTGGTCCAACCCTGCTCCGCCCATCTGAGAAAGACAGCAAGATCCCAGCCAATGCCACGCAACCCATCACTATGAATGACAACTGGTCACTGGAGGTTATGTCACAGGTACTGCCAAAATCTGTGGAGAAAATCTGTGGAGACCTGTGTCTTTTGGAACGTCAATGTTGATTTTGTTGCAGAGGTAGATTCAGAGGTATTCATGGAGCCCAAAATTATGTGCTATGGTTCTAATAATCTGTTTCCTTTGCTCTTTCCCGCTTCCCCTTCTGTCTCTGTAGGTACAGGTCCTACTGTATTTCCTTCAGCTTCAGAGCATCCCAACACCGGACAGCAAACGTCAAAGCATCCTCTTCTCCACTGAAGTATAGCGAGAGCATGGACATTTCCATCTGTGAAAAACTGAGGGAGGAAGAAGTGGACAAAAGTATGCCTTCCATGGTAAATTGTTGACTGCTGGAGCTGATGAACACTGGCTGGATTGGCTGGATTACAGGGCACCTACTCTATATGGCCCACCAGAGGGAGTCAACAGCACATTTCAGATTGGATCAAATACAGTACTTTATGATTATGATCATGCTTATCTTGCTGACCTTAAAACTGTCTTACATCAAACACAAAAAGCCATTTAATATGGTCAAAGACCAGACCATTCCTTTATTTGATTTTTAATTGAAAACCAATTTTTACCAGATGAAGTGATGCAAATTGTCATCTTCATGATCCCTCATATTAAGTGTGCTGAGCACTTACAGATAGGTAAAAGATTTTGACACACTATCTGACAATCAACTCATTTTAGAGGCACTGATGAGCACAATTATCAAAATGGTAAGATGGTTACAGTTCTTATTATGGCATAAGGCCTGTTTCATAAATTGTTGGCACAATTGAGGGTTACAAACTCCAATCTTTTCCCTGCTGAAGCTATTGTAGGAAAATGTGTATTCACCAGGTGTTTATGCGTATGCTCTCTTTATTTAGTAAGGAATGTGAGACTGATCAAACTTATGTAGGTATATTTAACATGCAGGCATGTTGACTTAAATGTGTTTTGGAATACTTTTCTCTTCAAATAACTGCGGTTTGTGAGTTTCTGTTAAAAGATTTCTGGGAGGTTGTACTTAGTTAAACAGTGGACCTCAACCATATCTCAGAATTGTGTTTTTTGTTCATTAGCTTATAGGGACCTGAAAGCTGGATACTGCTAAATCTTGCTAAATCTATGTTGTAAGACCAGCAGCATTAAGTAGTAGGCTTAAATGTTTAAGTACAATTATGACAGTCCTACATTTTCCTTAAGAATTTATATTTTGATCTTATTCAATTAGAGATCATTCATCTGAACACACCACCCCTTTACTGGAGGAATTTAGTTTTTTTTATTTCAGATGGGTGAAATCAAAGACTATTCAGTGCTGTCACGTGGAAATTAGACAGGAATAGCACTGATAAGCTTTGGCTCTTTATTCAATTTTAGTGGTAGCCTACCTTGGTAGTGATCCACTAATATCCAAATCTCCTGGGTATGAAAACAAATAATGGGCATTGTGAAGGGCACCATTGTCTTCTGTTGTGTTATTTTGTTTCTAGCTAAATATATAAAGGGTTTACTGTTCTCTGCCTGGTGAGCTGTAACTTTGAAAGCCCTTAAAAATGTATCTGTGCTTGCAAAATGAAAATAATTCCAAATGTTTACAGATATCTCAATTAAGATGTTAAGATATGATACCACATATGAAACTGTTAGACTACAAACAGTCAGTTAGCCTATCAGCAATCACATAATTTACATTTCTTCATGTCAGACAGTTGTAGTCATTATTCCAAGAAAGTCTAATTTATGTAGCTACAATAAAGAGTTGATTCCCATGTGCTTTGTATTTTTTATCTTGATTCTCTGCAATCTGAAATCACAATTTAAGATTATTTAACATGATTATTGAACAAGTGTTGTGTCAGTAGAATAAGATTTTTGTTATTTTCTACACTTATTATATATATACATGTTCTTTATTAATATAGAGCTGGGCTCTAGATGTAGATGGGCTAGAATGCGCATCCCGATCTTGTAAAGAAAAAACATCTATGAAGGATGCGGTCCAAGTCCAGGGCAAGGCTCTGGGAGGCAATAATCAGGCTGCTGTTGGCTGCATTGACAACTGAAAAGCATCGTGTCAGATGGACCATATTGGGATAACCTCCAGTATCTGTCTCAGCTACAAAGCTGTCTTAAGATGTATTCGCAAACCCTTATTAATTTTCACTCTTCAAGGATCAAATAGAAGAAGCCACGGTATGAATTTTAGCTAGCTGCAGTACGTTAGTAAGTAACGTCGTTATCAATATCAAGCTAAGCTAGGCTAGAAAACTAGCTAGCTACTGTAGTTATGTGAAAATGCATATTTTAGCTAATCATTTCTTAGCGAATGTATTTCTGGAAAAGCTTGCAACTTTCACGTCTTCTGGAACATTCAATTTAGTCGTCTTTTAGGCTAGTTATAGTAGCCAGGCTCAGGCTATAAAAAGGAACGTTAGCTTAATAGTTTGACACAGCTAGCGACGGTAACTAGCTAACTTAGTTAACGTTAGCAGACAACTTCTCATGATTGGCTGGATGGAAATGTTGGCAGCAATATATTTAGCTACTACTAGATAGTAAGTTATTATTCTATTTAGCTAATGGTAACTAAAAGGGCGAGTGGGGTGACATTCTGTCAACTGGTCATATAGCCAAAGCTCATAGTTAGGTGCCAGAAGATTCCGACCCCACCATTACGCTTGTTTACTCTGAGATGCACTGGGGTCTGAACACAATCATAGTTATATTAAGACACTGGAGCGCGCGCCAGATATAGATCAGAAAATATATCTCAATGCAGGGATGGGATATGCCTTTATCCACACTAATACATTGAGAACGTTTAAATATGGCTAGTTTTCTCAGAAAACTGCCCTTTTTGCCCTCATGCTAGCAATCAGTAGCCAACATGGCCATTTTGGAATGGCAGTGTCAGCCAATCAGCTCCTTTGTTGTTCAACGCTAGCATGGGGACGAAAAGGGCAGTTTTCTGGGAAAACTAGCAGTATTTCAATCTTCTCGGTGGAGTAAGGTGGCATATCCCATCCCTGCATATAGCCCCACAGTGGAGGTGTCATAATACCCATAAAACCTAGCGGTCAAACAGGGAAATGGTTCCAATCATTTTTCTACCATTCATTTTTCCCATAGTGGATTTTAGAGAAACATAACATGTGGGCTTACCATGGCGTGACATTTTGATAACCATATTAAATCTTTCTCGGACAAGGTGACTTATCAATATATTCGGCTCTAGTTACTCTGATTTGAAAATGATAATAGATGTCATGCAAAACTACCAATCCCTGCAAGCTCCTGCACGCCATATCTAGCTGACACATTTGATGGCAGGTATTGTGTCAATTTGAAAGAAATGTAGCCATTTTATTCATTACTACATTTAGCTAACATTAGATAGTTAATCCAGAGATTCTTACCTTTGTCTCGATTCGGCAGTTTCGTCCAGATCATGATAGCCACATTAGCAGCTGATTTAGTATTTCATTTTTGGGTGTAAATACAGTCGAATATATTGATAAGTCACCTTGTCCTAGAGAGATTTACACGGTTATCAAAACATCACGCCAGGGTAAGCTTACACAAAACAAAGCCCTTATTTTAAGTGTTTCTAAAATGAATGGTGGAAAAACGATTGGAACCATTTCCCTGTTTGACTGCTAGGTTTTATGCGTATCACACTGTTGTACACTATAGAGGTACGTTTATCCTGTGTAGCCGACCCATATCTTGCGCCGGCTACACAGTGTCTTAATGTAACCATGATTGTGTTCCGACCCCAGTAAACAAGCATAACGGTAGGGTCGTAATCTTCTGGTAAGCTAGCTAGCTATGTCAAATGTCATAGCGGTAATTAACTTGTAGTCCTGATTGTGGTGATGCTTCCCATTGCATGTGCAGCATACCCACGCATATGTACATAGTAAAATCCTAAACATCCCTTGTCTGTCACAGATGTTGAATACAATCGAGTAAGTTTAAGTATAATTGTATGTGGGGTTGGTCCTTCAGCTGGCCAAAACTTGAGACAAAAAAATTATAATATCCACGCAGTATACTAACCGAAGTCTTGCAGGTGTTTACATGGTTTTGAGCATATGCCAGGTGATAGAAAGTTCAACGGCAGTACCGGCACTCTAAAAGTCTGGATATTTTGTATCAAATTTCGACCAGCCGCACAGACAATCGGCAGAGTAAGTTCACATTTAATTTGATTAAACATTCTGGCTGGTGAAGAAACTTTCCAAGTTTTTGCAGTGCTTTGTTTGACTGTATACCAATAATTGGTATCATAGTCTGATTTATTAGGCAACTTGTCATAGCTATCTAGCTACATTATTTATGTTTGTGATTCCCTGGGCCTGAAGCATGTCACTCTTTTTTACACATGCAACTTAGAGGTCTCTCTAAAGCTTCTCATTATACAGTAGAAGAATTCAAAGTGAGCATATATTTCTCCTGACTATTCTTTATTTTCCTGAAAAAGCTGTCCAGTCTGCTCTTCAGTGTCCTGTCCAGGGAATGTGACTTATGCAATAGGAATTCGGCTACTCCTCCTTGTCTCTTGAGTCCTGCCTTTTGGAAAAATGTCCCAAAGTAATAAATCTTCAGTTCTTGGAAATGTTCCTAGAGCTGGAGGTTACCTAAGCACCCGTTTGTGCATGTGTGATTGTGCATAGTCTGATCCTACTTTTTAAAGAAGCCTGCGTTGTTCACCTCACACTGTGATGTCCCCTTAGCTCTGATACAGATTGTCCTAGCCATATGTTTTGTGTTGTATGCACTGCATAGCTCAGTGTTTCTCCATCCTGGTCCTGGGGACCCAAAGGATTGGGAAACACTGGTATATCATAATAAGGTACATGAAGGATGGCTTGGTTGGATCTGTTAGGAGGACTGGGTCTTCGGCTATGATGGATGTTTTAGACCGAAGAGTTCAGAGGTTACACTGTCTGCTCTGTCTGAAACACACTGGTGCCTACTTGTCCTCGCACACGTTCATCCTTGTAGGATTTTCTCAGACGTCATCACAGGAAGCAGATGTTATGGAAGGGAAGTAACGCCCACAGTCAAAGCACTGAATAAGGAAGAGGAGGGAGAGGCAGTTTACAGTAGGCCTAACTCACTAAGACTCTTGCTCGCTCTCTCTTGCTCCCTTCTTTCCCGCTTTTAATGGTTTTGTTTCATAAGCAACAAGTGGACACTGACTGTGCATAGTTGTCCTCCGGGTCAGCCTTGGATTGAATCCAAGGGTTCCGTGCATCCATTAGCCTGACATTGATGTAATCAAATAGCAGCACTTGCCCAATCATCATGACCAGTGCTGGCTTTAGATCTTGCAGGTCTGTTGCTGAGCGAGAGCTCATCACCCTAGACGTCAACCCTTTACCCACCCATGAATGCATAGCTGGGATTGTCGTGTCTTTTCACTTTCTGTAACACATTTGCACACAGTGCATTTTACATAAGACCAAGGCCTTTATTTCTTCTTCGAGTATGCTGGGATGCATTACTAATATTTTGACTATAAGAAAGCCATTGAAGTATTACTGCACACCTGAACCTGATAGTCTACGGAAGGCATTCTGTCATGTTACTCTATGAATAGACTGAAAGTCTAGGCTATACTCGCAGCCTCTCTCACTCAATCCCATTCATTCATAGCCAAAGAAAAGGGCAGGTTGTGTGTTTGGGTGATCTTTGACCCACATCTGAGCTACAGGAAGCTATACCCAGGCTGTGTGTTGAGAGCCCATGTCAGCAGCTGGCAACATGTCCTGCACAATCCAAACAGAGGTCAGCTAGGCTGTGAACACACACACCTGACTGGGGAGTGTAGGCTACAGTAGAACACTCTTCTGTTGAAAGATGTCCCTCTTTCTGTTTTGTTTTACATTAAAGGTGCAACTCTACAGGAACGTTCCAATGCCACATTTTACATTAATATTCCACTGCCAATAAGGGTGTATGTTAGTGTATTGCATTTCATTGTTATTTCAACATTCACTATCTGTTCTGTCTCTTACCCTCTGGCAGTTCAAGAATGTGTACACTACTAGGCATATTTCAATGGGGGTCTGAATACACAAGCACCTTCCAACCACAGGAATCATGGGGCTTCAACACACGCAGCTGAGAGACATTAGGCAGAGTTGACTCCTAACGAGCACAAGCCCTCTGCTGCTCTGCCATAAATGAGAGGCGAGAGAGGACAACTGGGAGAGATCTCATAACTCCAGCAGAGTGCAGAAAGTACCAAACGAACCAGACTGCGTGTTCCCTTTTTTGCACCTCTTTTTGACGAATTGTTTAAAGTTTAAAGTAGAAAGACAAGTGGAAGGGTTTTGGCTGCATATCTGAATTTATTAATATGCCAAACAAAAGAGTTTAGAAAATGTTATCACAGGCACTGATTATTCTATTTAGACAGAAAAGCTCCCTATATAATTTATATTTAGAAAAGAAACAAGTATAATATTTACTCAACTTTGTCTGCTTACTTGATTAAACAATGATGGCCATCCAGGGAGGGCGTTGGTACATCCGCCTGCACCCAGCTTGACAGCAGGCATAAAGAGATCCAGAAAGCCTGCTTGGTTTAATTGTCACATATGCTGTGCGGGATAGTATGGCCAGCAGATTGGGTTACAGATCATAGGAATCGCAGGGGAGAACAGCACCACTAATGTCACTCAGCTGAGGGATATTATTGAGATCTGCCCCTCCCTGTCCCGTCTCGTCTCCAGCAGTATAGAATTTAAACTATGCCTAGTTTAGAACCATAGTCTGGCCGAGCCCTTTGGAAAGCCATTACTCTGCAAATTGGTTTATTTTTAGGCTCTCTTGCTATTATGATTTACTCTTGTGATTTATTGCACAATTTATTCCTTGTAGACAAAAAGTAAAAATGTATTGTATTCAACAAATATAATATTTCTTCTTGGTATGTCCTAAAAGTTACAAAAAAAGACTGCCTCATTTGTCCTATAACGCTGTTTTATAGCCTCTGCTGTCATAGATAAAACCCCAAATACTTTCCCTACCGTGGTCATCTGGACAGCAAGGCAAGTTGTCCATGCACCTGGGTGAGACACGTGAACTAATACACATGGATTGTGTATTACATCTTTATTAGTGACAGTAGGAACTTCTGGGCAGAGAACAACCCCAGTTGAACCCTAACCAGCCTATGGTTAGGGTTCATCTGGTAAAGCTGATGACAGTCAGGAAATCTGACACTGGGATGAAGAGAGATGAAGTCAAATGAGCATGTAGTTGAAGTGAGTCCTTCCATTGATATGTTGTCCTTTCTCCCTGTGTGTATCCAGATTGAGGTGTAAATGTATGGGCATCAGAGAGCCCAGTATGAAGAAGACAGGCAGGCCGGTGGTGAGTAAGGCTCAGAGTGGAGAGAGGGGGAAGACTGAAGGCGCTGCTACAGGAATCACAGGCAAGGCTGCAGCCAAGACCACCACAACGGCACCTCTGTTAAAGGTACACTTCTATCCCTCTACACGTCTTGTCACTAAGCCAAGTACACTTCTATCAAATTCAAAATGATATACAATGGCCTACTTTGCCAACACCCATTTGTACATGTTTATCATGGTACCGAACAATCCTATGTTATTATTCTGCCTGCTGGCTGGATTAGTGGGCATTAAAGTAATTGTTTTCATGTGATTTGTTCTCCAGGTTAAAAGCAATGATGATCTGCTAGCAGCAATGACAGGGGGCACTCCAGCTATGAACAGCACTGTGACCAAGAACAAGAGGACTGCCTCCACAGGGACCAGCAGTGGTAACCCAGACAGTAAACCAAAGACTAGCTCAGGTAAATCTGTTTATATATTTATATTAGCTGACTTGCCTCTAATGACCTATGCTATTTTCATCGTACTTATTATTACTCTGCTTTTCATGATTGCTGCGTTCTGTCTCTCTTTACAAGGTTCTTCAGCCAAACGTGTGACGTCCTCTACCTCCAAGGAGCCCAACTCGTCAAGGGACCGTCTGCGAACATCCAGAACATCGGCTAGTAAAAAGCAGTCATCGTCAGGGGCGGGGCAGGAGGATGTGGCCCAGGGAAAGCGCTCTCGCACCCAGCAGCTGGCAGAGTCGGAGGGCCGCATGAACAAGTCTAAATCAGACAGCCAGATCAGTGTCAAGGTGGCCCTGGAGGCCAAGGTGAAAGACCTGCTGGGTTTGGCCAAGAGCAAAGACTTGGAGATCCTGCACCTGCGCAGCGAGCTGAGGGACATGAGGGCCCAGCTGGGCCTGGGAGGGGAGGAGGTTCCCCCAGAGGAGGGAGGAGGAGGGGAGGAGGAGAAGCCCCAGGAGAGGGAGGTGTCAGCCATCACAGCAGCGGATGTGGAGTCCACACTGCTTCTCCTGCAGGAGCAGAACCATGCCATTCGTGAGGAGCTGAACCTGTTGAAGAGTGAGAACCGCATGCTGAAGGACCGGCTCAACGCGCTGGGCTTCTCCCTGGAGCAGAGGCTGGATGGCTCTGACAAGTTCTTCAGCTACCCCTCCCTGAGCCCAGACCTGGCAGTCAGCAGCGGGCACAGTGATGGCGGGGGCACTGGTACCCTCACCTCCTCTGTGGAAGGCTCTGCCCCGGGCTCCCTGGAGGACCTGCTGACGGCCCAGCAGCACAGTGGTTCAGTGGACAACCTGGACAGTGAGTCCAGCGAGGTCTACCAGGGCGTCACCTCCAGCGATGATGCCCTGGACGCCCCCTCCGGAGCCTCGTCCTCCTCCGAGTCGGAGAGCGTGCCCAGGCGAGAGCGCTCACGCCGGGGCAGCAGCGGCAACGCCAGCGAGGTGTCTGTGGCCTGCCTGACGGAGCGCATTCACCAGATGGAGGAGAACCAGCACAGCACGGCCGAGGAGCTGCAGGCCACACTACAGGAGCTTGCTGACCTGCAGCAGATCACCCAGGAGCTGAACGGAGAGAACGAGAGGCTAGGGGAAGAGAAGGTAATCCTCATGGACTCCCTGTGCCAGCAGAGCGACAAGCTGGAGCACTACGGCCGGCAGATTGAATACTTCCGCTCTCTGCTGGACGACCACCACTTGTCCTACGTCCTGGAGGAGGACATCAAAAGCGGCCGCTACATGGAGCTGGAGCAGCGCTACGTGGACCTGGCCGACAACGCCCGTTTCGAGAGGGAGCAGCTGCTGGGAGTGCAGCAGCACCTCAGCAACACGCTGAAGATGGCGGAGCAGGACAACACTGAGGCCCAGGAGGTAATTGGGGCTTTGAAGGAAAGAAACCACCACATGGAGCACATCATGGAGTCTGAGAGGCAGGACCGGGGGGCCATGGTGGCAGCGCTGGAGGAGTATAAGGCAGCGGTAAGCTGTGACCAGGTAGAGCTGAGCCGCTGCAGGGCCCAGCTGGACCAGGAGAGGCAAAAGGTGGCTGAGCTCTACTCCATCCACAACTCTGGAGACAAAAGTGACATCTGCCAGCTGCTGGAGGGGGTTCGGCTGGACAAGGAGGCGGCGGAGGGCAGGGCTGCCAAACTACAGGAGGAGCTGAGCCACGCCCGCACTGATGTCACCAGACTGCAGGACACCCTCAGTAAGGTGAGTCCACCACGCACACACCATCCTACAGAGGTAGTACATTTGATCCCTGATCCCACCCTTTTGATAGTTTGCCCATGTTCACCATCAAAGTTGCGAGACTGCTTCTGTCTCCTGTATTGAACTTGTGAAAAGTTCACGAAAGTCCACTTTCCTCCGTACCACCTTGAAAGCTTTTCATAGAAATGCATGTGTCTGCTTTATATGTACCCTCACCACTGAAAAGAAGAATGAGCATTCATTTGGGCCATTTAGTTTATGAATGAGATAATGATTAATTCCCCTGGTGGTGTGTGCAGCTGGATCGGGAGTACCGGGACATCCAGGAGCAGGAGCAGAAGCAAATGGCAGAGCAGAAGCGTGGGCTGGAGAAGCAGCGCGGGGAGCTGCAGGAGAAGGAGACTGAGATCGGGGACATGAAGGAGACCATCTTTGAGCTAGAGGACGAGGTGGAGCAGCACCGAGCTGTAAAACTTCACGACAACCTCATCATCACAGACCTAGAGAGTGAGTGGGCTATGGCCAAGGGGGAAAACATGTCACAGCATCATAGATCTATGCCAGGATCAAGTCCAGGATTTTTAGGGCACTTTTTGAGGCACTGTGCTTTTACGGGTAATTCCAACATAGTCCACTAATGTTGCTGCAGGCAGGAATCGTAGGAAATGTTTTGTAATTAACATAAGCTGTCTGCAATCAATCCATCCATCCATGTCTGGCTGTGCGTGTGTGTTTGACGGGGGAGATCTTAATCGCACAAAACCTATTATTTGGGGGAATACTATTTGTCGATCAGTGATTCTACAGCTCACTTACTAAATTGGGAAGTTTCACGCTAAAGTTGACATTTATACTTGATGAGAGAATGTGCTCACCTCCCCGCAAACTTTAAGCTTTGATCACACCGACAGCGTCGTTGCATTTTGGTACACCAGAATTACATTCATTTCCAAGGAAACGCTGCGTTTGCCTTGCAGCATTGCGTTGCAGAGGCATTGCGTTCGGTGTGGTGTGGTGCATACGTTGGATTTATTGACCGTATGCGTCAAACTGTACGTGTAGACGGCTTGACAGAAATGGTAGCAGAAGGTGAATGTCTAACTTTTGTTGCATACATATCTAGATGATGCTGCGTACTGTTTTGCGCAGTGATGCTGTCTGTGTGTTTGAAGCATTAGAACATGCGTACGCACATCTACTACTGGTCGAAATACTGTATTGCAAGCTGGCAAGTAAGTATTTTTTGCAACAAAAAAAACAGGAAAACATTAACAAGATTGCAGTCGTTAGAGTGAAAATATGTGTTTTTATTTTTAGATTCTAAAATAATTAGACAACGGGAATCTTTTTCTGTATTTTCATAACCGTTTTAGAATAAATTGGTTCATATTCCCAAAGTAGCCATACAACAAATGACCATGCTCATCTCTCATGGGCCTATTAAATAGATAGACTATATGTATCATATTTAGGTAGGAGGAAAATTCAATGCAAAAACATTGTTGAATTCAAAAGTTCTGCTGACAGGTCCACAACAATTTGCCATGGCTTTCTCTTGTAGAAACTGGCAGTCCTTTGCCAGATACAGCATACATTTGTGCAAAATTGAAATATTCTGCCAACACAGTAAAACTTATATTTTACATAAGCCAGTAGCTTATGTGAACTATTTAACAGTATGAGCAGGCTACAGTATTGCGTGACATATCCAATTGAATCTCAGAACCTATACCAAGGCAGGACATGGAAACCCATAATCAGTGTTGGGGAGGCTACTCTGAAAATATAGTTTACCAAGCTACCATTACTTCACACTTGAGGAAGTTAAGCTAAACTAAAGCTACCTTTAAAAAATATAGTTTACTTAACTAATGTTACTTTAAAAAATTAGTTCACGACATCAAAACTACTAAAATTATCATATGTAAATCTGAGATGTCCTAGATGACAAATTGCAAGAACAGATCACTCTGTAGTCAGGTCATTTTATTCTATTAATCACAAAAACAACGTTTCAAGTGAGTTAGGCAGGTCTGATGCTGAAAAAAAAAGAAAATGATTGCCCATTTTACCCATATTTTATTTTTGTAAAGAGTCGTGTGTAGTTCCAGTAGTTAGCTACACCACTACATGGCTTAAACGTTATTAACTACTGTTAACACTACCTGATTGGAATTTAGTTCCACTACCACCAAGCTACTGCAAAATGTAGTTAAATTACTAGTAGAACTACATGTAGTTTACTACTTTCCAACACTGACAATAATCTATTGATAAACTAAATATTGAACAACAACGTGTATTTTGCATAGAAATGTGGGCTGTAGCATTTAGCCTAATTGTTTTGAATATGCAATCAATCTTTCAGAATTTGCAGACAGGCACTCACATATAGGCAGCATAGCATGCATGTTTAGTTTGAAAAAGTCACTGCAAAATATCCAAACATTCTGCCCACACCTCTACAGAAATATGATCTAAATTGCCATTTCTCTTTCTTATAAAAACTACGTTGACCTAATTCCAATAGTTTCAAATTATTCAGCAAATAAAGGGTTTTATTGTCACCATAAAAGGTGAATGGAGGCCGTTTTCCAGGTGGAGTTTTAATGCTCGTTCACGGGCGCACAGTTTTTTTAACGACAGGTCTGATTTGTAACGGGAAACATTTGGATACTATGGTGTGCGCCAAGTTTATAAATCTCTATATTCTTGTACGTGCGCAGACTTTTCAGACATTTTGGGTGAAATTTATGCAACGGTTATAAATAAAGCCCCTGGCTCTACACATAAGACATAACACTGGAACCCCACTGTGCATTTTCCACCTTTGGCCAGTGCCACATGGTGGCTGTGTAGAGCTGTGTCAGGCTTCTTGCAGCCAGAGGAAAGTGTGAACAGTACAGTAGGAGTGTGCCGAGTACTCGGACAAAACAAGTATTGTAATGGATATGGAGAATTTTCCAAATACGATCATGACAAGAGTATATCTTTTTTAATTATCTGTGATCTGTAAAAGTTATTTTCAGCTGCCAGCACGCATCTCTCTTTCACTCGAAACAGTGTGAAGCACTGTGTGCGCCAAACAACTATTGACTAGTATTTCTGTCTGTAAAGAAACTTGCTTAGTTTCGGTTGAGCCTCCTAGAACGATTGGATTAGAACAAGCTGCTCTCAGTCTGCTCTCATTTCATTTTACATTTGAATCATTTAGCAGACGCTCTTATTCAGAGCCACTTACAGAGAGTATACATTTTCGTACTAGTCCCCCTTGGGAACCAAGAACCCACAACCCTGGCTTTGCGGGACCACATTTCTCCAGGCAGACACACGCAGATGTTTTCACATAATGTCTGTTGTGATCCAAGCCCATGGTTCTTGCAATTATTATTTATTCTTTCCCAGGCATGTTTACCGATCATAAATAAATGAAAGTACAAATGTAGATAGTTTCTTTTGATTGTACAAATGTTGTGGCATAAGTGTTGGGGGAGAAGTTTTGCTCCTCTCAAAAGTGAAACAATATATGGGGCAAGTGAATTAGCCTACCTTCATCTAAATCTGTGTCTGGAATAAATACAGGCAGTAGTAGCCAGCCATGCGTTGGGCTATTTATTAGCCTATTTAGTTGATAATTGAATAGGACTAAGTAAGGAACTTTGTTGATTTGTATGTTCATAAGTCACTCAGTATTCATACCCCTTGATTTATTCCACATTTTGTTGCATTACATCCTGAATTCAAAATGAATTCAATAAATGTTTCTCACCCATCTACCCACAATACCCCTTAATGACAAAGTGGGAACATGTTTTTAGAAATTTTAACAAATTTATTGAAAATGAAATAGAAATATCAAATTTACATAAGAGTCAATACATGGCAGCGATAACAGCTGCGAGTCTTTCTGAGTAATTCTCTAAGAGGTTTGCACACCTGGATTGTACAATATTTGCACTTTATTCTTTAAAAAATTCATCACGCTCTGTCAAGTTGGTTGATGACCATTTCTAGACAGCCATTTTCAAGTCTTGCCATAGATTTGCAAAACTATTTTAAGTCAACTTTAACTAGGCCACTCAGGAACATTCAATGTCATCTTGGACAGCAACTCGTGTTTTAGGTTATTGTCCTGCTGAATGGTGAATTTGTCTCCCAGTGTCTGTTGGGAAGCAGACTGAACCAGGTTTTCCTCTAGGATTTTGCCTGGGTTTAGCGCTATTCCGTTTCTTTTTATTCTAAAAAACTTCCAAGTCTTGCCCAATGACAAGTATACCCATAACATGATGCAGCCACCACCATGCCTGAAAATATGAAGAATGGTACTCAGTGATGTGTTGTGTTGGATTTGCCCCAAACATAATGCTTTATATTCAGGACATTGTCATGTCTTTGCCAATTTTTTTGCAGTTTTACTTTAGTGGCTTATTGCAAACAGGATGCATGTTTTTTAAATATTTGTATTCTGTACAGGCTTCCTTATTTTCACTCTGTCATTTAGGTTAGTATTGTGGAGTAACTACAATGTTGTTGATCCATCCTCAGTTTTCTGCTATCACAGCCTTTAAACTATGTAACTGTTTTTAAGTCACCATTGGCCTCAGGGTGAAATCCCTGAGTGGTTTTCTTCCTCTTCGGCAACTGAGTTAGGATGGATGCCTGTATCTCTTTTAGTGACTGGGTGTATTGATACACCACCCAAAGTGTAATTAATAACTTCACCATGCTCAAATGGATATTCAATGTCTGCTTTTTTATTTTTAACCATCTACCTATAGGTGCCCTTCTTTGCGAGGCATTGGAAAACCTCCCTGATCTTTGTGGTTGACTCTGTTTGAAATCCACTGTTCGTTTGAGGGACCTTACAATTATCTGTATGTGTGGGGTACAGAGATGAGGTAGTCATTCAAAAATCATTTTAAACACTATTTCACACATAGTTCATGCAACTTAGTATGTGCCTTGTTAAGCGCATTTTTACTCTTGAATTTATTTAGGCATGTGAATACTTTCTGAAGACACTGTATGAACTTGTTATTTAACAGAAAATAACATAACTCTGATACGCTTGGTAGATAAAGTCAATCATGTTTTGCCTTTTAGACTACATGACGTGTAGCTATATTGCTATTGGCATCAGTGGCATTCAAGTTTACTTCATAGACTGAATTACACAATAATTAACCCTAACCTCTAGTTTCATAAGTTGGTGCTGCTAAGGTCAGTGTCTCTATCAGCTCTTGAATTGTTTGAAAGCAGATTCTCTTCCTGCGCTGCGTGTGAATATATCCTGTGGCCCGTTCACATGAACTCAGCCATGTCTGCTTCCCCCCTCAGACTCTGTAAAAAAACTGCAGGACCAGAAGCGTGACATGGAGCGGGAGATTAAGATTCTGCACCGGAGGCTGAGGGTGAGTGGGCCAGTGGACAGGGCCATCTGAGGACCAGAGGTCACTGACATGGTCAAGCACAGCAGCACTATGGTTTGGTTTGGGCCATGTTCATTACAACTGGAATCCACTCGAAAGCAATATGATGATATTTGCTTACACAAATTTTCTTATTAGCTTTATCATTCCTGGCTCAGTGGTCGAAATTATGTTGCTGTGTGTGTGTGTGTTTCTCTCTGTGTATGTGCGCGCACGTGTGTTTGTCTGTTCAGGAAGAGTCGGCAGAGTGGCGTCAGTTCCAGGCTGATCTGCAGACGGCCGTGGTCATCGCTAATGACATCAAGTCGGAAGCACAGGAGGAGATTGGGGATATGCGGCACCGTCTCCGCGAGGCCCAGGAGAAGAACGAGAAGCTTGGCAAGGAGCTGGACGAAGTCAAGAACCGCAAGTAAGAGACACTGAGAAACACGCTGTGCTTAATTCCAAGTGTCATGTGGCCGACGCCAGCTATCTTGTGATCATGTCGGAGAGATGTACAGTACCAGTCAAAAGTTTGGACACACCTACTCATTCTATGATTTTTCTTTATTTTTGCTATTTTCCACATTGTAGAATAATAGTGAAGACATCAAAACTATAAAATAACATGTATGGAATCATGTAGTACCAAAAAAAAGACAGCTTTGCACACTCTTGGCATTCCCTCAACCAGCTTCATGAGGTAGTCACCTGGAATGCATTTCAATTAACAGGTGTGCCTTGTTAAAAGTTAATTTATGGAATTTCTTTCCTTAATGCGTTTGAGCCAATCAGTTGTGTTGTGACAAGCTAGGAGTGGTATACAGGAAGATAGCCCTATTTGGTAAAAGACCAAGTCCATATTATGGCAAAAACAGCTCAAATAAGCAAAGAGAAGTGACAGTCCAGCATTTAAGACATGAAGGTCAGTCAATCTGGAAAATGTCAAAACGTTGAACGTTTCTTCAAGTGCAGTCGCAAAAACCATCAAGCGCTATGATGAAACTAGCTCGCATGAGGACCGCCACAGGAAAGGAAGACCTCTGCTGCAGAGGATAAGTTCATTAGAGTTAACTGCACCTCAGATTGCAGCCCAAATAAATGCTTCACAGAGTTCAAGTAACAGACTCATCTCAAAATCAACTGTTCAGAGGAGACTGCGTGAATCAGGCCTTCATGGTTGAGTTGCTGCAAAGAAACCACTACTAAAGGACCCCAATAAGAAAAAGAGACTTGCTTGGGCCAAGAAACACGAGGAATGGACATTAGACCTGTGGAAATCTGTCAAAATGTGAGATTTTTGGTTCCATCCGCTGTGTCTTTGTGAGACGGTGAATAGGTGATCTCTGCATTTGTGGTTCCCATTGTGAAGCATGGAGAAGGTGGTGTGGGGGTGCTTTGCTGGTGACACTGTCAGGGATTTTATTAGAATTCAAGGCACACTAACCCAGCTTGACTACCACAGCATTCTGCAGCGATACGCCATCCCATCTGGTTTGCGCTTAATGGGACTATTATTTGTTTGTCAACAGGACAATGACCCAAAACACACCTCCAGGCTGTGTAAGGGCTATTTGACCAAGAAGGAGAGTGATGGTGCTGCATCAGATGACCTAGCCTCCATAATCACCCGACCTCAACCCAATTGAGATGGTTTGGGATGAGTTGGACCGCAGAGTGAAGGAAAAGCAGCTAACAAGTACTCAGCATATCTGGGAACTCCTTCAAGACTGTTGGAAAAGCATTCCTTGTGAAGCTGGTTGAGAGAATGCCAAGAGTGTGCAAAGCTGTCGTCAAGGCAAATGGTGGCTACTTAGAAGAATCTCAAATCTAAAATATATTTTGATTTGTTGAACACTTTTGCTTACTACATGATTCCATATGCATTATTTCATATTTTTTATGTCTTCACTATTATTCTACAATGTAGAAAATAGTAAAAACACTTGAATGAGTAGGTGTGTCCAAACTTTTGACTGGTACTGTATGTGTTCAGGGTTGGGTTAACAGTGATTGCCACATTGATGAAGCTGGATGTGGTGGTCTGTATTTGCATCCACATGAAATGGGTGAGGTGGGATCTGATGTGCCTTGATATGTATTGAGTGTGTTGGTGTTTGTCTCCTTAGGCAGGATGAGGAGAGGGGCAGGGTGTATAACTACATGAATGCAGTGGAGAGGGATCTGGCTGTACTGAGGCAGGGCATGGGCCTGAGCCGTCGCTCCTCTACCTCCTCTGAGCCCTCTCCCACCGTCAAAACCCTCATCAAGAGCTTTGACAATGCCTCCTCACAAGGTACCCCAACCTGCGAGTGTAAGATATGGACCACTTTTTTGTACTTTTATTCTCATTTCACCTGTATATTCCTAGTAATAAGTATAGCAGTAACACTGCTACTAATACAATGTAGTAGTATTACTGTGGGATGTGACTGATTTCTGTTCACAACAGGCCCAGTCCCCACGGCCGCTGCCCCTGCTGCTCCGACAGCACCTGCTGCCACATTACCACGCACTCCCCTGAGCCCCAGCCCCATGAAGACCCCTCCTGCAGCCGCCATCTCACCCATACAGGTATGCCACCTGTAACCCATTCCAGTGTGTTTGTTTGCATGGCAAGCTCTAAGTGTAGGCATCAGGTCAAGCACACAATAAAAACCTGGCTTACACTAGACCAGTCATTCACACATAGCTGCAGTGCATTCGGAAAGTATTCAGACCCCTTCACTTTTTACAGCCTTATTCTAAAATGGATTAAATAGTTTTATCCCATCATCAATCTACACACAATACCCCATAATGAGCGAAAACAGTTATAAAAACAATTATAATAACTTATTTACACAAGTATTCAGACCCTTTGCTATGAGACTCGAAATTGAGCTCAGGTGCATCATGTTTCCATTGATCATCCTTGAGATGTTTCTACAACTTGATTGGAAAGGCATAAACCTGTCTATATAAGGTCCCACAGTTGATAGTGCATGTCAGAGCAAAAACCAAGTCGAAAGGAATTGTCTGTAGAGCTCTGAGACAGGATTGTGTCGAGGCACAGATCTGCGGAAGGGTACCAAAATATGTCTGCAGCATTGAAGATCCCCAAGAACACAGTGGCCTCCATCATTCTTAAATGGAAGAAGTTTAGAACCACCAAGACTCTTCTTAGAGCTTGTCGCCCGGCCAAACTGAGCAATCGGGGGAGGAGGGCCTTGGTCAGGGAGGTGACCAAGAACCCGATGGTCACTCTGACAGAGTTCCTCTGCGGCGATGGGAGAACATTCCAGAAGAACAGCCATCTCTGCAGCACCCCACCAATCAGGCCTTTATGGTAGAGTGGCCAGACGGAAACCACTCTTCAGTAAAAGGCACATGACAGCCAGTTTGGAGTTTTCCAAAAGGTATCTAAAGGACTCTCAGACCATGAGAAACAAGATTCTCTGGTCTGATGATACCAAGATTGCCCGAATGCCAAGTGTCACATCTGGAGGTAACCTGGCACCATCCCTACGGTGAAGCATGGGGGTGGCAGCATCAAGCTGTGGGGATGTTTTTCAGCGACAGGGATTGGGAGACTAGTCAGGATTGAGGGAAAGATGAATGGAGCAAAGTACAGAGAGATCCTTGATGAAAACCTGCTCAGGACCTCAGACTGAGGGGAAGGTTCACCTTCCAACAGGACAACAACCCTAAGCACACACCAAGACAACACAGGAGTGGCTTTGGGACAAGTCTCTGAATGTTCTTGAGTGGCCCGGACTTGATCCCGATTAAACATCTCTGGAGAGACCTGAAAATAGCTGTGCAGCGACACTCCCTATCCAAGTTTGAGAGGATCTGCAGAGAAGAATGGGAGAAACTCCAAGATTGTAGTTTCATACCCAAGAAGACTTGAGGCTGTAATCGCTGCTTATGTAAATGTGATATTTCAGTTTTTTGTTTCTAAGAAATTTGCAAAAATGTATAAAAAACAGTTTTTGCTTTGTCATTATGGGGTATTTTGTGTAGATTGATGAGGAAAAAAACAAGAATTGAATCCATTTTAGAATAAGGCTGTAACGTAAGAAAATGTGGAAAAGGTCAAGGGGTCTGAAAACTTTCCAAATGCCCTGTATTTATCAAGGTCTAGATCAAATGGTATGTTTTAGAACTGCCAGAGCAGTATGGCAAGGAATTGTTGTCTGTGCTGACTAGGTCAGGGAGCGGTGCAGTAGTGAAAGAGTTATTGTGACCATCGGGTCAAGAGCTGTTCTATATTCACAATGTTTATAGACCTCTAATACTCCACAAATATCACTTCCTCGTCTTCCTCTGGCACTTTGTCACAGTTGACAGTCCCAGGGCTTGCCTCATACACAGACCATGAGAGATTGAGTTGTTTGAGAATATGTCCCATAGCTCTAATTCCGTTACCTCACTTTCCCTTAATTTAAATTTTGGTAATTTAGCAGACGCTCTTATCCATAGTGACTTAGTCAGTGCATCCAAATTATCCATATGACCCAAAGATTCTTTCTCATGTTTTAAACTCTCACACGTTTTTTCAAACATGGCAGCTGTTTGCCTCTAACACATTTTTCTTGAACCTGCAATGTAGTGTTGTCACGATAACAGAATCTTGACTTATATACTGATGCCAGGTTTAGTATCACGATACTCGATACCAGGGGGGGAAAAATAAATCGTATTAGCCAATGTCGTAGAGTGGCACTTGATCCAGACAGATCTTTTGAGTTAAATATCATTACATTTGAAATGTTCTATTTAAATTTTAAAAAACAATTATGTAAGCATTAATGAATCAATTGTATAATCATACAATCAATTTGACTTCGTTTTTTACCAATCTAACTAGATAACAACATAATGGTAATCATTTATTTGAATGTTACATCTCTAGTCTATTGATAATCTGGGTAAATCAAGATGTAGCCTAGGCCTATTTACTATACAGGTGAATACATATTCAATAGGACTGTGTGCATGCATTGAGTTATTGATCTTATTTTGGCTGATTTCATGTGGCTACAGGTTAAAAACAATCTGTTTCCCTTCCATTTGGGACTTATTTTATTGTACTGATCAACAACATTTGCATAGAAGAAGCAGTATCTTCTTATATAAGTGTGCGCTGTCTCTTTAACGCCCATGACGTAAGCATTTCACTGTTAGTCTACACTTGTTGTTTACGAAATATATGACAAATAAAATGTGATTTGATTCACACAAACACTCAGTTCGAGGCTCGAGCAAAGATGATCTTGGCCGAATACCAAATGGACCCCTACACCCTATGTACTCGTGGAGATCTGAAAGGATTTGACCGGTGTAAGCAATATGGTAATAGTTCCACCTAGGCTAGGTGGAAATTTCACTATATTACTTATACCAATCAAATCCTCTCAGATCTCCACGAGTGAATAGGGTGTTCGATTTGGGGGTCCATTTGGGATTGGGCGTGGTAGATTAAGTGAACGTATAAAGTTTTTGGTGACAATCAGCTTTAAAATCAGCAATATTTTTCCTTATGGTGTTGCATATTATCATATTAGTAATAGTGTAGTGAATTGATGTTAGCTTCAGCTGTAAGCTAGTAAGGAAAGTTAACCTACAAAGCTGGACGTTACGGGTGCAAATTATTGTATGGGACAATATACAAACGTTTTTGAGAAAGATCCTTTGAAAAATACAATTTCACTAAATGTATTTATTGGTTTCTTTTCATTTTGATAAGGGATGAAAATGCAATGAATTGAAGATTATTTGTTGTAAAAAGTAGTCATTAGATTTGGGGTGGGGTGAGGTTGCGAGAAATCTTGGAGAAACAATGGGGTCCCCAGAAATTCTGTCCAAAAAAATGGTGTCCCTGCTGAAAACGTTTGAATACCACTGCCTTAGAGTATAAGGACAAATTCAGTCTTTCCATGTAATACTGTGGACAGAGGGGCAAATCTGAGCATTGGATATTTTATATACATTATTTAAGCAGAGTATCAGATCTTCTCATATGAAAGGGTCAAAGTTCAGGGAGAGATTGGTTTTTCTGTTTCCTAGACAGGTTTCAAGTCTTCTGTCCTGCTTTTTCTCATCTATCCTCTGCAGTCACAAGATGATTGCCAATGCCTGGCTGCTGGTGCTGCAGTCAGAATGGCCTCCTCGAGCTAGGCATTTTTTCAGAAATTGCAAATAGTAGGCTACTTCTATAGGAATTGTGAAGACATTTTCAGGAAGTTTTTGGATTAAAAAAGGGATGGGCGTGGCAGGGGGCGTGGCAATGAGCATGGTCGGCTCATCAGAGCGGCTACATTTTAGAGGCCCCCATCTTGTCGGTGTAGAAGTGTTTGCATTTTTGCTCCATTTTCCTGCAATTCTACAATATTTCTCCATGGAGCCGTGAGAAAATGCTGCAGCTTTAAACCTAATTTCCTGCGATTCTACATATTCTGCCATGGAGCTAAAATAACATTTTGGTTTTAAAGCTATTTTGCTAAATTTCTATGCATTTTGCCATGGAAATGCTGTGTTCTTTTACTCCAAAATAATAAGAAAATGAGTACTCAATTCTCCCTGATTGTCTGGCTTTTATATAATATTTTTCTCAAAGATTATATTATTTTTTAAATATATAGGTTCATTATCTTTTCTATGTACTTTATATCTGCTTTCTAGCCCTTTATTATTTGTATATTTTTTTTTTACACCATTTGACTTAGGCAACCTGAAAAAACGCTTAGATTGACCGCCCAAGGATTACAATGGCAGAAAAATCCCTGATTTTGTATGTATGTGAGCGAGTTTTAATCCAATGATTGTTGGTCTATTTCAGAGACACTCCATAACTGGGTCCATCTCTGCACCCAAACCCCTCTCCTCTCTGAGTGACAAAAGGCCCAGCTACGCAGACATCAGCATGTCAGGTGAGTCCGCAGAAACACCAACACTGACAACAGAGCTCCATGGATATATTTGTCATTTTTAAGTTTGGAGGTGCTTTGCGACCAAAGCAGTGGGGTGGGTGTCTTTAGCCCCTAAGGAAGCGAGCATGGAGTCAGCAGAGCTTCACGTTGACTTTGATGTGTGGGTTTAATAAAGCACCATAGAAAGTGTGGTGTCCCAGTGACTGGCCTCCCCCATAAATGTTGTCATACATATTCTAGTGGGTTCCAGGGCCTGGAATGTGAACGTGCTATAATGGTCATGCCCTCCGATGTTTAGTTAAATGTCCCTGTTGTTTTTTAACCTCATTCGATGGTACTTGACAGTTCCAGGGCCTGGAATGTTACTTTGATCCCTTGAGAATAAGAGGAAGGAAAAAATCCCTCTTGCTTAAACTAACATTTTGAAGGGAATATGAAGTCACTATTTCAATGCAATGTTTCTGTTTCCTCACTTTGGTTGTGGGGTTGTCATAATGTTTGTGTGTTTCATCCTGTCACTGTCCTCTTCCCTCCACAGCGGAGCATCTTCTCAGGGGCTCCTCTGCCAGCCGCCCTGCCTCTGCTCTCCAGAGGGTGTCCAACATGGACTCATCGAAGGCCATGGCCATCTCAGGTATCACAAATCATGGACATATGAATAGGCCTTGAAATAGATCTACAATTCTTTTAAATGGTTGCCAGTAAAATTAAATGCATTTTGAGAAAGAATTCAACTACATTTATCGGAACACATGTTGTCGCTGGCAGTGAAGACGGGTCACTCACACTGTATCTCTGTCTGTTTGTGTGGTGGCCAGTGTCCCGCAGGAGCAGTGAGGAGATGAAGAGGGACATCTCTGCACCTGAAGGTGGCTCCTCCTCTCTGATGGCCATGGCCTCTGGTTCCTCCCTGTCCTCCTCCTCCCCCACCGCCTCTGTCACCCCCACCGCACGCAGCCGCCTCCGGTAAAACCCTCATCAGCTCCATACCTTTGATACGACACATACTAATCCACTAAGTCCTTTTTATGTTTAAAACTATATTTTGACTATACCAAATGGGCTTTGTGGACTAGCCGGTCAATGGAGTCTGAATTATTTTCTGTCCTCTCCAACGTGGTGTGTTCAGAGAGGAGCGGAAGGACCCCCTCTCAGCGCTGGCCCGGGAGTATGGGGGCTCCAAGAGGAACGCACTGCTCAAGTGGTGCCAGAAGAAGACTGAGGGGTACCAGGTATGTGTTCTTCAGTCAGAACAGACCGGTCAGGTCATTTCACCTCTCGGGTCGCTCTCTTTTAATGAGGATTTATTTTTTAAATGTCTCAATAGTGAGACTCTGGTGGGGTTTTTATAAGCTCAACTATCTGGAGTGATAATCTAATTCAATAACTTTGTCAGAATGTCCATTATTCCTTCAGAGGTCTAGTTCAGTTAATTGTTTTTTAAAGGCCCTCTCCGACACCTATGTCAGCGCATCCTTTATGCTCCCCTCTCAAGTCGTAAACCATTGTAGATGTTGTCATGAGGACTGTTGTCAGTTTTATTGTGTTGTCCTTATGGTTCCTCTCCAACTCTAAAGCATGTGACTGGACCACCAGTGCTTGGGAACGGCTTCAAACGTCATCCACAGAGGGAATAAACATTTGGCTACTATGAAAACTTTATTTATTGGTTGAATTTGCTATTTAGGGCACGTTTTTAAGACCCACTCTGTCATATTGAAACAGCATTTTTTTATGGTCTTGGTTCTAGTGCAGAGAGTGACTGGTCATGGTTCTCCAGGAAGTGCTCCGAATGTTACACATGTCGTGCCAACTGCCTGTCAGAAAAGCTGTGAATTGCCCTGGCTGAGAGGAAGGCAATGAGATTCAATACATTGGGGATTCACACTATAGTGGGATGGAGACAAACCAGCTTACTTTTTTAGGGGGAGGGGGGGGTTCTTCTGTTTTTTTAAATGTTGCTCTTGCTGAGTAAGCAATCTTGTCAGGATTATGATGTGGTGTTAAGAGAGCATCCAGTCAAATGAATCTGAGTAGACACATCATACTCCACTCAATCTTTATGACCTCTTCCTTCAGAGAAACTTGGTAATTCTGATAAAACAGTGTTTGTTCGTGAGGAAAACAAGCCTGTTTATTTCTGACAGTATGGCCACAACAACCTCTCCCTCAACCGTCAGTAAAACAAACGAGTTGATTGTTGACCTCAGGAAGCAGAGGAGGGAACATGGCCCGGTCCACATCAACGGGACTGCAGTCAAGAGAGTAAGCAGTTTGAAGTTCCTCTGAGTCCATATCACAGAGGACTTGACGTGGACCAACACCACCACCACTCTTGTCAAGAGGAAGCAACAGCGTCTCTAGTTCCTAAGGCGGCTGAAGAAATTCGTCATGCCACCCCGGGTCCTCTCCAAATACTATCGCTGCACCATCGAGAGCGTCCTGACCGGTTGCATCACGGCCTGGTACGTGAAATGCTACATCCACGACCGCAAGGCCCTCCAGCGGCTGGTGAAGACGGCCCAGCACATTACTGAGACCGTACTTCCACCCATCCAGGACATGTACTCGAAATTCAGCCTGAGGAAGGCCCGCAGCATCATCAAGGACCCCACACACCCCAGCCATGAGCTGTTCACTCGCTTAGCGTCGGGCAGACGGTATCGGAGCATTAGGTCTGATACCAACAGGCTCAGATACAGTTTCTATCTACAAGCCATCAGACTGCGGAACACTTGAACTGGACTGACCACATGCTTGTACCAGGCGCACCGGTTTGTGTCAAGAAATGCAGTGCTGCTGGGTTTTTCACGCTCAACAGTTTCCCGTGTGTATCAAGAATGGTCCACCACCCAAAGGACATCCAGCCAATTTGACACAACTGTGGGAAGCATTGGAATCAACATGGGCCAGCATCCCTGTGAAAGCTTTCAACACCTTGTAGAGTCCATGCCATGACGAATTGAGGCTCTTCGGAGGATAAAATGTGGTATACTCAGTGTACATTCTCAGTGTACTTTGGTGTCCTCAGTGTACATTGATGCTACACACACATCTCAACTGCTGCTACCAGACTCTTATTAGGATTGTTAAATGCTGCACAATTTTAACACTTGCCCCCAAATCTCCCCTTGCCAAAACACTTCTAAATGACGGACTATAAATGGTGCCTACCTGTAATATAATTATGCTAAAATGTTTTCTATTCTACTGAGCCATTACTTTGTTCGTGTTCTTATCTTTTATTATTTCTTATTGTTGCATTGTGGAGAAGGAACCTGCAAGTAAGCATTTGGTTGGACAGTGTATACTATGTGTATCCCGTACATACTGTGTATCCCGTACATACTGTGTATCCCGTACATACTGTGTATCCCATACATACGACTAATAAAACTTGAAACTAGTAGGAAGATGAAACAACGAGGTGGTTTTATTATGTTTTTTATTTTTTTATTAAACTTTTTCTCCCTTATTTCGTAATATCCAATTGGTAGTTCCAGTCTTGTCCCATCGTTGCAACTCCCTTACGGACTCGGTAGAGGCGATGGTCGAGAGCCGTGCGTCCTCCGAAACTCGACCCTGTCAAGCCGCACAGCTTCTTGACACACTGCTCGTTTAACCCGGAAGCCAGCCGCACCAATGTGTCGGAGTGAACACCGTCCAACTGTCGACCGTGTCAGCATGCATGTGCCCGGCCCGCCACAGCAGTCGCTAGAGCGCCATGGGACAAGGACATCCCGGCTGGCCAAACCCTCCCCTAAACCGGACAATGCTGGTCCAATTGTGCGCCGCCTCATGGGTCTCCCGGGCGTGGCCTGCTGCGACACAGCCTGGTCTCGAACCCAGATCTGTAGTGATGCCTCTAGCACTGCGATGCAGTGCCTTAGACCGCTGTGCCACTTGGGAGGCCCAACGAGGTGCTTTTAGGACCAATGTCTGGGACCCAGTATCTATTGGATTATCAATACAATACACTTCTGCACCCTACATGTCTTTACACTGTACCTTTGCAATACAATAAAAAATGTTTCCCCTCTTTCTGGCAGAACATTGACATAACAAACTTCAGCAGCAGCTGGAATGACGGCCTTGCGTTCTGCGCTGTGCTCCACACCTACCTGCCTGCTCACATCCCCTACCAGGAGCTCACCAGCCAGGAAAAGGCAAGCCTATTTCCTACTGTAGTGATGATAAGTAACAATGTGTCATAGAACTGTAACCAAGTTTCCATCCAACCATTACATGTGGAATATTTACCTGATCAGAAAAAGTTACGACAGGGCTCATGGAAACAGGAAGTCGGTACAATTTCATACATTTCCGACAGACGATTGGTTCGTTCGATGTGGTGGGATCTTTTTGTGTGAGTATAATTATTTGAGAAATGTCGGTGGAAATGCCAAATATTTACTTAATAACCATCATATTGAAGTAAACTTGGAGTCACGCAATGATATGGGCCTACCACCACGACAGGGAAAAGCATTAAATGTTTATAGGCAGATTAAATAAGTTATATTCATGCTAATTTCCAATAGGCTCAATATCGAGGGTAGGCTATTATTTTGAGTTCTGGTGACATGATGATCGGTTCTTGGCTGCCAATTATCAAATAAAATTACATTGCGCTTATCCATATCTCATCATATAATCATCCCCCTGTCCACTTTATCAGCGAAGTCTAGAGATCATGCGCCAAAACCAGATTGTGCAAGTTTACGTGAGTTGAAATTGCAATGGAAATCCATATAACTAACGTTTTTTTTTCGGTACATGGGAACTTAACTACAAACGTCATTTTTATCTGCACTACATCATCAAGCACAGCCTTTCATCCGCAACAAGTCAATTTGATGGAAACATCTCTGGTGGGAAAATGCACATTGTTTTTATGCAGATTTTAGAATATATTTGCATGGAAATCTGTTGCCAATTGGATGGAAACTTAGCTATTGTTTAATCTTTTACAGTTGTCTCAATCTGTCATCAGGGAGCTTTGTAGTGTGTGATTGTGTGTTTTTGTCTCCCGATCTTTAGAGACGAAATTTCACACTAGCCTTCCAGGCTGCAGAGAGTGTGGGGATCAAGTCCACTCTGGTAAGATTCAAGTGAAAGATGAACTGAACTGTGAATAACAGAGGTGTTTTTCACATGAACATATTAAACATATATCTGACATGCTTAGAAATCCAGTTTTTCTAGAGAATCTTTCAGACTCATTTCACCTTAAAAATCACCGCACTGGCACATTGGTGAATTATGACCTGCTATTGTATTGCATATTCAGGATGGTCATTTTTTTGTGTGGGACTGAGGACTGTACTCACAGGCTCTTATAGGCAGACTCCTGTAGAGAAGATAAATATTTTAGATGAAATACTGCTCTCATCGTGCATATGTGCAGACTTGTAGCTATTTTAGTCCTTTTCACAAAATAAGTCCTCACATGAATGTGCATTCAAGAAGTATTCAGACCCCTTCCCCTTTTCAACATTTTGTTACGTTACAGCCTTATTCTAAAATGGATTAAGTCAAATGTGTTCCTCGTCAATCTACACACAATACCCCATAATGACAAAGCAAAAAAAAACGTTTTTAGGAATGTTTGCACATTTATAAAATACTAAAAACAGAAATACCTTATTTACATAAGTATTCAGACCCTTTGCTATGACACTCTAAATTGAGCTCAGGTGCATCCTGTTTCCATTGATCATCCTTGAGATGTTTCTACAACTTGATTAGAGTCCACCTGTGGTAAGTTCAATTGATTGTACATGATTTGGAAAGGCACACACCTGTCTTTATAAGGTCCCACAGTTGACAGTGCATGTCTGAAGCAAAAACCAAGCCATGAGGTTGAAGAAATTGTCCGTAGAGCTCACAGACAGGTCCCCAAGAACGCAATGGTCTCCATCATTCTTAAATGGAAGAAGTTTGGAACCACCAAGACTCTTCCTAGAGCTGGCCGCCCGGCCAAACTGAGCAATCGGGGGAGGCTCGGTCAGGGAGGTAACCAAGAACCCAATGTTCATTCTGACAGAGCTCCAGAGTTCCTCTGTGGAAATGGGAGGAAACAATCTCTGTAGCACTCTACCAATTAGGCCTTTATGGTAGAGTGGCCGGTCTTTGAATGTCCTTGTGTCCCAGCCAGAGCCTGGACTTGAACCCGATCGAACATCTCTGGAGAGACTTGAAAATAACTATGCAGCGACGTTCCCCATCCAACCTGACAGCACTTGAGAGAATCTGCAGAGAAGAATGGGAGAAACTCCCCAAATACAGTTGTGCCAAGCTTGTAGCGTCACACCCAAGAAGACTCGAGGCTGTAATCGCTGCCAAAGGTGCTTCAACAAAGTACTGAGTAAAGGGTCTGAATACTTATGGAAATGTGATATTTCAGTTTTATTATTATTTTTTTTTACTTTGGACACATTTTCTAAAAACAAGTTTTTGTTTTGTCATTATGGGGTATGGTGTGTAAATTGTTGAGGGGGGGAAAACACGATTGAAACTATTTTAGAATAAAGCTGTAACGTAACAAAATGTGGAACAAATTCAAGGGGTCTGAATACTTTTCGAATGCACTGTATATCGCTGCTACCCATAGCTAGATATAAAGCTGGCTCTGTGTGAGTTGTAAACTGACAGATTTGTTGTACGAGTTCAGTTAGATTCTGGAAATGGAAACCGCAAGCTCTAATTTTCTGAATTTATGCCACAAAAGCACATTTCTGACCACAGTTAATTCTAGTCAGGCTGTGGAAATCTGACCTAGACAAACAGCATGTTATTTCAAGTTTTTTGTTTTTGTTTTACCGACATCTCGATATATATATATATAATACAAAGATGAACAAATGGCACAGCCTTTTGTCTGGGCATGATGTAGCTTAATGACAAAGACCCTGTTTATTCAACTTGGTGTCATTCTCTGTTTTGCAGGACCTCAATGAGATGGCCAGTACTGAGAGACCAGACTGGCAGAGTGTGATGACCTATGTCACAGCCATCTACAAGTACTTTGAGACCTGATGTGATCTCTCCACCCAACATGGCAAGCACAACCTGCAGTCCAGCCTGCTAGCTCCTCTGACCTCAGCGCACCTCCAACACTTCAACTCGACATTCAACTCAGCTGTTATGCCTCACTTCACTGAGCCACCCTTCACCCCAACACCCAGCCATGCCGCACACCGTCCGCTCTGTCTCTCGTCTAGACGCCTTCTAGTTTGAGTCACCATAAGAAACGTTCAAATAAGCTCACTGTTGACTTCCTAAAGCTAATCATGGTTATTTCTATGATGAACAGTCTGGCATTTTTCACTGACACATTTTTAGTGTGATGAACACAGCCTAAGGGCACTTCAAGCACCTGTTCAGGGCCTGTTCTGTTTGGGATGCTATTTTTACTCTTATCCATTACTGGATAACCCAGTTGAGGTGATCCTCAGTCCAGATTGTCTGGTTAAACCAATATGATCTGATCTACGATAAGAGCCTGCAGATCTACTAGCTCTACTCTCCGTGACCAGAGTTGGGGAACATGCTACAGACTATCGCAGCCTTTGTGCCTTGCACCCGGCTTTGATTCTTCTAACCAAGTGGTTATCCCAAATGTTTAAGCCAAACCATACCCAGTGTGCAGTGTGTCCACCCTAGTAATCATGGGACACATTTTCTATGGAAATCAGACAAGGCATTTTTTGCTCCATTGTCTTCCTGACCCATTGAACACTGTGAAGGGGCCTCTTCTATTATGGATTAAGTGCCTGTTTGATTTACATCGCTGGAGATTTACTAAGAGACGGTTGGAGCAAAAATTGCTAAATGAAATGTTTCAATGGTCCATGCTTTCAAAGCATCTTTGGAGGAATCTAAGTGAAGCTTTTTAGAAGTGATTCTGCAGTTCTATGAACACTAGCTACATCATAAGGGAAAAGCTGTCAGGTGCTCTCTTGGTCACCTGTAAGATTCAAGTTACAATTGAATGTGCTTTTGGACTATTTTTAGGAGAGTGATCATTGCTACGTTAACATAATTTGTTTTGCTAACAGAGACCAACTAATAGAAAACAATGGGCTATACAGAACCAACACAATGTCTTTCAGTGATCGTTTTCTCAAATAGAACTGTCTTAATCCTGAACCAAAAAAGTAACTTGCTCAAGTGTCCTATCTATGTGAAGTCAAGGGCTAGACTTGCCAAAAGTCCTAGCTCTTGGTGATTTGATTGTGGTAAATGTTTCCCCAGCATGTTGAGTCTCAGGGTTGGATGTTCTCTTGTTGTTGTCATCAATCATGATAGGGGAAGAGTTTTTGTCAGATGCAGAATGCATCCGTTTTGCTGCTGGAGCCAAATGTATTAACACATTGTTCGTTTTGACACATTACTTCCACCAACAGCAGACTGAAACTCCCAGGATTGGTCACAGTCCAGTTGTCTTGAACTGTAAGATTTTTGTGTTATTAGAGACTCTGAGCTCAACAATGACTAAGTTATTGTGTGTGTAACCTAACTCTGTAACTTGATATACTCCATCTTGCTAGTAACATTTAACATGGGGGAGGTGGGGGGGGGGGGGGGTGCAAATACTAACTACAAGAAATGCACAAGGAACTCATAGGTACATTTTATATTTGAGCTTCGTGTTATCACTTGCCACCCAATTGACTTTATTGATAAAGCTGTACTAACACTAATCATGTGTAAATCAATTCTATGTAGTTTACATAGTCACGAAGAAAGATGTTGGAATGAAGAATGACTGCGTTATGTTTATTGAGCCTCTGCTTATTAAAGTTTGTGTGGGTTAATTAGCATGGTTTAATCCACCGTGGAGTGTAGTGATGCAAGTGTTACAAATGTTAATGTAAACTTCATATAATGTGAATCTATGACTTTTCATCACACTGCTGCACTGATGTCTCTCCTAAACTCATAATGTATGATGACGATTTGCCTTTCATGTGGTCCCAACCACACTCCTGTATCATTTCAGAATGGTACAGTATGCAATTGATACTCCCTCGTTGGCGTACCATTTTGGCTTAGGCCCCCTTACAGCTATGATCTAACACACTTGCATGTGACCATAACTTTGTAGGGACAACATTTTTCTGAATATATTTAAAAGCACATTTGCACCTGTCTGCTTGACAAGCCACCTCCCCCCCAGCTGTACAGGTGCACTGCATGGTGTTTGACAGAAGCACAACTTGAAACACAAGTGCTAGGTTTTTTGTGTCGATCAGTGTGGTTGGCGAGTAAGACTGAGCGGTTAAATGTTGTGTTGGTAGTCCTTTGTATGGATAAATACTCATTTGTGAGAGCGCATGTGCTGTTATTATTATCATTATCATGTACGGTATTTACTATTGAACAGTGAGCACAGTATGTCAACTCTAACTAATGTATTTATGATTCCCATTGCTATACTGCAACCCGGTCTTAAATTTGATTTGCATAGGATCCAAACACTAGTTGGTCTGCAATTATTCTATTATGTGAAGCTTCTCTGCGCCTTCTTGCCAAGTGTTAAAAATGGAATCTCTTGATCATGTTCCAATGGACATTGGTATTGATAAGTGGTCCTTCATGTTGTGGTCTATGAGGACTGAAACCTTGCCCTAACATTCTACTCAACTGTACAGTGTAGACAGAATGTAGTTGGCCTAGTAGATAATACAATGTGTTAAAATATCAGGATGATACCATCTTGACATATCATCACCACTGAAGAACATTGGTCTGGTTTGCTTGAGTTCGTTCAATAAGTTGCTCATATTTTCCATGGCTTCTGTATTTCGCTCTGCATTGTCTTCCATTTCTTTCTACACTACATCACAAAAAATGTGAAAAGAACTTAAAGCATGTTTTTATTTTTACGGGTCCGTTAGAAGTTCATTCTGTTTACTTGAAAGGTTGAGTTTTTCTAAGCTGCATTCTTTTGGTTATTATTAATGGTGCCTTTTGCCTACACATGTATGTCATTCTTGCCAGAGCTTTACTTGGTAATAAGGAGGCCAAGAGACCCATGTTTCCTTTTGTCTCATTCTGTCTCTAAGTCATGATTGCCACTATATTAATTGCCAATGGAGTATCTTGAAGCAAAATGTATCCTGTTGATTGGGTAATGATAATATCAAGAGTATGGTGTAAGCCAAATGCACATTATGATAATCAACAATTCGGCAAAAAAATCAAAAGGCTTATCTGTATTTATATTGTTTTGTTTTGCAGACAAGTAATATTAAAGAATCATTGCAACAGGAATGTGTTATGTTTTGTGAAGGCATAAATGAATTTGCCATGTGGTTAATTCAGTCATATCCTGCTTTTGATAGAGTAAGAGGCTATGATTTAACTGTTGCACTGAATGTATTATCAGATTACTGGTCTGAAGTTAATGAAGGCACTGATAAACAAAAAGCATTCCTTGCTTGTGAAACAGGCAACACTAATATTAACTCTACTCTGTAGTGCTAGGGCATATTAAAGCTACTGAGATAATTTAGATCAAATTAGATTGTGATGAATGAAGTGTTTAATTCAGTCCGCTAGCCTGTGGGATTTGGAATACAGCAGCAACCTTTGTTCTGATAAAGAGCGATTATATATACTGAACAAAAATATAAACGCAACATGTAAAGTGTTGGTCCCATTTTTCAAGAAGCAGATTAAACAGCATGATCATTACACAGGTGCACCTTGGGCCATTCTAAAATCATGGGCCACTCATGATCATTACACAGGTGCACCTTGGGCCACTCTAAAATGTGCCGTTGTCACACAACACAATGCCACAGATGTCAAGTTTTGAGGGAGGATGCAATTGGCATGCTGCTCAGGAGTATTTCTGTATTTTTGTTCAGTGGAATGATGCGATAAGACCCAGATTCACCCAAATAAGCTGTTTCTCTATGAACTGTTTGGTAACTGTTGAACAGATAATGATTTGAAGGTTTTAACAAAAAAATGTATATTTTATTGTAAAGACAGGATTCATATCAAAGTGAACCCCTCAGTAATGGTGTATTATTTTAGTTTGCACACAATACAACACAAGTCAAGAGGATAATATGGAGATTAAAAAATATTCTGATTCAAGACCTGAATATTTCCAATATGCACAATCAAATGTGAACTTTAGCCAGTGATCTCATTCCCAAGTCTTGGGATAATATCTGTTCAAATGTCAAAGATGAAGTCCATAGCCTGTAAAGTCTATTACTAACATGGCAAATATTACCAGATGTGAAGATAGGTTTTACAGTGTATACCAGATGAAGAGCTCAATCACAATGCTTTCCCTTCCATGTGTTTTATTCTGAATAACAAATCAGCCAAAACTTTTTTTTTCTATGTTAGGGTTGTGCGGGTCAGCTGTTTGTTCACCTGAACTCACCACCAGTTGCTAATTTAACGCAATGCATGGTAAATCTGGTTTTCTGCAGTGGCCATATAGCATTTACTTTGAGATGGAGCCTCCAACCACATTTTCAGATCAAGCATAAATTGGCTTTAACCCATCTACAATGCCAGACTATATGTGATGAAGTGAAGGCCTGCAGCCTACCCTAAAAGTAAATTTATGCTTGATCTGAAAATGTGGTAGGAGACTCCATATGTGTGACGCAGAGCCTCTGGGTGCATGCAGAGGCCAAGTTGAGCTCCATACCGAATTGCCATGCGCCTCCCAAATGTTGTAACAATGCGGAGGGCACCTTATAGGTCTACATTGACATGATTGGTTGACGGTAGGTGGGAGCAGCTGGTCCTGTATAAACACAAACTCACTTCGTTGACAACTTCCTTCACAACAGCTCTGCTCAACAGCTCTGGCTTAGCGCAAGAAGTATGAATGCACTGAATTCTGCAGAGGCCATATCACTGCAAATGCTGCATGATACGCCTTTAACCCGCACATTTAAATGTAGAACATGCACTGTACAATTTTCTTAAACATTTATTGGAACAATAATGTTTTTCTTCAAAGTTTCATAATTTATTTATTGAATAGGCTATTTAGGCCTATTGAACAGTAGCCTAATGTTTTTCTGAAACAGAAAATCTCAACAGCGTAAATTGATACCTTACACATGCTTTTGTGAAAAATAAATCCTATTGAAATAAACTCCGAGATTGTCCTCTTTGTCTCAGTTGATTGATGTTAACATTTTCTGCCCAAGTTCCCAAAAGCATTTGGCTATTATCCTATGTTGTGCTGCTGGGGTCACGTGTCAGTCTGGTCCGCCTGTGCGATATTGAACCGAGGAGAATCGGTTTAAGCATCAGTAGTCAAACAGTGGTAGCGCACAAATTGCCTATCAAATTACGTTCCCCGGCTATGATCCTTTACAGAGCGCGTTCTATCTGACGCCACTTAAAACGTAGGCCTATAATATGAATTACTTTATTCGAGCGATGTTTATTGACATGATGCAAACTATTTCTATTAGGTTGTGATTCATTTGGAATAAGACACGTCGAGGGATACATTGAAAAGGTACTTTTTTGGAAATGTAAATAGGATTAGAATAGCATTAGATAGAAGTCCAAGGGTTTGTATTTCTATTTAGAGTATTTTATTTAAATCCAATTAATGAATAGCCTAATTAAATATTTTGAAAGTTTATGCAACAGTTATTGATCCGGGTGCGATCAAAATCATTTTCAGCCAGGTATACAGAAACTGGACAGTAGCCTATGCCAAGTTTTTTTTATGGACAATTGTGCTCGGTACATTTTGGGGAGTGTTTGGAATTACTTTATGGATTTCTAGACATTGTATTTACACAGATTATCTTGTATGTTCTGGTGTCCCTCTTTTGATGGAGAGTTACAGGAGGGAGACGAGAGAGCTAGGGAACAATACTGTCACTTTCTGGTAAGGATAATGTTTATGGGTTTGCCAGGTATAGGTTTCCACATGTGAACAGGATGTAGCAGGTTTTACCACGATGATTTTACTTCTCCAGGTAATCTACTAAAGTGTTTTCTGGGCAAACAGTTATACATTAAGCTGTTTATGTTTATTAAGGCCCTGTATGCTCAGTTGGTTTGTATTCATGGACATTATTTGAATTCCTTTACATTTGTGTCAATCTGAAACATATAGTACCTTTCAATTGAGATATCAATGCACTTCGAATACACCCCTTTGGTTTACATCCAACCACCAGGACCAACTGTTGAGCAGAATACTGTCAGAACTCTTGTTGGCTACAACTGTTGAGAAACATTTCAGGATGGAATATAAATGTATTTAACATGATTGACTATTCATGCCCCTCAAGTGCTGTCAAAGAGGACAACTGAAATACAGTGTTATTACCTAGCTGTTGTAAGGTGACTGGGACAGGGTCACACATACTGTTCACATTGAGATATCACTTCTAATCCAGTTGTAACCTTTATATTAAATGTACCACTTTGCACCTTCACTTGTGACTAGGTCTGTGTGATGGTGAACATAATTATGCCTCGTCCTTTCTCACATGCAGTATAGAAATGTAGCCATATTAGGCTTTCTACATTGTCAAAGGGGTTTTCCTACAGAGGACTACCCTATGACTATTAGATCTGTCACTGTTGGGTTACCTGTGGTCAAAGACTGACACAATTTGCAACCGCCTCTTTTTGCGCCTTATACTGTATGTGTGTGATAAAGGTTAAACAGTATGGAAACTTACACAGTGACTGAGATCGGTCTGAAAAAAAAAAAGCTCAGTCCCACCAAAAGGGAAATGTTTCTGAGAGCAAAGGCCTTTCAGTTCCAGCACAGCTGCTATCTCCTGAAACAATGAGTAACCTTCAAAAACATCCTTAGCTTCAGCGTGGGAATTCTCCTCCATAAACATGATGAGAGTTCTGTACGGAAGGAGCTTGGAAACCTCTTCACTCTCACATACAATTCCAGGGAATTCAGTGTTGCGTAGTGACCTCAGTTAATTGACAAATTAGACCTAATTTAAAACAATTGTTGAGTGTATATTATGCCTGCTCTATTCTCAAATTACATTCTGCACTACTTGAATTGTTTTTCTTTTTTTGTCTTGAGCATGACGACACCCATCTAACAAAATCGAAATTATTAATTTGGTGTTCTCATAACCTCATTTAGTGAATCTTTCTCTGGACGTCCTCAATACTCCTCTCCCCTTATCAGGCAGGGGTTGGGCAATCTCATGGGGACATATAGAACATTCCGGTCCCTGAAGCATATTGTTTCCTCGCTCTGGTACAGCTGACATTTAACTCACTGGGATAGTAGCTCCATAACTCCATCGTGTCATTCTGACGCTGGTTATATTTCCCCTGACCCCTGGTTTACAGTTCAGTGACTGTTGTTAATGGGGTAAAGAAGAATTGGTGGGAAGCCAGTTATCATGTGTTAACATGAACACTGCAGTTGCCCAGGTACTTTAGTGGGGGGACTATTTCAGATCTTGATGTTGGTTTTGGATCGAGTATGAATGATGATGAACAGCAGTTTTATGGGGAATACAGTACAGTAATGTAAAGTAAACACTGAAATTGTTACTTTACAGTGTGTTTTACTTGCTACATTGGAAATTCCAGTGTATCATGTCAAATAATACACCGTCAGATTTATTGTTTGACTTGAAACGTGGTTAATATTTGATGGAAATGATCAGTGTAATATTCATTGGTATTTTCTGCAGTCATTTCCTGTTTCGGCATTCAGCACTTCCACTTTATTCACTCTTTCTTCCCTTTATCTGCAGCAGTATGACACTTGTGATCACTTCCTGGCTCAGTCTCAGCCCCATTGGAGTTTCATGCTAAATCGTGCAACAGTGAAGAACTTGAGAGGAGAGCACCAGACAGGACAACGGATACGATAACAGAAGGTTGGACTGCTTCTCTGACCACCAACTGTGGGACTTCTAAGAGGCTTTAAGGTGAAGTGGTCTCAGTGTTTGGAGAGCTCAGCCCTAGTCCCATGCAGTGAGTTAAGCCCTACAGGGTCAGGCCACCGCTACCAGCCTGCAGCTATGGACCTTGAGGAGAGTGGTCCTCCTTCTTCCTCAGTGACCTCGCTGCTCCTCTCACCATGCTGAACGATGCTTCCTCTGTCATCTACATTGTGCTGGAACTGCTGATCGCCATACTATCCGTGCTGGGCAATGTGCTGGTCTGCTGGGCCGTCTGCCTCAACAGCAACCTGCAGAACATCACCAACTTCTTTGTGGTGTCCCTGGCGATGGCAGACATTGCTGTGGGAGTGCTGGGTATCCCCTTCGCCATCGTCATCAGCACAGGCTTCTGCTCCAACTTCTATGGCTGCCTCTTCATTGCTTGCTTTGTGCTGGTGCTCACCCAGAGCTCCATCTTCAGCCTGCTGGCCATCGCCATAGACCGCTACATCGCTATCACGATACCTCTCAGGTCAGTTCAACATTGTATGAACATAACAGAGAATGTGCTAACATGTTGCTGCCGTCATGCTGCTTTCCTCTCTGAGAGTTCAGACCCAATTACGGACAAAGCGGTTAGACATTAAGCTTTGTAAAGATTTTCAATGTACCCTATGAGGTTGTATAGTGTTATTGATTGATTTGCATACCCGTGTTGCAGGTACATTGTGTAGTTTTCATGCCAGTAGCAAATAGCAAAACAAATCTGAAGTAAATCTTAAAACCTGTGAGAGTTATTTTCAGAATAGAGCAGCAGAGGACCGTGCTATTTTTTGAATGAACTTGAAATCTTTAGCCCAAATGGCCAGAAGAGCTTTTTTGATTTCCTCAGTGGATCCAGACATAAGTGGAATCTCCTTTGACTACGAGTTTATACAGACCATGACCCCTCTTCAGAACTATACACATGTCAAAAACGTTAGCCGTTTAAACAACTTGTTTATTAAACGAATATAAATTACATTATGCCTTGAAATGAATTAATAATCAGTAATTACTTATACACTTTTTTGATAGTGTGTGCAGACTTATTGCATCCAAGATAGTTTGTTGTTCTGAGTTTAGGGCTGTGTTCCTGCATCTCTCATAGCTAACCTTTGAACTTTAACATCTTGAGAATGTGGCAGAAATAGGCCAAATAGCTTAGCTGTTCTCTCACACTGACTGACAGACACACTCGAAATAGACGTTCCTTCCAAATGCTAACATTTTGTTTTTAAGCATCTATTTTATTACTTAAACGAGATGTTTTCCCATAAAAAAAGAGTGTGTGAATGATATGCCTATTATAATGTTTATTATTTAACTCACTATCCCTTAACCTCTGGGAGAATCTAACCCTCCAGAGAGACAACTCATGCTCCCCAAGCCAACAGAGTATGTTTGCCTCCAGAGTGGCGCAGTGGTCTAAGTCATCACTACAGACCCTGGTTCGATCCCAGGCTGTGTCACAGCCAGCCGTAACCGGGAGACCCATGAGGCGGCACACAATTGGCCCAGTGTTGTCCGGGTTAGGAGATGGTTTGGCCAGCTGGGATTTCCTTGTCCCATTGCTCTCTAGTAACTCCTTGTGGCGAGCCGGGCGCCTGCAAGCTGACTTCGGTCACCAGCTCGACGGTGTTTCCTCCGACACATTGGTGTGGCTGGCTTCCGGGTTAATCGAGCATTGTGTCAAGAAGCAATGCGGCTTGTGTTTCGCATGGCTCTCAACCTTCGCCTCTCCCGAGTCCGTAGGGGAGTTGCAGCGATGGGACAAGACTATAACTACTAATTGGGGAGGGAAAAAACCCCAGAGATTGTGTGTTTTACTAACAGAGTCCATATATTTTTTGTTCCAACAGGTACAATAGCCTGGTGACGGGCCAGCGTGCCAAGGGGATCATTGCTGTCTGCTGGGTGCTGTCCATCATCATCGGCCTGACTCCAATGTTGGGCTGGAATAAGTCCACTGAGCGCCCCAACAGCACCTGCTCCCCAGGCCTGATGGAGTGTCTGTTTGAAGAGGTGGTTGTCATGGACTACATGGTCTACTTTAACTTCTTCGCCTGTGTGCTAATGCCTCTGCTGCTCATGCTGGTCATCTACCTGCGGATCTTCATGGCAGCTCGGCATCAGCTGAAGCTCATAGAACTAAAGGCTGTCCACGGGGGGAAGTCCCACTCCACCCTGCAGAAGGAGGTCCAGGCGGCCAAGTCGCTGGCCATCATCGTGGGCCTGTTTGCCATCTGCTGGCTGCCGCTGCACATCATCAACTGCTTCACCCTGTTCTGCCCTCAGTGTGCCCGCCCACCCCTCTGGATCATATACGTGGCCATCATCCTCTCCCACGGCAACTCGGTGGTCAACCCCTTCATCTATGCATACCGCATCCGGGAGTTCCGTCACACCTTCAGGAGGATCATCCGCCGCCACTTCCTGGGCCTCCACCGCCGGCAGCTGTTTGAGAGTGGTGGCAGCACTCGCACCTCCACCCACAACAGCGTCTGTGGCTCAGTGAGGGTTAAAGCCAACTGCCTCAGCTTCGACCTCCACACCGAGCACAACACCTGTAGCTGTGAGAGCCATGTCACACCTGCAGGGGCCGTTCTGACCTCAGCGCCCATTCACAACCACCCTCTTGCCGTGATTAGTTTCCACAATCACAATGTGAGCCCCCCTCTGCCACAGCCTCTCATACAGACACAGACACAACCCTTATGTCATCCCCTGCAGTATGGGGACCACCAGCAGTCTCCTAATGGAACGGAGATGGAAGAGGTAAAGGACAGGCAGGATCTCTCCCCTGTCCAGGTCAAATCACTGTTCTATAAACATAAAACCTGCTTCACCAAGCTTTCTGGGGTGTCCTGATGGATACAGAATTGGCACCAGACAGCTACTAAGGATCCCTTAACACCTGGCCTTTTGTGTGAAATTACTCAGATGCTCTTATTTTTTGGGAGTCAGCTCTGAGTGTAATGGTAGATTACTGGGTAGGCAGGCTCACAAGCTGAGGATCAGAGTTTGGATGTATCGCATGTTATCTAGATGGCCCAATGCCAAATACTTGGAGGCATTCTATCAGCAGGGATTCTAATAGTGGAGCCGAGCTTCTACACAAAGGCAGCCATACAAAACAAACTGTATATGCACCATTTATTTTGTATTTCAATTGGACCTTTCAGCTTCTTGAAGCAAAAATCGTTGTAGTTATTTATAGCAGAAATGTGACTTGAATGGTTCAATGTGATTCTGTTTATTCTCTTGGTCTGTGACGTCATGTGGTGCTTAGATCTGAAGCTTCACAATTGACTCTTGTTCTTTGCCACCTAGTGAGCCCTAAAGAAATAACATCGACGTGATTGGATTACTCTTGTGTATTTGGGGATGGCAGGGATGTTTCAAGCGTGTGAAAAGGGGACAGTACTACTTCATTGATTTAGCATGTTTGTGTCCCATATAGATGGACGTGATGATAGTACATTTCCTTTAGACGTTCAGGCTTATGATCTTGCAAATGTATGAATGCAACAAAGCTCAAATCTGCCTAGCTAAGAGTTTTTCAATGATAATGGTTTTAAACTATTTTGAGGAGGATCTACTAATCTACCACTGTGCACTTTCTCTACATTACACTTCTTTCAACTTGTCTAACTGTCAGTAGCACAAACCTGTGCAGATCCTTCAGATATCACAGACAATTAAATGGTACAAATAAATAATGACATACACCTTATATTTTTTACTAAAATGACTCTCTCACAAGTGTTACATATCCATGGCATTCTGTGCATTCTCACATTTCGGATGCAATGCATGCAGCAATACCTCCTGTCCAAAAATAAATCTATTTTTTAAGTAAATCGTTTTTTTTGTTTCCATGTTGAACTGTTTAAGTATTACAAGTACTGTACAGTTTTCCCAAACATGAATTAATAAGTGCAGAGAAAGCTACAGGGCTCACCGTGGCTTTGCTCCCAGAAGGGAGGAGTTTTGGACAAAGGGAAGTGAAGCTCCATAAGAGGGCTGGTCAGTCTGTGGAGGGGGCAGACCAGACCAGATGGGCCATGGGATTTGGTGCCCTGTGCCCCTGATTTCTACAGCTTTCCCAGCTTTTATCCAAATTCCCGGATGATTCCAGGTTACGGGGCACAGGGCATTCTCCTTTTAATGTCCTCCCAGGGGCTTCCTGAAATTACACTGTGGTGTTTTTTAAAGATGCTACCAGCATAATTTACTGGTGTTTTCTACACAACAACATCCTGACTCTCACCCCCTTTCTGACATGACTAAATAAGACTTCCACAACTCATCCTTTTAGAAGTGGCCATTCTGGCCAATATCTCTTTCACTCACCACTTACTTGTTTAACAATGCCATCCTCACCCAAATGTATCTTTACTGTACTAACCTCTATATCAACAGTATACTGTACCTGTGACTGGAGGGTAATTTGTGAAATGTTTATTTAACCTTTATTTAACCAGGAAAAGCCCTTTGAGACCTAGAGTCTCTTTTTCAAGGGAGACCTGGCCAAGAAGGCAGCAACAATCAATACATTACATAATTAAAACATACAACAATACAATACAACACAACATGATCCAGCCTAAAAAAAAGCATTTACACTCCTCCGTAACAGAGTCTCCCATCAATATTTAAATGAATTCAGTAGCACTAAGATATCTAGATGAAGCATGGATTGTGGATTATTCCATGCATCTGGTGCACAAGAAGAGAAGGCAGTCTTGCCTAATACTGTGAATGTCCTGGGGACTTTAAGTAGCAACCAATTAATGTTACAGACATAGCTTCCTTCCTGTCATGACTCAGTGATCCTGATACTGTACATGGTTTACTGTACATTTGGCCATGAAAAATGGTGCTCACTGAACAAGGCTAATCTAATTTTCTCACTGAGTGGCTCTATAGTGCCTCATTCACTGGCATGTACAATCTATCAAGTGTTAGATGGTCTGGTATTCTTGTCTCATCTGATTGACAGTGTAATTTGAGCAGTAACAACGCACATTCTCTTCATGGTCGTACAATGGGAAAGAGTTGATTGATAGTTCAGCGTTGATGGTTTAATCATGACCCTTTTCGCACTAACTCTCTTCATTCATTTATTATCTGTCCTGTTGCCTACTCACTTTATCCTTACCTATAGTACATATCTACCTCAATTACCTCGTACCCCATGCACATTGACTCGGTACTGGTACCCTGTGTACAGTATATAGCCAAGTTATCATTACTCATTGTGTATTTATCCCTCCTGTTATTTTTCAATATATATATATATTTTTTTCTATATTTATTGTTGGGAGGGACTGTAAGTAATCATTTCACTGTTATTCTACACCTGTTGTTTGCGAAGCATGTAACAAACACAATTTGATTTGATGTAGCATACAAGTCAGCAGGACGTGCCGTGAATGGACTGAGGTCCCCAGATGATCTCCTGTACTGGTCATTGTTATGGTGTTATGTGCGGAATGTGTGGAATGTATTAAATACAACTTGTGTGGTATTATGAAATAAGAGGAAAAGCTCAGATCCCTGATCCTAACGTTTCTAAACAAAAGACAAATCATTTCTCTCTTAGATTTGTTGTGATGATGCGAATGGTAACAACTGGCTTGTCATTATAATTCACTAGGTAGTAGAGTAGCATTGCCTCTACGTGTAATGGTCAGTCTAATCCCAGTTAGTGGTCGGCTGACAATAAACCCGCGAAGTCATCCCCCACAGTATCTAAGTCAGACCTCAGTGTTCAACAAGTAGCAGTAAAAGCCAGAGGACTTGTGTGTCTGTGTGTTGACTCCATGGAAACAAACAATAACACTTCCCTCACATAAAAGGTTCTGTCTTCTCTTCTATTGAAAGGAGAGACGAGGGGGAGTCAGATGGGTTATCAACCAGGGGGAATGTGCTTTCGATGTGTGTATAAGACAAACATTTTTGCTTGCTCTGCAACAGTTCAAAACAGTTTACAGGTCTGGCTTTAAAATGCCAAATGGATAACGTATCCTGTCAACTGTTGGTTTACTCAGAGCAACTGCAGAAGCAATTCACAATGGCCTCCTCAGTGCAGAAGCTTAGTCACTAAGTATGACAGTAGTCAACAACATAGATTTTCTTTTTTTTGTTGTTGACTATTGTGGCACTGTGTGCTAAGCCCAAACTCATCACTCCTTTGGCTCTATGGAAGAGGCGAGTGCTTCAGATACTTGTAGCAACATTATGGGAGGTGGCTTTAGAGGTCTGGTCTGAAGCGTTTTGTGTAGAGACAAGGTGAAATGTTTGTCACCGTGCAGTTTGGAGGTAAGTGAAAGACAGTGCTATATCATCATCATCATGATGGAGTATAATTCCATCATCTCAATGGAGGCCAACAGCTGACCTCTAATGAAAACTTCGGAGACCTATGGAGATTTAAACAGATCATTTGAGAATAACACATTTAAACATTAGATGTACTTTTGTGATGTACGATGTCATATGAATGTAATACAATGTTATAGGAAATGTACAAACGTACTTCTCTTTTCTTACTTTGAAAGAGGGCCAAACAGAACTGTTTAACCTGAACTGCAGGGTGATAGACTTCATCCACAGTTTGAAGGAGAGATGTTGTCTGGATTCTCAAGGTGCAGTTCCGTACATCTCCTACAGAGCAGAATCATTTACAGTTGAACTTCAGATATGTTGTATTAGATTCTTTATTCAACCTCAGAAGCACCTGATAGTGTTGTTTGTATTTGTATTTATTAGGGATCCCCATCAAGCTACTCTTCCTCGGGTCCAAACACATAAAGACAATTGCATTACACATAAAACAAAATATTTTAAACATTATTTTAAAAAGATAAGAGTCTGAAAGCATGATACAAATACTATTGAATATATATTATACAGTACATTTCCGTGTGAGGTTATATGCACATGGTATCTCTGCCAATGACTGGAAATTATAGAAACAGCCTGCCAGATTGTTTCCTGACTGAGTAAATACCAATAAGTGAAAATGTAATAGACAGAGAGCCCAGTGTAAAGGTCACATTACAGATGTACTCTACAGACTGTGTGGATCTGATGGACAGGACAGGGGAGCTGGTGAACCTGAGTGAAAAGGAGAAGAGCATGGAGCAGGCCAGCAGTCTGATGAAGGAGAGGCACAGCTATGTTCTCATACGCATCTGCAGTGAGTCTCTCCAAATATAATAAACGCACTAGGCTGTGTATGTCTAAAGAGCCCATTGGATCAAAGAGTGGTTTCTCACATTGCCTGCTCTACACACGATTACTAGGCCTACTAATATGTTATAGATAGGTTGATAAGGCCAGGCACCACAGGCAAAAATTGTGATTTTGCTTGCATTTGTAAATTTTCAGATTTTGGGACATTTTGCAACTACAAATAAATCGGCAATAATGTATATAAATACTTGATTTGTATAATTTTATCTCAACTCCGTCAATTACACCTGCCATAAATGTTGTTCTCGTTAGCATTTTTCACGTAGAACTTCTACCTCTAATTTTAAAACTTTCCATGTTGAATTATACATCATGCAAAAGATTGTTTTCCGGTGTTGTGCCGAAAAGCTCCCCCCTGTCAGATTGTTTTCTAGAGCCCTAGAAAATGGTGAAGATCCAACCAGTCGCAAAAACCATGGAAGCCATTTTTTTAAATAGAAAATGGTACCTCAAATCAAATGTTATTGGTCACATACACGTGTTTAGCAGATGTTAATATCAGTAATATCTAACAAGTAATATCTAACAATTTCCCAACATATACTCAATACACACAAATCTGAGTAAGCAAATGGAATGAAGAATAACACAAAAAAATTCTGTGCTAACAATGTAAGAAATAATACATTAAAAAAACGAAATACTGCAAAGTTTCCTAAGAGCTAGAAGCGAGGCAGCCCTCTCTGTCGGCTACCCTTATATCATAGGATGTCAAAAACTCCAAGATGGCGTAGCAGTCAGACGTCTTTGTCTTGTCGTGTCCCGTGTATATCTTTTTTTTCTTCGTATATATTTTTCATATTTTTAACCTCAATTTCAACATACTCTCCTGCAACCCGCCTCACCCAATGTGGTATGGATCTGCTATTTTCTATTCTTTAGAACCGGAAACCCCAACAGAAGCTTGCCAGCTAACTAGTAGTCAGTTAGCCACTGCTAGCGGTCATCAGCTAACCTCAGCCCGGACAACTCCTGCCAGTCTGCACAGCACGATTCAACCCAGAGCATATCGGACTGCTCTTTCTCTACCCCATCTACCACATCTCCACATCTCCGGATTCCTACCGCAAGCTCTGAACCTTTACATCGGATCATCGCCGCCATCTAGCTGCTATCCGAGTGGCAACTCCTGGCTAACGTCTCTGTCCCGAATCAAGCACCAGTTAGCCTGGAGCTAGCCCCGAGCTAGGCACACCTCCTGGCTAGCTGAAGAGGTCCATCAGCCAATTTCTTGGGCTTCAATATCTATTTTGCCAATTGGCTTGGACCCTTTTACTGCCTACATGGAGCCCTGCCGATCCATCACGACTGGTCTGCCGACGTAACCGTCCGAGGGGGCTTCAACAGACTCTTCCGTCACGACGTCCCCTAAGGCCCTACTGCTAGCCTGCTAGCCCCGGCCTGCTAGCTGTCTGAATCGCCGTGTCTCCAGCTCGTCTAGCTACTCACTGGACCCTATGATCACATGCCCACGTATGCCTCTCCGTAATGTCAATATGCCTTGTCCATTGCTGTTTTGGTTAGTGATTATTGTCTTATTTCACTGTAGAGCCTCCAGCCCTGCTCAACATGCCTCAGCTAGCCCTTTTGTTCCACCTCCCACACATGCGGTGACCACACCTGGTTTAAATGGTGTCTCTAGAGACAAAACCTCTCATCATCACTCAATGCCTAGGTTTACCTCCACTGTATTCACATCCTACCCTACCCTTGTTTGTACATTATGCCTTGAATCTATTCTTCCGAGCCCAGTAACCTGCTCCTTTTACTCTTTGTTCCGAACGCACTAGACGACCAGTTCTTATAGCCTTCAGCAATACCCTTATCCTATTCCTCCTCTGTTCCTCTGGTGATGTAGAGATTAATCCAAGCCCTGCAGCGCCTAGCTCCACTCCCATTCCCCAGGCGCTCTCATTTGTTGACTTCTGTAACCGTAAAAGCCTTGGTTTCATACATGTTAACATTCGAAGCCTCCTCCCTAAGTTTGTTTTATTCACTGCTTCAGCACACTCTGCCAACCCGGATGTCTTAGCCGTATCTGAATCCTGGCTTAGGAAGGCCACCAAAAATCCTGAAATTTCCAACCCTAACTATACATTTTTCCGACAAGATAGAACTGCCAAAGGGGGCGGAGTTAGCCTGCAGAGTTCTATCATACTATCCAGGTCTGTGCCCAAACAATTTGAGCTTCTACTTTTAAAAATCCACCTTTCCAGAAACAAGTCTCTCACCATTGTTATAGACCACCTTCAGACCCCAGCTGTGCCCTGGACACCATATCTGAATTGATTGCCCCCCATCTATCTTCAGAACTCGTACTGTTAGGTGACCTAAACTGGGACATACTTAACACCCCGGCCGTCCTACAATCTAAGCTAGATGCCCTCAATGTCACACAAATTATCAATGAACCTACCAGGTACAACCCCAAATCCGTAAACACAGGCACCCTCGTAGATATCATCCTGACCAACCTGCCCTCTAAATACACCTCTGCTGTCTTCAACCAGGATTTCAGCGATCACTGCCTCATTGCCTGAGTCTGTAATGGGTCTGCGGTCAAACGACCACCCCTCATCACTGTCAAATGCTCCCTAAAACACTTCAGCGAGCAGGCCTTTCTAATCGACCTCGCCCGGGTATCCTGGAAGGATATTGACCTCATTCCGTCAGTAGAGGATGCCTGGTTATTCTTTAAAAGTGCTTTCCTCACCATCTTAAATAAGCATGCCCCTTTCAAAAAATGTAGAACTAGGAACAGATATAGCCCTTGGTTCACTCCAGACCTGACTGCCCTTGACCAGCACAAAAACATAATGTGGTGTACTGCATTAGCATCGAATAGCCCCTGCGATATGCAACTTTTCAGCGAAGTTAGGGACCAATATACACAGGCAGTTAGGAAAGCAAAGGCTAGCTTTTTCAAACAGAAATGTGCATCCTGTAGCACAAACTCCAAAAAGTTCTGGGACACTGTAAAGTCCATGGAGAATAAGAGCACCTCCTCCCAGCTGCCCACTGCACTGAGGCTAGGAAACACTGTCACCACCGATAAATCCATGATAATTGACAATTTCAATAAGCATTTTTCTACGGCTGCCCATGCTTTCCACCTGGCTACCGCTAACCTAGTCAACAGCTCTGCACCCCCCACAGCAACTTGCCCAAGCCTTCCCCATTTCTCCTTCACCCAAATCCAAATAGCTGATGTTCTGAAAGAGCTGCAAAATCTGGACCCCTACAAATCAGCTCGGCTAGACAATCTGGACCCTCTCTTTCTAAAATTATCCGCCGCAATTGTTGCAACCCCTATTACTAGCCTGTTCAACCTCTCTTTCGTATTGTCTGAGATTCCCATAGATTGGAAAGGGAGACACTCTAGACCCAAACTGTTACAGACCTATATCTATCCTACCCTGCCTTTCTAAGGTCTTCGAAAGCCAAGTTAAAACCTCTACCGCTTCTCTCTCCCGGATCCGGGATCCTCCTCATCAAAAAAGCTGACTAGCATAGCCTAGCCTAACGGGACAGGGATATCATATAATATAATTTTCAGTCCAATACAGCAAATGAAAGATAAACATCTTGTGAATCCAGCCATCATTTCCGATTTTTAAAATGTTTTACAGCGAAAACACAATATGTATTTCTATTAGCTAACCACAATAGCCAAACACACAACCGCATATTTTCACCATGTTTCCACCGCATAGGTAGCTTTCACAAAACCGACAAAATAGAGATAAAATTAGTCACCAACCAAGAAACAACTTCATCAGATGACAGTCTTATAACATGTTATACAATACATTTATGTTTTGTTCGAAAATGTGCATATTTGAGGTATAAATCATAGTTTTACATTGCAGCTACCATCAAAAATAGCACAAAAGCAGCCAGAATAATTACAGAGAGCAACGTGAAATACATAAATACTCATCATAAAACATTTATGAAAAATACATGGTGTACAGCAAATGAAAGATAAACATCTTGTGAATCCAGCCAATATTTCCGATTTTTTAAGTGTTTTACAGCGAAAACACAATATAGAATTATATTAGCTTACCACAATAGCCAAACACACAAACGCATTTATTCACCGCAAAGGTAGCTTTCGCAAAAACCAGCAAAAGATATCAAATGAATCACTAACCTTGAACAAATTCATCAGATGACAGTCTTATAACATCATGTTATACAATACAATTATGTTTTGTTCGAAAATGTGCATATTTATAGCTACAAATCCTGGTTATACATTGTGAATACGTAGCATCGATTCACCAGAATCTCCGGAGATATTTTGGACACTCACCTAATCTGACCAAAGAACTCATCATAAACTTTACATAAAAATACTTGTTGTATGGCAAATGAAAGATACACTGGTTCTTAATGCAACCGCTGTGTTAGATTTTTAAAAATAACTTTACCATAACATACAGCTTGCGTTATTGTGAGACAGCGCTCACCAAAACGGCGGAGAATAGGAGTCAACATTTTACACAGAAATACGAAATAACATCATAAATGTTTTCTTACTTTTGCTGAGCTTCCATCAGAATGTTGTACAAGGAGTCCTTGGTCCAGAATAAATCGTTGTTTGGTTTTAGAATGTCCATTTCTTCTGTCGAATTCGCACCACAATGCTAGCCAAGGTTGCTAACATTCCCATCCTCTCTTGACGCAAAGAACGGAAAACTCCAAAAGTCCCAATAAACGTTGAATAAACTGATAAAACTCGGTTGAAAAAACCTACTTTATGATGTTATTATCATATGTATCAAATAAAATCAGAGCCGGAGATATTCGCCGTGTAAACTGAACGCTTTTCAGAAGACAATGTCGAGCTCCGCCGCGCGCCTTCAAAGACAAAGAAATTCCGAACCTATCACTCCAAAAGCTCTTGTTCGGCCTCAGATCAAGCTAGACACCCCATTCCACCTTCCACTGCCTGTTGACATCTAGTGGAAGGCGTATGAAGTGCATGCATATCGATAAATAAAAGCCAGTTGAATAGGCAGGCCCTGAAACAGAGCCTCGTTTTCAGATTTTTCACTTCCTGTATGGAAGTTTGCTGCAAAATGAGTTCTGTTTTACGCACAGATATAATTCAAACAGTTTTAGAAACTTCTGAGTGTTTTCTATCCAATAGTAATAATATGCATATTGTATGATCTAGAAAAGAGTAGGAGGCCGTTTCATTTGGGCACGATTTTTCCCAAAGTGAAAACAGCGCCCCCCTATTGACAAGAAGTTACAAACAGATCATCGACCATTTCGAATCCCACTGTACCTTCTCCGCTATGCAATCTGGTTTCCGAGCTGGTCATGGGTGCACCTCAGTCACACTCAAGGTCCTAAACGATACTATAACTGCCGTCGATAAAAGACAATACTGTGCAGCCGTATTCATCGACCTGGCCAAGGCTTTCGACTCTGTCAATCACCACATACTTATTGTCAGACTCAACAGCCTTGGTTTCTCAAATGACTGCCTCGCCTGGTTCACCAACTACTTCTCAGATAGAGTTCAGTGTGTCAAATCGGAGGGCCTGTTGTCCGGACCTCTGGCAGTCCCCATGGGGGTGCCACAGGGTTCAATTCTCGGGCCGATTCTTTTCTCTGTATACATCAATGATGTCGCTCTTGCTGCTGGTGATTCTCTGATCCATCTCTACGCAGACGACACCATTCTGTATACTTCTGGCCCTTCTTTGGACACTGTGTTAACTAACCTCCAGACGAGCTTCAACGCCATACAACTCTCCTTCTGTAGCCTCTAACTGCTCTTAAATGCAAGTAAAACTCAATGCATGCTCTTCAACCGATCGCTGCCTGCACCTGCCCGCCCGTCCAGCATCACTACTCTGGACGGTTCTGACTTAGAATATGTAGGCATCTACAAATACCTAGGTGTCTGGTTAGACTGTAAACTCTCCTTCCTAGCTCACAATAAGCATCTCCAATCCAAAATTAAATCTAGAATCGGCTTCCTATTTCGCAACAAAGCATCCTTCACTCATGCTGCCAAACATACCCTCATAAAACTGACTATCCTACCGATCCTTGACTTCAGCGATGTCATTTACAAAATAGCCTCCAACACTCAGCAAATTGGATGCAGTCTATCACAGTGCCATCCGTTTTGTCACCAAAGCCCCATATACTACCCACCACTGCGACCTGTATGCTCTTGATGGCTGGCCCTCACTTCATATTCTTCGCCAAACCCACTGGCTCCAGGTCATCTATAATTCTTTGCTTGGTAAAGCCCCCACCTTATCTCAGGTCCCTGGTCACCATAGCAGCACCCACCCGTAGCACGCGCTCCAGCAGGTATATTTCACTGGTCACCCCTAAAGCCAATTCCTCCTTTGGCCGCCTTTCCTTCCAGTTCTCTGCTGCCAATGACTGGAAACAATTGCAAAAATCACTGAAGCTGGAGACTCATATCTCCCTCGCTAACTTTAAGCATCAGCTGTCAGAGCAGCTTACAGATCATTGCACCTGTACATAGCCCATCCAACTACCTCATCCCCATATTGTTATTTATTTATTTTGCTCCTTTGCACCCCAGTATCTCTACTTGCACATTCATCTTCTGCACATCTATCACTCCAGTGTTTAATTGCTAAATTGTAATTACTTCGCCACTACAGCCTATTTATTGCCTAATCTTACCTCATTTGCACACACTGTATATAGACTTTTCTATTGTGTTATTGACTGTACGTTTGCTTATTCCATGTGTAACTCTGTGTTGTTTGTGTCACACTGCTTTGCTTTATCTTGGCCAGGTTGCAGTTTTAAATGAGAACTTGTTCTCAATCTGGCCTACCTGATTCTGATTAAATAAAGTTGAAAAAAATAAGAAATTACCTCCTCAAAAGAATATAGCATGGAGGAACCCAGAATGTATATGACTGTTTGAATTCTGTAATATGGTCGCAGTGCCCCAAAACTGTCTTCGTGGGCAAAAGCTGCATTGACGCAACAGCCAGTATGGCAGTAGCAACGTTCAATGAGGGAACCACTGCTATATCAAATCTGATGGACAAATTGTGGCTTGACAGCCCTTTGGTGACACTGGAGCAATCAGAGAGGAGTTGTGAGAGCTGATGCTGCTTCAATGGAGTGTGTCAAGCGTAGGCGCAGGTCCCATGACACAGTCAAGCGGCACCAGCAACAACTCAGAGGACCTTACATATGGGGCAGGCATAGCTTATTAATGTTCTGCACATTTCGATAGCCATAAAATATTCTTGTATGTGACACATTGGGCAAAGTGACATGAGAATTTGCCCAAAAGTGCATATTTGCCCATCAGACCAGTATTTAAAGCATATGCTCTATTCCTTGAAAGAAATGTATTAAACGTGCTAATGTATTAGTAAAAGGTATATCTCATGTTTATTTGTCAGTTTAGAAGTGATATATGAATAAGAGTTTAATTAATGTGACATGAATGGTAATATTTATGGAAAGTACATTTTAATTGCATTAGCCTATCTTTATCGGCCATTTTCTCAAAATGACATGTTCCCTGTGCGCCAATTCATTTTTCTCAGCCTTCAAACGACGTACATTCACATTATTCCACATTATTCCATACACAGGTTCTTAGGTCTTATTTTTATTTTATCTTTATTTAACTAGGCAAGTCAGTTAACAAATTCTTATTTTACAATGACGCCATACCCTCCACTAACTGGGCCAATTGTGCCCTGCCCGATCACGGCTGGTTGTGATACAGTCCGGGATCGAACCAGGGTCTGTAGTGACACCTCTAGCACTGAGATGCAGTGCCTTAGACCTGCTGTGCCACTCGGGTAGACTTTTAGTCAGACTTTTACTGAGGCTTTTATTTTAGATCTTGTGTTGTTTTGATTTTAAGTGTAATTTTATGTGTAAATATATGCAAAATATGCATCCGTCATACATGTGAATAGTGTTTTTTAAATAATTCCACGAAATTACAATATTTTTATAAAATGATCTGTAAAAGTCGGACTATTGAGTGTCATATCACAATAAAACAAAAAAAAGTAATTCTGCTTTGAAGCAATGTGTTTAAGAACGGATTCTTGGAATATGCAAATTAGCGCATATTGTAATAAAATAATATATTGTATTTATGTATACTTTCAACTGGTAAAGGTTCAGTCTGATGAGACTAAAGGAAGAAAAAAATCCCTATTAGCCTGTGGTGCCTGGACTTAACATGGCTGAAGTTAATGTTATTATTACTAAAGTTACTTTACAGTAATGAAACTGGTTAACTTTAATTCACTTCATATTGCCCCCTGGAGGTGATGGGACTGAAGCGCAGAAGTATGTGCCACTCCTAAATGACCTTGGCAAGAGCCATCCCGAGTTAGCAGGTAATGAAAAAAACATCCACAGCACTGAGGCAAATGTGCCCGACTGAAACCACTGCATGGCTTTATTCAGTGCCGGCACCGAGCATGATCTAAAGTAATTCTTTGTGGATTCCTAATGGGACAATACCTGTAACGTGACTTTGTTGCCTAGTTACTGTACATGTGCAGTACACTAGCCTTAAGCAAACCCACATCAAGCCTGATTTAAGACTGTATGATAAGGATGGTTAATATGTGGTGGTTAATATGTATCTTAATATGTATTAACTGTCTATACTTGTGTATGTTACTTTTGTAAATGTTTCTACCTCAGAGGTCCTAAAGAAGCTGTCCAACCCCTGTAAGGAGGGGGTGAAGGGTGGTCCCTCAAGGAAAGGCTCTGTCAACCAGATCCGGCGCAAGCCCACTGCTGGAAACAAGAAGAGCCATCCTAGAAGACTTAAAGATATGAAGAAAGGAGAGGAGGAAGGCTGAAAAAGATGGTGATGGACATGCATGTGTAGAAAGCTGTGGACCACATACATGTAATTGTGTTGGTGCTGTGGTTCTCTTCACTCTAATTATTTTTTACTTATGTAAATTTAGGTTGATAAATTAACATTCCCACATATCCCTGGGAAAATTAAGAATGGGATTTGCATGTAGCTTGTCTCCTGTATGTACTAGAAGCTGGTATTGGCCCAGAAATGTTTTTTTACTAATCTAGGATTATTTGGCTGAGTTAACACAGACAGCCCAATTATAGGTAAAAGAGAATTGGACTGCCTATGTAAACTGCAGCCTAATGTGAGAATTAGACTATATGGACCATTGAACTTATTAAAGGCATATAAATGTAGCCTGAGCATACTTGTCCATTTATTCACAACAATTAATGTTTAAATTAAATTATTAGTTGAACAACTAATAAAGGTACCCTATATATGTACTAAACAACAATATAAATGTTGGTCCCATATTTCATGAGTTGAAATAAAAGATCCCAGAAATGTCCCATATGCACAAAACGCTTATTACCAGAAAGGCGTGGCATATCAAGAAGCTGATGATTAAACAGTTTGATCATTACACAGGTGCACCTTGTGCTGGGGACATTAAAATGTACAGTTTTGTCACACGTCACAATGCAACAGATGTCTAAAGTTTTGAAGGAGAGTGCAATTGGCATGCTGACTACAGGAATGCCTACCAGAGCTGTTGCCAGATAATTTAATGTTCATATCTGTACCATAAGCCACCAATTTAGAGAATTTAGCAGTATGTCCAACCAGCCTCACAACCGCAGACCACATACGTGTATGGCGTTGTGTGGGCGAGCGGTTTACTGATGTCAACGTTGTGAACAGAGTGCCCCATGCTGGCGGTGGGGTTATGGTATGGGAGGCATAAGCTACAGACAACGAACACAATTGCATTTTATCTATGGCAATTTGAATGCATAGAGATACCATGACGAGCCCATTGTCGTGACATTCATGTTTCAGCATGATAATGCACGGCCCCATGTTGCAAGGATCTGTACACATTTCCTGGAATTTTAAAATGTCCCAGTTCTTCCATGGCCTGCATACTCACCAGACATGTCACACCTTGAGTATGTTTGGGATGCTCTGTGTTGACGTGTAAGACAGCGTGTTCCAGTCCCCTCCAATATCTAGGTCAAAAAGGCTCATTAATAACAGTTTCTACCCCCAAGCCATGACTGCTGAACAATTAATCAAATCTCCACCTAGACTATTTGCATTGACTATTCCCCTTTTTACACTGCTGCTACTCGCTGTTTATTATCTATGCATAGTCACTTTACCCAACCTACATGTACAAATTAACTCGACTGACCTGTACTCCCGCACATTGACTCCGTACCAGTACCCCCTGTATAGCCTCATTATTGTTTATATATATATATGTGTATATATATATATACACTTTTGTTTGTTTAGTAATGTGACCAATACAATTTGATTTGGATTTGACATTCAGCAACTTCGCACAGCCATTGAAGAGGCGTTGGTCAACTTGCCACAATCAACAGCTTGATCGACTCTACGTGAAATAGATGTGTCGCGCTGCATGAGGCAAATGGTGGTCACCAGATACTGACTGGTTTTCTGATCCACGCCCCTACGTTTAAAAAAAATGTATCTCTGACCAACATATTGTAATGAAAAAGGCAGGGAGCAGGCTTCGAACCCTCGATCTTCTAGCCCGAAGCTCAGCGCGCTATCCGTGTGTCCCAAAAGCATGTTCAAGCGGCAGAGTCAATATCGATATCCGCGCGTATAAACCCAGGGTCGTTACAATATGTATCTGTATTCCCAGTCATGTGATCCATAGATTAGGGCCAAATGAATTTATTTCACTTGACTGATTTCCTTACATAAACTGTAATTCAATAAAATCTTTGAAATTGTTTAATGTTGTGTTTATATTTTTGTTCAGTACTTCTGTTGACACAGTAGACCTACCCTAGTCCGATACTACACCTGAGACCTGTCAAAAGCATACTTCCTGTAGTGCTGAGCATGACATTTGACCTTGAGAAATGTGATGGAATCCGGCTGGTTGCATAACCGCAGCAAAATTAACTATGTAGATTTTGCCCAATAGTCGAAGGGGTGGGTTTACTAGGCTATCGGATTCACAAACACACGCACAAGGCTTGGACAGTATACAGAAGGAGCCTCAAAATGTCGGGGTCTGAGTTTGAATCTCTGGAGAAGATATTGGAGAAACATATTCCAGATGAGGAACTGAAAGAAGTTAAACGAATCTTGTTTGGAAAAGAAACCAAGTGAGTTGTTGTCGAATTCTGCACGCAACATTATCAGGGTTAAAAAATCCTGTCTGTAGGTTACTAGCCAGCAGATCCGACCCGCTTGCTTATAGCTGCACTAGGGTCAGACAGGATTCCTGTATAGATTAAGACAACATGGAGCCGGCACGAGATATGGCTCGGAAAACGTACCTCAATCCAGTGATGAGAAACACGGTGTACTCTGAATTGTCAACTTATCCAAACTGTTACATCGAAAAGATTGAACGACTGCTATTTCTTTCCGGAAAACTTTCCTTTTCGTCCTCATGCTAGGTAGCAGAAACCAAAGCAGTCTTTTTGGAATGGCAGTGTCAGCCAATCAGCTCCTTTGTGACACTCCCCAGTAGGAGAAGTCCTCCATAGGAATGAATGGAATTTTACAGTATTTAAATTAAATTGACATGTATTTAAGTATTTATTTATTGTAGTTGGGACAGTAACATTAGTAATCTAAAAAAAATCAACTTTAAAGGAAATGTATATATATATTTTAATGTTTTTATTTTGTATGTTTAGATCACATAATATATTTTAAAAGCATACATTAAAGTGTCTTTAAAATAATACATATATAATACAAAACAAATAGAGACATTAATAAATGCATTTCTATAGCGTCCAAAACATTTTTTACAATGGTTGGGGTGCCAAGATGGAGGCACGGTGGCTTCAACACAGCACCACCTATAAGTCATCTAGTGTATATATAAATCATTGAGTGCAACGCATTTCTCATCCCTGGAATGAGGTATGTTTTCCGAGCCATATCTCATATCTCGCACTGGCTCCTATGGCGTCTTAATCTACAGTGGAAGCCTGTCCAACCCTAGTGCAGCTGTAAGCAAGCGGGTCAGATCTGCTGGCTAGTAGGCTAACAGAGAAAATAGATCAAGTTTCATAACTACTTGGACAGTATGTATGGCCACATTTTGACACTGCTACTATAAAGTGAAACATATAGGAAAATATTGCTGTCTTTATTTTTCCTATTCAAACATTCCTTTTCACTATGATGTTCTGCATAGTGAGTAAATTATTTACAATCAAGTGGACTTTGACCAGTCAGTGTCCTTTCAACCTCTGTCATATTTGTGCCTGTAGATGGGGGCAGTATTGAGCCTTTCACTGGGTAATCCTCAGTCTTAAGTATATGGTTGGTGCACCCTGGCAGCGGTGGCCAAATTAAAGGGATAGTTAAATCAAAAACAATGTTTTGGTATTTTGTTAGTTAGCTAACTGTTAATACAATCACACAAAAACGCACTTGTTTGTAGGTTTTACTAGCAATACATGTGTTGCTGAGGGTTTGTGAACCCAGATGAGAGTCAATGAAGTCATTTTTGTCTGGGTAATTAGGGTTATCTGACCTTCTGGCCCTCCACATATTGAGTTATTTCCTCCTTGAAACTAAAAGGTTTACAGCACATTTGACAATCTCTTGCAGGAAGTTGGTTCTACCAGCATGTGCAGTGGAGGCAGCTTTGGAGTGGGACTTTGAGCTTCAGGGGTACATGTTTGAAGCTTCCACGGAGCAGCTCAGGACCCCGAGAACTGTCCGGGTGGGCCTCATTCAAAACCGCATCGTCCTGCCCACTGATGCCCCTGTCCTGGATCAGGTTAGAGAAGAATGACTACTTGGATTCCATTTATTTTACCAACCAAAGCCTATTACAATATTGTTTAAAGCTATGGCTTTCTCTCTTCCTTCTCATTATATATGCATGTGAAGTTACAATTGCACTTTCAAGTCCTTGCTATGAGCAGTGTTGAGAAGATGCATGAGGCTTGGTGACTGATCCCTGTGTTTATCCCTCTGCCCAGATCACAGCGCTCCACAAAAGGATTGGTGAGATGGTGGATGTGGCGGCCATGTGTGGGGTCAACATTGTCTGCTTTCAGGAGGCCTGGAGTGAGTGACATAACTAAACCTCGGTCTTACTGGGGTAGCCTATTAGAGCTTATCAATGCTTTCCCAAAACATTTCTTTGTGCAATTTGTTACAGAGAATACGGTAATTCCACTTTAAATAGGATACAAATTGTGCTTGTTCACTTTACAGTATCTGTAGAAATGTGGAATTATAACAGGGTGATATTGGATTAGCCAAGGTGATAGGATCTGGGTATACGGCAGTAGGTTCATTTGTCCTTAATTGGTCATAGGGACGTCAGCAGCACACCAAACAGTCTGTTGTCTTATTTGTTTTGGCTCCTAAATGGCATGTTGATGTGTTGTGAATGAGGAGTGCATTACTCTGGTTCCTTAGAGTCTCCCAGTATAGAAACATACTAAACTCACCCCAAAGTGTCCCGCAAGGGAGGTGACCCCCATTCCCACAACTATTTACGGCATTGATAAACGTACACAGAAGTTTGCACCAAAATGCTTCTCATGGTGTAAAGAAGGATCATGTGACAAATAGTTTGAGCATATTTTCTGTCCTCTGAGAGATGTACTTATGATATGCACCCAAAGTGATGTTTAACTGCTCTCTTGCCTTACTCTTACTGCCTTGAGTTTTTAGAGATGATCCTGCTTTGTTCCCCACCACAGCTATGCCCTTTGCTTTCTGTACCCGGGAGAAAGAACCGTGGACAGAATTTGCTGAGTCTGCAGAAGAAGGATACACTACCCGCTTCTGCCAAGAGGTGAGAGGTCAGGGGTCATCCAGAGTACAGGAATGTGCCATGTCTAATGCAATACTGCTAGTGACTCTTACTCTGAGAACAGTCAGAGTAGTAGCCATTTAAAAGTATGGTTAGTAAGTATGCACAACTATACTGAAGTTTTACAAATTCCTTTTACAGCAACTAACAGATATGAAACAGTTTAATAATGTCATTGTATAGATTGGAGATTGGCATTGCTCCTTAGTGTATTATTTAGCATGTGAAATAATGTTCCATTATGATTCATTACAAGGCACATTCTACAACATTTATTTATATAGGCCTAATTGTTGAATGTATACTGTTTTAAGAAACAGAGTGATTGTACTGTAGGTTAGTTCGCAAGCTAATAATATTGAGTAATAATATTGAATAATAAATGTTTGCAGTGGGAATTCATGCTCAGCTTGGGGACTAAAACATGTCAAAAAACATCAGCTCCCATCTGAGATGAGCATTCCAGCATGTAGCTGTGCGCTGTTGTCCACAATACATCCCTGTATATACACATACTGTATGTGTGCTGATAAAGATGGGCAATTCCAGCCTTGTGTCTTTGTATGATGACCCATGTCTAAAACTGCTCTTGTTTGTCTTTAGCTGGCAAAGAAATACAATATGGTAGTGATATCGCCCATTTTGGAGCGAGAGGAGGTACACAACGTTCTGTGGAACACGGCAGTAGTGGTCTCTAACTCGGGCAGCGTGCTGGGTAAAACCAGGAAGAATCACATTCCCAGAGTGGGAGAATTCAACGAGGTCAGTACAGTAATCAATCTTTTTTTTAATCAGCGATCAAACAATCAATAAACAATTGTATGTATACAGCCCAATTTGTCACAAAGTGCCAAAACACCCAGTATACAGTACTGTATGTCTCACAGCTGGCACTATGTATCCTTCCCATGGTGGTCTGTGCCTCTGTCCACAACCTATCCATGAACCAGGGAACTGGTGCCTTCTTTCACAGAATATGGTTTTCCAGTGAGCCTCAAGGAATTGAACAGTGAAAGCACACTGGCACTAGTTAGATTACAGGGTTCAGAGAGGGTTCTTGCATGTGTGGACAGCACACCTCCTACCCTACTTTACTGCCATACTTGCCGTGCAGTACATGCTGAGCTTTCTATGTCTGAAAGGTTATGTACATGTACAGTGCCTTCGGAAAATATTCAGACCCCTTGACTTTTTCCACATTTTGTTACGTTACAGCCTTATTCTAAAATTGATAATAGTTTTTTCCCCTCATCAATCTACACACAATACCCTCTAATGACAAAGCAAAAACATACCCTTTACTCAGTACTTTGTTGAAGCACCTTTGGCAGCGATTACAGCCTCGAGTCTTCTCCGGTATGATGCTACAAGCTTGGCACACCTGTATTTGTGGAGTTTCTCCCATTCCTCTCTGCAGATCCTTTCAAGCTCTGTCAGGTTGGATGGGGAGTGTTGCACAGCTATTTTCAGGTCTCTCCAGAGATGTTCGCTCGGGTTCAAGTATGGGTTCTGGCTGGGCCACTCAAGAACATTCAGAGACTGAAAGTCACTCCTGCGTTGTCTTGGCTGTGTGCTTAGGGTTGTTATCCTGTTGGAAGGTGAACCTTCGCCCCAGTCTGAGGTCCTGAGCACTTTGGAGCAGTTTTTCATCAAGGATCTCTCTGTACTTTGCTCCGTTCATCTTTCCCTTGATCCTGACTAGTCTCCCAGTCTCTTCCTCTGGAAAACATCCCCACAGCATGATGCTGCCAACACCATGCTTCACCGTAGGGATTGTGCCAGGTTTCCTCCAGACTTGACATTTGGCATTCAAGCCAAAGAGTTCAATTTTGGTTTCATCAGACCAGAGAATCTTGTTTCTCATGGTCTGAGAGTCTTTAGAGGCCTTTTGGCAAACTCCAAGCGGGCTGTCATGTGCCTATTACTGAGGAGTGGCTTCCGTCTGGCCACTCTACCGTAAAGGCCTGATTGATGGAGTGCTGCAGAGATAGTTGTCCTTCTGGAAGGTTCTCCCATCTCCACAGATGAACTCTAGAGCTCTGTCAGAGTGACCATCAGGATCTTGGTCACCTCCCTGACGAAGACCCTTCTACCCTGATTGCTCAGTTTGGCCGGGCGGCCTGCTCTAGGAAGAATTTTGGTGGTTTCAAACTTTTCCATTTAAGAATGATGGAGGCCACTGTGTTCATGGGGACCTTCAATACTGCAGACATTTTTTGGTACCCTTCCCCAGATCTGTGCCTCGACACAATCCTGTCTCTGCGCTCTATGGACAATTCCTTCGACCTCATGGCTTGGTTTTTGCTCTGACATGCACTGTCAACTGTGAGACCTTAAATATACAGATGTGTGCCTTTTCAAATCATGTCCAATCAATTGAATTTACCACAAGTGGACTCCAGTGAAGTTGTAGAAACATCTCAAGGATGATCAATGCAAACAGGATGCACCTGAGCTCAATTTCGAGTCTCATAGCAAAGGGTCTGAATAATTATGTAAATAAGGTATTTCAGTTTTTTTGGGGCAAAAAAATTCTAAAAACCTGTTTTCACTTTTTCATTATGGGGTGTAGATTGCTGAGGATTTTTTATTTATTTAATCCATTTTAGAGTAAGGCTGTAACGTAACAAAATGTGGAAAAAGTCAATGGGTCTGAATACTTTCCGAATGCACTGTAAGTGTCCTGAGCAGATCACCATGTACATATTAATCGAATAGTGTCCTATTTGTTTATCAAACAGTAAGTCCTAATGTCCAGCTCCCACAATGGTGTATCTAGGAAGACATGGGTGCACGCTCATTTCGGGCAATTTTCAATAAGTCATGTCATCCACTAAACCTATTTACAGGTCAATGGATTCTGCATATTCATGCAGATGACATGGCATGTATGACATGTTCATTGCTCATGTTTATTGTCCTACACTGACATCTACAGTATCAACAATTTCCTTGACCTCTACAGGTCTACTGTATTTCTATGAGAACTTATTTGAACCTTCTTTAATTTTTGTCTTTTTTTTCTATATTTCCTTACATGTAACCTTGTTATGCTCACCTCTTACATGTTTTTATGGAAGATATAATGTACTCGATGCAGATATGCACAGACTTTTGCTTTGACATATTTTTCTTCCCTCCCTAACTCAGTCCACATATTACATGGAGGGAAACACTGGCCACAGAGTGTTTCAGACCCAGTTTGGAAAGATTGCTGTGAACATCTGCTATGGGCGCCATCACCCTCTCAACTGGTTCATGTACAGCATGAATGGAGCAGAGATCATCTTCAACCCCTCTGCAACTGTCGGAGGACTCAGTGAGCCCATGTGGTCAATCGAGGCGAGGAATGCAGCTATAGCAAACCACTGCTTCACCTGTGGAATCAACCGTGTTGGGACAGTAAGTACCGCCAAAGACAGGATTATTTTGTTGCACATCTTTCTCTATTACAACCACCTATTATTGAGCCAAGTCCTAGAGGCATTGTAACATCTATTTTATGCTGCCCCCTACTGCCTCCATAGTACAATTATCTACAGTATACTGGTATTCATTCTATTGTGTATAGCCATACATGCCATTGCTAGACTTCACAGCTGGTGTAAATTACATTATGTATGTGCCATCATGATTCTCTTTCTGACAAGGATATCTCTTGTTTTATGTAGGAGCACTTTAACAATGAGTTCACCTCTGGGGATGGAAAAAAAGGTATGAATCTTTTAGTCTTTTTTTAGGACAGCGTAATATCATGCATATTACTTTGTCCTCTCCTGCCTTATCCTGTCTGTGACAAAATATAGTCATATGCATATCTCTATTTCAACTCACCACTGCATCTTTCTGTCAAGAATTTTACATGGATGTACACTACCGTTCAAAAGTTTGGGGCCACGTAGAAATGTCCTTGTTTTTGAAAGAAAGGCACATTTTTTGTCCATTAACATAACACCAAAATGATCAGAAATACAGTGAAGATATTGTTAATGACTATTGTAGCTGGAAATGCCTCATTTGTTTATGGAATATCTTCATAGGCGTACAGAGGCCCATTATCAGCAACCATCACTCCTGTGTTCCAATGGTACGTTGTGTTAGCTAATCCAAGTTTATCATTTTAAAAGGCTAATTGATCATTAGAAAACACTTTTGCAATTATGTTAGCACAGCTAAAAACTGTTGTGCTGATTAAAGGAGCAATAAAACTGGCCTTTTTTAGACTAGTTGAGTATTTGGAGCATCAGCATTTGTGGTTCGATTACAGGCTCAAAATGGCCAGAAACAAAGAACTTTCTTCTGAAACTCGTCAGTCTATTCTTGTTCAGAGAAATTAAGGCTATTCCATGCGATAAACTGAAGATCTCGTACAACGCTGTGTACTACTCCCTTCACAGAACAGCGCAAACTGGCTCTAACCAGAAAAGAAAGAGGAGTGGGAGGCCCCGGGGGCAAAACTGAGCAAGAGGACAAGTACATTAGACTGTTTAGTTTGAGAAACAGACGCCTCACAAGTCCTCAACTGGCTGCTTCATTAAATAGTACCCGCAAAACACCAGTCTCAACGTCAACATTGAAGAGGCGACTCCGGGATGCTGGCCTTCTAGGCAGAGTTCGTCTTTCCAGTGTCTGTTCTTTTGCCCATCTTAATCTTTTCTTTTTATTGGCCATTCTGAGATATGGCTTTTTCTTTGCAACTCTGGCTAGAAGGCCAGCATCCCAGAGTCGCCTCTTCACTATTGCTGTTGAGACTAGTGTTTTGCTGGTACTATTTAATGAAGCTGCCAGTTGAGGATTTGTGATGCGTCTGTTTCCCATTAAGACCATTCTTGATTCACACGGGAAACTGTTGAGTGTGAAAAACCCAGCAGCGTTGCAGTTCTCGACACAAACCGGTGCGCCTGGCACCTACTACAATACCCTGTTCAAAGGCACTTAAATATTTTGTCCTGCCCATTCACCCTCTGAATGGCACACAGACTGTACACAATTCCTGTCTCAAGGTTTAGAAATACTTCTTTAACCTGTCTCCTCCCCTTCATCTACACTGATTTGAAGTGGATTTAACAAATGACATCAAGACTGATTCACCTGGTCAGTCTGTCTTGAAAAGAGACAGTTTTCTTAATGTTTTGTATACTAGGTGTAAGTGAATTTGCCCAAATACTTTTGGTTCCCTAAAATGGGAGGTCTATGTACAAAGAGTGCTGTAATTTCTAAACGGTTCACCCGATATGGAGGAAAATACCCTCAAATTAAAGCTGACAGTCTGCACGTTAACCTCATATTCATTGTATCATCCAAAGTGCTGGAGTACAGAGCCAAAACAACAAATGTGCCACTGTCCAAATACTTTTGGTCCTCACTGTATGAGCCACACCCCAAAGCAAAGTGTCTGTTTGCTGTTGACACTCAGAACAGGCCTGGGGAAAGCAGCCAAGTCAACAAGTGTCATGTTTCTGAATGTAAAATCCACACTCATTTCCAAAGACTTCATTACCCATGTATAAAGTGGAAGTTTGAACATGCAGTCCTGCCCTACTCTTGTTACACGTAGGTGAAATCTGACCAGGTAGACACGAGCCTTCTGTCATTCAGTTGGGATTCCTTTGACTAGTTTTATTGAAAAGCTCATTGTCAACTAGAGTCCTGTCTTTGTTCTTTTATAGCTCACCAAGATTTCGGGTACTTCTATGGGTCAAGCTATGTGGCTGCTCCGGATGGCAGCCGCTCACCAGGCCTGTCCAGAACCCGTGACGGACTCCTTGTGACCGAAATGGACCTCAACCTGACCAGGCAAATCAGTGACAAATGGAGTTTTAAGGTGAACTACTTTCATAAGAACCTTATTTCACAAGAATTGCACATAGCATGGGCCATCTTTTACATGATTTCAGCTCATGTTTTTGGCAGTAATAGCAGTTCATTGCGTCCTTATTGGAAATGCATTTTTGCCTAACAGACATCACTATCTGGTCTACCTTTCTAGCTTTCAGTTAGGCGATAACACAACCCTGGTCTATTACATTTGCATTAAGTAGTTTGCACTGTAACTATTTGCAGATGACTGGGAGGTATGGAGAGTATGCAGAGGAGCTCACCAGGGCCACCAAGCAGGACTTTAAACCCAACATTATCAAGGAGTAGAAGATCCATGTGTCCTGAAGGGAACTCTACATGGAGACGTGCTGCACAGTAGACTGTATCTCAATGAGGACATGAAGTCACTGTTGAGGCAGACATGTCTAGTGCCATCAAGAGTATGAACAGACCAATCAAGCCAGCCATTTGCTCAAATTGTTTTATTGATTACAGTACGTAATTGGAATTGTAAAAAAATAAAGCCATTTTAATACCTAACATGCTCATAACAAATACACAACCAGGAATAAATTGTCTTCCCACCCAATTAGTAGATTGGGAAAATATCTTATGTTAAAATATAAATTAAATAATACATAATTATGGCTGGTACAAATACCATAGTGCAATAACATCATCCATGATACCAAAATGTACAAATAAATGTTGAATGAGAATTAAATAAAGGTGTCATTCTATGTGTTGTCTCTACTTGATTGCGGTTTTCAACAGAAAACATCTTATGATCGAATTCCTTTAAAACCTTACGGTAGTGTTTAGTCATACACTGAAGAAAACCCTACAAAGCATCCATACCCCGTACTGAGTATTTCAGACTTTACACTGTCTCCATTCTCTCTTTTTTCAAACTTAAAGAGCATGGAGATCGAGGCGTGTAGTGCAATCCTGAAAAGGGACCTTCTGATGAAAACGAAGTTAACTGATTATCTATTGCACACAACAAGAGCAAAGTCTGTTCAAAGCAGCTGGCTGAGGTTGAACATGATGTCCTGATTGCCGACATCTAAGCCTGCCGGGCAGATGTGGTTCCATAAACAGGCTATTGGTCGAGGCGTATTGAATTAAGAAAATTAGTTTGTGAAATGGGTTTGCCATCGTAGTACAACACACAAACTTCATGGACATTAATTACCAGAGTCCTTCAAAAACAATTTCTCCCTCTATTCCCTGTTATTAGAAAATCCTAAATAATAAGTTAAGTTTAACAAACAGACATGCCAAAGGTCTCTTCACGTTCCCCAAGTCAAGAACAGACTATGGGAGGCGCACAGTACTATGTAGAGCCATGGCTACATGGAACTCTATTCCACATCAGGTAACTGATGCAAGCAGTAGAATCAGATTTAAAAAACAGATAAAAATACACCTTATGGAACAGCGGGGACTGTGAAGAGACACACACACAGACACATGATAAGACACGCACTCTACACACACGTACACATGGATGTTGTATTGTAAATATGTGATAGTGGAGTAGTGGACTGAGGGAACACTATATGTATTGGGTAAAGTGTTATGAAATGTAATGTCATGTACTGTTTTAAACGTTATATAACTGCCTTAATGTTGCTGGCCCCCCGAAAGAGTAGCTGAGCAGCTAATGAGGATCCTTAATAAATACAATTAATACAAATCAAACTATTAATAAAATAAGACTAGGCTAGTCTTAGGGGAGGAAAGCAGCTATACATGGCCCATCAGACTTGCATGACAAGTAGCATGACACCAGAATAAACCATTAAGAAAGCATCATGTTGCCGTAAGCCCTTGTATGTGCATTGTTTTGCCCTCGTCTCCAAGTTTAGAAACAACTTTAGTGTCATTGGCATTTTGTCCACTCAGCAATAGGAATAGGATTTATAGGCCTGCACTGCTAAATATTTCACAATGTCAATTGGTAGAATCAACTAAAACTAAACAAAAGGGGACACTGTCAAAATTCATTTCTTCTATTTCATCTATCTGCTTGTCCCCCAACTAACGTAAAAACCACACTTGCTTTGTTGATCTCTTCAGCTGTTATTCCTTTAGACACTGACGACTATCATGGGCTATGTGTGGTGACGTAGGAGTGGTGTTGTATGTTCTGTGAGCAAGCAGCCATGTTAGCACTGGAGTGGACAGCCCAGGCCCATCTACAACACTGGGCCAGAGCTGGAACCAGCAGTCCCTGTTCAGGGACCTGTGGACCCACTGTTGTGTCATCATAGTGAGGATGGGACGCTATGATGATGTGGAGACCATCTGCATCGTCATCTGCACCGTCACCATCAGCTCTCCTTGAAGATGAACAGAATATCCTCATCTGTCCCGTAGCTCATTCGAGCCTCTTCAAAGTTACTAATGCTGGTGCAACACACGCCTGCAAGCAAAACACCCAAAGGCTTTCTGTCAATGTGATATTTTCACTCTTACTCAATCTCCCTGTGCTTACTGCCAAGAACATGGTCAACCTTTCACCCTCTGGTTACATGTTCATGCAATGCACCATGCAGGGGTCAGGTGTGGGTGTTAATGTTATTGTGCAATTTATTAAGAAGCGTTTAAATGTAGAACTTCAATGCCCCAAAATACAATGCGATTTATTCCACACTTTTACATAATTATATATGGGTCTGGTATGTCAGTTGCCCTGTTTACTGTTGGAAATGTGTAGAGGGACCACTCACGGTCTGAGTAGGCAGGGTTGTTGTAGAAGATGCAGCCACTGCTCCGGTTGAAGCCGCACACCACCACGAAGTGACCCTGGTATCCTGGCTTCCTGCAGAAGCACTTCTGGCCCACAGGCAGGAAACAGCAGTACTTGACAGGCGAAGAGCAGAGTTCACACACCAGAACCACAGCGTTGACCAGCACTATGGCCACATGGCTCTGGTCAACATGTTCCTGGATTTCCTGAATTGTCACAGAACTACAGGTGACATTGAAAAAGGGAGAAAGTTAGGATCTGTTAGTTATTCTCTCTTTAGGTCTGAAAAACAACTATTACTAACCAGACAAGCTGGTAATTTTGGAACAATTTGTCTTTACTTTTCACAAAGTTAATTAACCATTGTTTCACCACGACACTCTTGCTCTCAGCCTTAAGGAAGAGTTTGTTCACTCTGTCTTCCTCAGTGTCAAAATGCTTTTTGTAGAAGGACTGGAAAAAGATCAAAGAAACACAAACACATAATAAGTCTCTCAAGTTAATTAATTAATTAAGGATATTTGTTATGGTGGGCTACATCAAAAAAGGTGTGATGGGTTCGCACTCAAAAAGATGTTGCATAAAGCTTACTTCATTTTTATAATTGTTTTATTTACTTCACTAATTTCATCAGGGACATTTCAGCTTTGCAGCCTTCTTCTACACACTGAAGAATGCTGCAAAGCCGAAACATCTGTGTACATTATCCCTGATGCAATGAAAATAATAAGAAAAGCTATGAAACATCTTTTTGAGTGTGAATTCACAGGTTCTATGCACCAACCAAACTTCCTGAAAAGCGCAATGGTCTCCTTTTAATGGGTACATGACAATGAAATATACATTATAACTATTGTACTTCTTGTGATGGTCTACAAAGTGTTGCCTCATTACCTGATTCCTGAAGCCCTTGTCAACACCCAGTGTCTGAGTGCAGAAGCGGTACCTGACCCCCAGCTGGCACATGAGGTAGGCCAAGTCAATTGTCCACACACTCTCCGTCAGCTTCAGCTCCCAGCAAGCACCCTGAAACTCCTCATCACTTACAGGGTGGAGGTACCTGCCAAATCATGGACAAAAAGTGACACTTGCATGATGAGGTCTTCAGCGTCACAATTTTCTGTATCTACTGTGGTTAAAATGCCGACACATGCAAGTCTGTGTACCGTGTATGTAAAGTATATGATGAAATGTTCCCGTACTTCAAAACCATTCTTGCGCAGGCTAATCCACAGTCCCAGTGGTACAGCTGCCGAATGACAGGTACATTCAGCAGAATGGCATCACCTGTCAAAAACAAGATATGATGAGGCTGCTACAAAGAAGTACACAATCATAGATACTGGTCTCAACTGGGCCTAAATCTGTCTGTTACTTGCTGTTCTGGCAAGCTTCTCTAAATGAATTCAAATCATGTTTACAAAACTAGCTAGCTAGTTAATGTTTTTCTCGTGGATTGGAAATTCCTTTAGCACCCCTGACATAGAAAGCAAGTACTATTCACATGTGACAACATCATGAAATGGATGGGGTGCTTTTGCTCCACTGTTTACATTGGTGGCTAGCTAACTAACGTTAGCTAAATTAAGTGGGGTCAACTACCAAACTCTACATTTCAAAACCACTCTCTAGCTAGAACATAACTACATTTACCTGACATTCTGTTGGATTGTTCTTTGCTGCTAGATGCAAAACCCAAGTTAGTCAGACTTGTTTACAGTTGGTAGCTAGCTAATCCTCCGGAGTTGGATTGCCTCATGAGGGTGTTGGCTAGGACTGCCTAGCTAGCAACGAAATTAGCTTACCCTAACAGATAACGTTAGCATTATTTACATCTGGTAGGTCGACTTGATGGTCGATTCGCTCACTAAGTTAACTGTTAGATCCTTCAAAGTGGTAGCTACAGCTTTGACGTATGTGAACTGTTGAGGAATGGTTTCTAGTGTACACAGACAGTTCTGTTCAGCTAGCTAGTAAGCTAACTAGCTATATGGTTATATTCAGAGAAAACTACAAACGAAACACCATTGTGAAGTGTTCAAGAATAAATAACTAAGTTTTTCTGGGTCAAGGATTTTTAGACTCTTCAGCATAACAGTTCCGTTCTGTATGCTTTGTAAATGAATAATTAGGCTAAAACGATGGAAAATGTGCACAAGTATCTATAAATGTTATACTAGTTATAAAATAAATAATAATTAAAGTATTTAAATGAGATATTATGTGTTTTATTTCTTTCTTATTTTTTCAAGACTGTCAACAATGTTTCTTTTTTTGTATGTACTCTTGTAATTTATTGCACCATACACAATTTCTGTACGTTGTGTTGCAGTATAAGGGGGGTCTATTTTACTCAGGAGAACTAAGTAAAATAATGTTTCTTTTATCTATATAATGTTTCTTTTATCTATTTTACTCAGTTCTCCTGAGTAAAATAGACCCCCCTTATACTGCAACACAACGTACAGAAATTGTGTATAAAACACATAATATCTCATTTAAATACTTTAATTATTATTTATATCATAACTAGTATAACATTTATAGATACTTGTGCACATTTTCCATCGTTTTAGCCTAATTATTCATTTACAAAGCATACAGAACGGAACTGTTATGCTGAAGAGTCTAAAAATCCTTGACCCGGATCTAACAGTTAACTTAACATTAGTTTACACCCAGAGGAGTTTCGCTGCTCATTGTGGAGCCCTTAAAGAATGCCAAATCAGCTTAAATACAATATTTTTTCATATTGGACATACATATTACACCATATACAATTTTCTGTACACTGTTTTGCATGAAATTGGGGTCCATTCTACTCAGGAGCATCTCTAGTTTAAAAATTCACAGTTTACACTCCGGGGGGTTTCGCTGCTCATTCTACAAACAAACAATATGTTTATTAAAAAAGTGAAGAGAGATACAATTTTCTCAAAAAAGCATACTTTATTCACAATGAAGTTAATTAATCCAATACTTTCGTGAAATTGATAATCAACAGTAAAACATAAGTTTCAAATTATATTCAAGATCCTCTTCATCTCATGGGCTGAGTCAGCCCACTGGGCACAAACTGGTTGAGTCAACATTGTTTCCACCTCATTTAAAAATAAATCTGCATGATGATTGGGGAGATACTAACCTGTAGCATCATGATCTTATTAGGAAACTGCCTCAAAAAAACATAGTTAGCTTCTCACCTAATCAGCTGCTAATAGTCGGAATTTGGCACCTCCATTTTAGGGCAAGCCAAGAGTATACACTGAGTATACACTGAGTGTACAAAACATTAGGACCACCTGCTCTTTCCATGACATAGACTGACCAGGTGTAAGCTATGATCCTTTATTGATGTCACTTCTTAAATTCAATTCAATCACTGTAGATGAATGGGAGGAGACAGGTTGAAGAAGGATTTTTAAGGCTTGAGACAATTGAGACATGGATTGTGTATGTGTGCTGTTCAGAGGGTGAATAGGCAAGACAAAAGTGCCTTTGAACGGGGTATGGTAGTAGGTGCCAGGAGCAGCGGTTTGAGTGTGTCAAGAATTGCTGGGTTGGGTTTTTCACGCTCAACAGTTTCCTCTGTGTATCAAGAATGGTCCACCACCCAAAGGACATCCAGACAACTCGACATAACTGTGGGAAGCATTGGAGTCAACATGGACCAGCAATCCCTGTGGAACGCTTTCGACACCTTGTAGAGTCCATGCCCCAACGAATTGAGGCTGTTCTGAGGGCAAAAGGGGTGCAACTCAATATTAGAGAGGTGTTCCTAATGTTTTGTACACTCAGTGGAGTACGCTAAAACAATACATTTATTGTTTCGTAATTAAGATATAGTCCGGAATTAGTCAGTCAGCAGAGAATTAAAGTGATAGACTGGACCCTGGTTTTATGGACACAAACAATCACTAGTTTTTCCTCTAAAATGCAATATTTGTACCATATAGTCTCCATGCACCCCACATTAAGCTGTTTGACCAAAGTAAAAGCCCAGCAACACTTCCTATGACATAGCTTTTTGTTCAAACTAATCCGTTTTGTACACATAATTATGTAAGGTGCAATATGTACGTCCAATATGAAAAACATACTGCATTTCAGCTGATGTGCCACCCTTGGGTTATGAGCTCTATGGATTTAGACTGTATAAATTCTCCTGAGTAGAATGGACCCCCCCCTCCTTTTTCTGTTTTACTGTGACACAATGTACAGGAAATTGTGTGCAGTACAATATGTATGTCCAATATGAAAAATATACATCTTGCAATATAAATGGGCTAATTAACAATGGGATTTAATAGTGCTTCCTAACGTTGATTATTAGAATTATAATAATAATATTATTAATACTGTTATTACTATTATTATTAATAGTAACATTATAAATCATGCTTTGTTATTTATATTACTGTTGTTACCATGATAACTTTATAGTAATCATTACTTTTAATGCTGTTAACAATAATGTCAATAATATTACTTGTGCTATAAAGGCGATAAACTGGGTGGTTCGCGCTCTGAATGCTGATCGGCTGAAAGCTGTGGTATACCACAGGTATGACAAACATGTATTTTTACGGCTGGTAACCAGTTTATAATAGCAATAAGGCACCTGGTGGTTTGTGGTATAAGGGCTGTATCCAGACAATCCGCTTTGCATCGTGCGTAAGAACAGCCCTTAGCCATGGTATATTGGCAATATACCACACCCCCTCGGACCTTATTGCTTATTTAACCTTTTTCCATTTGTATTTTATTTTATTTTTAAAACGTCATTATTGTGGGACATTTATTTTGAAAGGAAATCGCCGAGGTCATGGCCTTATTCTTGGTAGGTCTTGCTTATTCTTGCTGGCTAACGAGACTACCGAGCCAAGCAGTCAAAAGTGTCTGCAGAAACTACACTGCCTCAGAGAAACGCTGGTTGCGCACAAGAAGAACATCCATCACAGTGTATTCTACATTATTATAGTTGATTAATTTATTGCTGACAGTTAAAGCTGTCAGTCAGCACTAGGGTTGCACATTCTGTTGCGTGCTTTGGTGTGTGTGTTCCCAAACAAGGACCAGTTGTGCTCTGAGGTGGCTGATGTTGGTGGGATTTGGAGGATGATGGAGGGAACAGGGGAAAGAGCCTCAGATCCACAAAGTCCCTTCCACCAGGTGGCTGATAAGATATGTTGGCACGACTGCCATATTGCATTTCCATCCCAAAGCCCTTGCTTGGACTTCGCCAGACTGCCAAGAACCTTGCCCTCATCCAGGCCAAGGTGGTGAACACGGTAGTGATGACACCATAGGCCTTGTTGATCTCTGCATCAGACAGGATGCTCTTGACAGCATACTTTGGGTCCAACATGTACGCTGTATGGGCTTCAGGCAGAAATCTTCATGTTTTTTTTAATGTATTTCAGAACTGCAGTTTCCGCTGCTTGGAGCAACAGTGAAGTGGGCAGGGCAGTACGGATTTCTTCTCTTACATCTGTAAGCAGAGTCTGAACATCAGACAGGATGGCATTGTCTCCCTCAATCTGTGCAATGGCTACTGCTATAGGTTTCAGGCTGCTTTACCATTCTCTCCCAAAATACATCATCCAGGAGGATCCTCTTGATGGTGCTGTCCATATTTGCAGACTGTGTTATGGCCATTTCTTGGAGAGACTCCTTCCCCTCCAGGACATGATGACAATACCAACCCAACGGGTGTTGCTGGGCAGCTTCAATGTGGTGCTCTTATTCTTCTCACTTTGCTTGGTGAGGTAGATTGCTGCTATAGCTTGAGGACCCTTCACATACCTAACCATTTCCTTGGCTCTCTTGTAGAGTGTATCCATTGTTTTCAGTGCCATGATGTCCTTGAGGAGCCGATTCAATGCATGAGCAGCACAGCCAATGTATGTGATGTGAGGGTAGGACACCACCTTAGACCAAGCAGCCTTCATGTTCGCAGCATTGTCTGTCACCAGTGCAAATACCTTCTGTGGTCCAAGTTCATTGATGACTGCCTTCAGCTCATCTGCAATGTAGAGACCGGTGTGTCGGTTGTCCCTTGTGTCTGTGCTCTTGTAGAATACTGGTTGAGGGGTGGAGATGATGTAGTTAATTATTCATTGCCCACGAACATTCGACCACCCATCAGAGATGATTGCAATACAGTCCGCTTTCTCTATGATTTGCTTGACCTTCACTTGAACTCTGCATCCAGCAAATGAGTAGATAAAGTGTAACAGTATAACTTTAAACCGTCCCCTCGCCCCGACACGGGCGCGAACCAGGGACCCTCTGCACACATCGACAACAGTCACCCACGAAGCGTCGTTACCCATCGCTCCACAAAAGCCGCGGCCCTTGCAGAGCAAGGAGCAACCCTACTTCTAGGAAGTTTCAGAGCAAGTGACGTAACTGATGGAAACGCTACTAGCGCGTACCCGCTAACTAGCTAGCCATTTCACATCCGTTACAAAAGCATGTCTGGTTGGAGGGGTGTATGCTGGGCGAAGAACATTCAGAAATCTCTTCCAATACACATTGCCTGTGAGGATCAGAGGTGAACCAGTTGCATACACAGCCCGAGCAAGACATTCATCAGCATTTCTCTGACAACGTTCCTCCATCGAGTCAAAAAAACTTCTGATTCAAGGAAGACCACGAGCTGTTGCTAACGATAAGGTGTCTGATTCATAATTTCCACCTCGATTAGAAGTAGAGGGACTTTCGTCAGAGGTTGCTTGTTGTGAGCGCTGAGGGAACTTTATGCACTTGGCCAGATGATTCTGCATCTTTGTTGCATTCTTCACATGATTTGGCACAGTATTTGCAAATGTACACAGCTTTTCCTAGCTGCAGGGAAATGTCTCCACACATCAGATGGTGCCCGTGGCATTTTCCTGTAAAGATTAGAATAAAATGAGTAAAAAATAAATAAAATACAATTTCATGTACAGATAAATAGTTAAGCAGTTAGATTAAACAACTCCTTTGTAAGATAAATGTTTTAAAATGAAACATGTATTGAAACAGGTGAATTAACACTCCTCAGTTAGCGGGCTCCAGCAAGCTAAAACCCACATGGTAGCAAAAACTAACTAGCAGAAATTGTTAAGTTAGAAATGATTTAAACACTTTGCTGTAGGCAACTATTTACTAGTGAACAAAAAATAATGTATGTCATATAAATTATTCACCCCACCCAGTATTGTAATCAAATCTTACCAGAAAGCATGTAGTCCTTGGCTCAGACAGTGTAGTAGTGTGGGCTCAATAGCATCTCATTAGTGTGCAAGATCTTGAGAATCAGCTGTACATGTGATGGAAGAGAGCACTGCACATGTGATGGAAGAATGCACTGTGCATGCAGAGGGTTGCAATTCCATTGAATTGGGAATAGTTGAACCAAAATATGCCACAAGACCTAGAATTGCCTTATGTGTATCCCACAAAAAAGGTTTACTGCTATAAGCTAACTTTTTGTTGTTGATGAAATTCTATCAACATTTTGATTGTTGTACTGGCGCTGCTAAAACCCTTGACCATTGCTATACTACCTTCCAGAATGCACATAAGGCCCAACATTCGTCAAATCGGAACACGATTCCATCTTGCTCCTCCCTTCCTATAGGCAGAAACTCAAACAGGAAGCACCTGTGGTGAGGACTATTCAACACTGGTCTGACCAATCGGAATCCACGCTGCAAGATTGTTTTGATCACGCGGACTGGGATATATTCAGAGTAGCTTCAGGAAATAATATCGACACACAAACTCATTCAACGTTTCAGTATATCAGGAGATGTTGTACCCACTGTGACTGTTAAAACCTACCCCAACCAGAAACCGTGGATAGATGGGAGCATTTGCACAAAACTGAAAGCACAAACCACCGCATTTAACCAGGGCAAGAAGCCTGGGAATATGGAAGAATACAAACTGTAGTTATTCCCTCTGCAAAGCAATCAAGCAGGCTAAACGTCGGTATAGGGACAAAGTTCAGTCCCAGTTCAATGGCTCAGACACGAGACGTATGTGGCAGGGTCTACAGACAATCACGGTTTATAAAAGGAAAACCACCCACGTCGTGGACACCGTCTTGCTTCCGGACGGGTTGAACACCTTCGCTTGTTTTGAGGCTAATACTGTGCCACCGACACGGCCCGCTATCAAGGACTGTGGGCTCTCCTTCTCTGTGGCCGACGTGAGTAAGACATTTAAGCGTGTTAACCCTCGCAAGGCTGCCAGAGCATGCACAGACCAGCTGGCTGGTGTGTTTACAGATCTATTCAATCTCACCCTATCCCAGTCTGTTGTCCCTACATGCTTCAAGATGGCCACCATTGTCCCTGTACCTAAGAAAGCAAAGGTAATTGAACTAAATGACTATCGCCCCGTAGCACTCACATCTATCATGATGAAGTGCTTTGAGAGACTAGTCGAGGATCATATCACCTCCACCTTACCTGCCACCCTAGACCCACTTCAATTTGCTCACCGCCCCCAATAGATCCACAGACGATGCAATCGCCACCACACTGCCCTGTCCCATCTGGACAAGAGGCATACCTATGTAAGAATGCTGTTCATTGACTATAGCTCAGCATTCAACACCATAGTGCCCTCCAAGCTCATCATCAAGCTTGAGGCCCTGGGTCTGAACAACGCCCTGTGCAACTGGGTCCTGGACTTCCCGACGGGTCGCCCCCAGGTGGCGAATGTAGGAAACAATACCTCTTTGTTGATCCTCAACACTGGGGCCCCACAAGGGTGCGTGCTCAGCCCCCTCCTGTACTCCCTGTTCACCCATGACTGAGTGGCCAAGCACGACTCCAACTCAATCATCAAGTTTGCAGACAACACGAGTAGTAGGCTTGATTACCAACAACGATGAGACAGCCTACAGGGAGGCTCTGGGAGTGTGGTGCCAGGAAAATAACCTCTTACTCAACGTCAACAAAACTAAGGTGATCTTGGACTTCAGGAAACAGCAGAGGGATCACCTTCCTATCCACATCGATGGGACCGCAGTGGAGAAGGCGGAAAGCTTCAAGTTCCTCGGCGTACACATCCCTGACAACTGCAGTGGTATACCCACGCAGACTGTGGGGAAGAAGGCTCAACAGCGCCTCTTCAACCTCAGGAGGCTAAAGAAATTTGGCTTAACATCTAAAACCCTCACCAACTTTTACAGATGCACAATTGAGAGCATCCTGTTGGGCTGTATCACAGCCTGGTACGGCAACTGCACCACCCACAACCGCAAAGCTTTCCAGAGGGTGGTGCGGTCTGCCCAACGCATTACTGGGGGCAAACTACCTGCCCTCCATGAAACCTACAGCACCCGATGCCATAGGAAGGCCAAAAAGATCATCAAGGACATCAACCACCCGAGCCACTGCCTGTTCACCCTGCTATCATCCAGAAGGCGAGGTCAGTACAGGTGCATCAAAGCTGGAACCGAGAGGCTGAAAAACAGCTTCTATCTCAAGGCCATCAGACTGTTTATCAGCCATCACTAGCACATCAGAGGTGGCTCCCTATAGACATAGATTAGGAATCACTGGCCACTTTTAGAAATGGATCACTAGCCACTTTAATAATGTTCCGTATCCAGCATTACTCATCTCATATGTGTAAACTCTTAGTCACTTTAATTGTAGTAAATATTGCTTCACCCATCTCATATGTACAGTTGAAGTCGGAAGTTTACATACACCTTAGCCAAATACATTTAAACTCAGTTTTTCACAATTCCTCACATTTAATCCTAGTAAAGATTCTCTGTCTTTGGTCAGTTAGGATCACCACTTTATTTTAAGAATGTGAAATGTCAGAATAATAGTAGAGTGATTTATTTCAGCTTGTACTTCTTTCATCACATTCCCAGTGGGTCAGAAGTTTACATACACTCAATTAGTATTTGGTAGCATTGCCTTAAACAATTTAAACTTGGGTGAAATGTTTATGGTAGCCTTCCACAAGCTTCCCACATTAAGTTGGGTAAATGTTGGCCCATTCCTCCTGACAGAGCTTGTGTAACTGAGTCAGGTTTGTAGGCCTCCTTGCTCGCACACACTTTTTCAGTTCTGCCCACACATTTTCTATGGGATTGAGATCAGGGCTTTCTAATGGCCACTCCAATACCTTGACTTTGTTGTCCTTAAGCCATTTTGCCACAACTTTGGAAGTATGCTTGGGGTCATTGTCCATTTGGAAGACCCATTTGCAACCAAGCTTTAACTTCCTGACTCATGTCTTGAGATATTGCTACAATATATCAACATAATTTTCCTGCCTCATGATGCCATCTATTTTGTGAAGTGCACCAGTCCCTCCTGCAGCAAAGCACCCCCACAACATGACGCTGCCACCCCCGTGCTTCACGGTTGGGATGGTGTTCTTCGGCTTGCAAGCCTCCCCCTTTCCCCTCCAAACATAACAATGGTAATTATGGCCAGACCGTTCTATTTTTGTTTCATCAGACTAGAGGACATTTCTCCAAAAAGTACGATCTTTGTCCCCTTGTGCAGTTGCAAACCGTACTCTGGCTTTTTTAAGGTGGTTTTGGAGCAGTGGCTTCTTCCTTGCTGAGCGGCCTTTCAGGTTATGTCGATATAGGACTTGTTTTACTGTGGATATAGATAGTTTTGTACCTGTTTCCTCCAGCATCTTCAAGGTCCTTTGCTGTTGTTCTGGGATTGATTTGCACTTTTGGCACCAAAGTACATTAATCTCTAGGAGACAGAACACGTCTCCTCCTGAGCGGTATGACGGCTGTGTGGTCCCATGGTGTTTATACTTGCTTACTATTGTTGGTACAGATGAACGTGGTACCTTCAGGCATTTTGGAAATTGCTCCCAAGGATGAACCAGACTTGTGGAGGTCTACAATTGTTTTTCTGAGGTCTTGGCTGATTTCTTTTGATTTTCCCATGATGTCAAGCAAATAGGCACTGAGTTTGAAGGTACATCCACAGGTACACCTCCAATTGACTCAAATTATGTAAATTAGCCTAACAGAAACTTCTAAAGCCATGACATCAATTTCTGGAATTTTCCAAGCTGTTTAAAGGCACAGTCAACTTAGTGTATGTACACGTCTGACCCCCTGGAGTTGTGATACAGTGAAATAATCTGTCTGCAAATTTGTTGGGGAAAAATGACTTCCTAACCGACTTGCCAAAGCTATAGTTTGTTAACAGGAAATTTGTGGAGTGGTTGAAAAACCAAGTTTTAATGACTCCAACCTAAGTGTATGTAAACTTCAGACTTCAACTGTATTAACTGTACTCTATATGCCACTGTATCTTAGTCCAATGCCGCTCTGACATATGTATATATATTCTTAATCCATTCCTTACTTAGATGTACGTGTATTTTGGGTATATGTTGTGAAACTGTTAGATATTACTTGTTAGATATTACTGCACTGTAGTATTTCGCTACACCCGTAATAACATCTGGTTAACATGTGTATGTGACCAATAAAATTTGATTTGATTTTTGGGAACCACACATGCGGAGATCATCCGCTCACCTACTCTGTGTCTCACGACGACACGGCGGTTGGAACCGAAAATCTCAAATTTGGACTCATCCGACCGAAGGACAGATTTCCACTGGTCTAATGTCCATTGCTCGTGTTTCTTGGCCCAAGCAAGTCTCTTCTTATTGGTGTCCTTTTAATAGTGATCCTGCTTCTGTTGCCTGTTTGAGTGTTTTGGTTGATAGCCTACTGATTCCGTGAGCACCAAGCCTCATGCAACAATTTCACAAATTCCTCTTTTTTTAATCTTTGCTATGCTGTAATAAAGGCTTTACACTTTTTTTTCGTTAGACCAGCCTGTTATTATTTGTAATTCATATAGTGTTGCTTACACTGTTCCAAATTGTCATAAAAATAATATTTATAATAATAACCCTCCTTTATCCTTCTTGTTATTATTATGATCATCATTATAATAATAGGTAATGTCATTATCATTAGTAGGCTTAGTATAGCAGCCTTGTATAACCACCATCGAGATGTAGGCCTAAGAGCGCACCCTGTTTAGTCTTAATACCGTAACTTACTTAGGCCTATATGTTAACACTTATAGCCTGCGGTTATGGAACCCTGACCTGTTCACCGGATGTGCTACCTGTCCCAGACCTGCTGTTTTCAACTCTCTAGAGACCGCAGGAGCGGTAGAGATACTCTTAATGATTGGCTATGAAAAGCCAACTGACATTTACTCCTGAGGTGCTGACTTGCTGCACCCTCGACAACTACTGTGATTATTATTATTTGACCATGCTGGTCATTTATGAACATTTGAACATCTTGGCCATGTTCTGTTATAATCTCCACCCGGCACAGCCAGAAGAGGACTGGCCAACCCTCATAGCCTGGTTCCTCTCTAGGTTTATTCCTAGGTTTTTGCCTTTCTAGGGAGTTTTTCCTAGCCACCGTGCTTCTTCACCTGCATTGCTTGCTGTTTGGGGTTTTAGGCTGGGTTTCTGTACAGCACTTTGAGATATCAGCTGATGTACGAAGGGCTATATAAATAATTTGATTTGATTTAAATAGGATACTGTATCAATCAATCGTTTATTCGTCATCACACAGCATACAAGTCATTCATGATGTGAAATGTAATCAAGCATTTTAGTTTAAAAAGCGACCATTAAATACTTAACGTAAACAATAAATAGACCTAGACTTTTCTGTTTCTGAATTTGCATTCATGAATGAATGCGACTTTTTTTTTGTCTTTGCTGTAATAAAGGCTTTACAACCAAAAAAGCATTACAACAGACTCTCTTGGTATGCTTATAAATTATTCCAAACAGTCTTAAAAATGATTGTAATCTAACAGCACCTGTTTGACACACACAGGCCTAAAATGCATGCAGCGCTTGCTCCATAGCTTTTCTTGATCTCCAGTATTTTCCAGAACTAGACCAATTTATTCCAAACATCTGACTTCCCCTTTACCTCCTGAGCAACCAGTAAACATTTCCCTGTTTCAAGTTTATTTGTCACGTCCTCGCCATCCATTTTGCTGTTACGTGTAATTATATGCTATAGGTTAGGCCCGATTGGTCAGGTGCATGTGAAGCATATGTGTCCCATACAGAGAGCAAATGTTGAGGGAATAGGGAATGTTTTTCCTAAACAAATTAGGGATTTTGGTAAACCAGCCTGTCTTTTTAACACAGCACGGCAAGTCTGAGCCAGGCGGCACAATCAAATCAATTGTGGTCAGACTTCCTCTAGTCATTTATGTGTCTTAATTATTTCATCAAATTGATAGCTAGTCTAGAGCTGAACTGGCTGTGGTAGCTAGCTATTTCATTCACTTCAGACAGAACTTCAGTCGAGTGGTCGAAACATGTAATGCATTAGCTTACGTTACATGTCAGTTACACTACTAACTCAGCACTGGGAATAAAATACTTTTTTTTCTGTAAAGTAAAACGGCAGTTACCTTGCCAGCTACATCAGTAAAATAAAGAATAGCAAATCAGCCTCTGTGATCCCTGAGTCCCCCATAAAGTAGCTGAGGAACCCTCAACTCTGTTCCCTTATATCAAGGCGGAGTTGAATTTTGATGACTGGTCACGGGATTTGCTAGCAACAACATTGAGTCACCATCAGTCGATTCTTGTAAAAAATGTAATTCTGAAAACGCTATGTTTGTCCTGTACAACTGCGGCGCTTCCACCGGAGGCTGAAATTCATACTGCTATAAAATCTTTTAGCGAATACAACCACCAACTTTTTTCCCCCTCGTTGCTCATACTACATATTAGGTAAGCTGAGATTCAATTGGTCTGCTATCCGGGTACCATGATGTCCCTACCCTAACCGTAACCCCTACCCATATTCAGGTGTCAGCATGCTTAAGTACGCCTAGCCGAGCTCGGCTAACCGAATGAGCGTGCTCGCATACTCCCTTAAAAGACCTTCGCTTGAAAAACGAGAAACGTTTTCAGAATTGACATTTTTACAAGAATCGACTGATGGTGACTCAATGTTGTTGCTAGCAAATCCCGCGATCAGTCATCAAAACTCATCTCCACCTCCATATAAGAGAAAGGAGTTGAGGGTTGCTCAGCTACACATAAAGTTGTCCTCCACAACCTACCTTCTCCCTTCCTTATCTAGATGTGATGTATTTCTTATTACACATTCTGCCTCCTCCAGATGGCCAACATCACAGTGACCCACAGAGACGGCCGTGTAGCCCAGCTGGAGCAGGTGTACATCCGAGGCAGCAAGATCCGATTCCTCATTCTCCCTGACATGCTGAAGAACGCACCCATGCTAAAGAGTATGAAGAACAAGAACCAGGGAGCTGGAGCAGGAAGAGGCAAAGCTGCCATTCTCAAAGCACAAGGTACAGATTTACATTACATTCTGGCCCTAATCAGACCCACCTTGGAATCCTACTAGCCTGGGTGCCAGTCTGTTAATGCCATCATGCCAACTCCTTGTTAGTCATTGGCCGTGTAAGAATACCAATACTAGCGTACTCCATACTTAAACTGCATACTATGTAGGCTACTCATCGTCTCATACTATTTAGCACGTGCCATTTAGTAAAAAGTATGCATTATGTCACTGCTGTGACGTAGTAGCGGATCCTGACTGGGTGAGAATGTGGAGCGGGGCTGAGTGTGGGATGATTTTTCTTTTTCAGATCCAACAGATATACAGTCGGAAGAAAAAGTATGCGAACCCTTTAGAATTACCTGGATTTCTGCATAAATTGGTCATAAAATTTGGTCTGATCCTCGTCTAAGTCACAACAATAGACAAACACAGTCTGCTTAAACTAATAACACACAATTCATCTTTTTCATGTCTTTATTGAACACACTGTGTAAACATTCACAGTGCAGGTTGGAAAAAGTATCTGAACCCTTGGATTTAATAACAGGTTGATCCTCTGGCAGCAACAACCTCAACCAAACGTTTTCTGTAGTTGCGGATCAGACCTGCACAACGGTCAGGAGGAATTTTGGACCATTCCTCTTTCCAAACTGTTTCAGTTCCACAATATTCTTGCGATGTCTGGTGTGAACCGCTCACTTGAGGTCATGCCACAGCATCTCAATCGGGTTGAGGTCAGGATTGACTGGGCCACTCCAGAAAGTGTATTTTCTTCTGTTTAAGGCATTCTGTTGTTGTTTACTTATGTCTTTTTGGTTGCTGTCCTGTTGCATCACCTTACTTCTGTTGAGCTTCAATTGGCGGACAGATAGCCTTACATTCTCCTGCAAATGTCTTGATAAACTTGGGAATTTAATTTTTCCGTTGATGATAGCAAGCTGTCCAGGCCCTGATGCAGCAACGCAGCCCCAAACCATGATGCTCCTTCCCTCCACCATATTGTACAGTTGGGATGAGGTTTTGATGTTGGTGTGCTGTGCCTTTTTTTCTCCACACAGTGTTGTGTGTTCCTTCCAAAAAACTCAACTTTAGTATCATCTGTCCACAGAATATTTTGCCAGTCGCGCTGTGGAACATCCAGGTGTTCTTTTGTGAACTTCAGACGTGCAGCAATGTTTTTTTTGGACAGCAGTGGCTTCTTCCATGGTATCCTCCCATGAACACCATTCTTGTTTAGTGTTTTATGTATTGTAGACTCATCAACAGAGATGTTAGCACTTTCCCGAGATTTCTGTAAGTCTTTTGCTGACACTCTAGGATTCTTCTTAACCTCATTGAGCATTCTGCGCGGTGCTCTTGCAGTCGTCTTTGCAGGACGGCCACTCCTAGGGAGAGTAGCAACAGTGCTGAAATGTCTCAATATTTAGACAATTTGTCTTACCGTGGACTGACTTTTAGAGATACTGTGTAACCCCTTCCAGCTTTATGCAAGTCAACAATTCTTAATCTTAGATCTGAGATCTCTTTTGTTCGAGGCATGGTTCACATCAGGCAATGCTTCTTGTGAATAGCAAACTCTAATTTTGTGAGTGTTTTTTATGGGGCAGGGCAGCTCCTAACCAAAATGTCCAATCTCGTCTCATTGATTCGACTCCAGGTTAGTTGACTCCTGACTTCAATTAGCTTTTGGAGAAGTCATTAGCCTAGGGGTTCACATACTTTTTCCAACCTACACTGTGAATGTTTAAATGATGTATTCAATATAGACAAGAAAAATACAATTTGTGTTAGTTTAAGCACGCTGTTTGTCTGTTGTGACTTTTAGATGAAGATCAGATCAAAATTTGTCAAATTTATGCAGTAATCCAGGTCATTCCAAAGGGTTCACATTTTCTTGCCACTGTTCATCACGTTAACCAGCCTGATAATAGCTCATTTCTAATTCTATTAATTTCTCTAAACTCTCTGAATAGAATAGAAATGGAGTCATAGGCCTACTCAGGCTGGTTTTAGGCAGACTATCACATTCAACATATACCATAGCCCATCTATCCCATTTTAAAATGGACTGAAGACAAACTGGTCATGTACATTAAATAGCCTAGTACACACACACTTTCAAATTAAAATTCTGTTGCACAGAAAAACGTGGACAGTCGGGTACATCACAAATTCAGAACCGCTGGACAGCAACATATTAAACTAAAGCATTCATCATTGGGAACGAGATCCATTAATTACATAGGTAGCCTAGGTTACAAAACTTAAGCTGGTTGAGAGAATGCCAAGAGTGTGCAAAGCTGTCATCAAGGCAAAGGGTGGCTATTTTGAAGAATCTAAAATATATTTTGATTTGTTTAACACTTTTTTGGTTCCTACATGATTCCATATGTGTTACTTCATAGTTTTGTTGTCTTCACTATTATTCTGCAATGTAGAAAATAGTCAAAATAAAGAAAAACCCTTGAATGAGTAGGTGTCAACTTTTGACTGGTACTGTATGGTTTTATTGACAAACAATTTGCTTTGTCTCCTCTTTCACAGTGGCTGCCAGGGGTCGAGGACGTGGAGGGATGGGAAGAGGACATATTTTCCAGAAAAGGCGATAGTTTAAAAATATATATTTTCTACTTTCTATATTACAACTTGTTTGTTATTCTTTTGTGATCAATTATGTGAAATGACAATTTCCATATTAAAATTATTTTCTTACTATTTATTTGTACCTTGTTTTAAGGTAGTTTATAACAGATTATATACTTCACATTTGACGAGGCTTAATCTGGAATATTAGGAAATATGAGTATATGCCTCATGTATGATGTTTAGGGGGCAGGGGCTGGAGATGGCTAGAGGTCTGGACAAAAGAAGATGGCTTCAACATTCCCCCACAATGTGAAATGACCACTTCTCTGTGCAGGATCTACCGGGTCCCATACGTTGTTTCTCCCAGCTGTACAGACAAATAAGAATTTGTCAGATTAATAATACATGATTTATATAACTAATTTAAGTCAAATCTGCATAATGAAAAAGTTGATAAACAGTCAAATTGCAGTTGTTAAGCAAAGAATAGTGATGGTTATTTTTGTAAGTATTCCCTGATAATTAATTTAGTCCTGTATATAGTGGAATAAGCTTGAGAAGTCAGTAACTCACAGGTTCACCAGCATTGTCATCAGTGTTATCCAGATATGTGAATTTGTGTTTGCTGTAGTAATCTCTTTTCTTTGTGCATGTCAGGAGAAACCAGTTACAAACTGCATTCACCTAAGGGCACACACTTGCATGACTATTTCAAACTGAAAATGACAACTCAATTACACTGTATTAACAGGCTAACATTTCTCTGAAAAATGCTTTACGGTACTAATAATGAATGTTTGTTTACAAATAATGAGTGTTTTGGAGATGGCTCCACTTAACAGAACTTACCAAAGAGAGAAACGTAAGCGCTGCACCTAAATTCACTATGGTCGGAACCATGTTGAATTTACCTGCCTGTAAAGATGGAACAGTAGAGGAAGGTAGGTCGATTTGTCATTTGACATTGAAACCCTTATTGTGGTCGTCTCAATTGTTGCCTTTACCATCTTGTGAACATAAAGCTCATACATTGTCAAAATTAAGTATTCTACTCCTGTGGTTTGAAGAATAGATTCTTTTTTGTATGTTGAGTCTCACCGTTCCAAATACAATGACATCAAATCGGATTCCATATGCTTTGATCAAGGTTCTTGTTTCCCTACCATCTGTGGTTTTGTAGTACTTGGCAAACCTGTGGAAATAAGTCTTGTTGAAAAGCTGTATTTATTCTCTATGAAAGTATTGTGTCCACAGGTTCATTGATTTCACCTAAAGTTGTATCCAGGGGCCACATTGTTTTCAGGGATTTTGTTGTCTAGCCTGCGGAAGGAGTACTTAGGGCCACAGTAATGTTCAGGCCAGTCCAGGTCACAGCTCCAGTCAATCATAATCCCAAGAACACCACCCTGAACAAACATAACCATATAGTCTCATCTCAAATTAATCTATTTAAATGTGTTATTTGATATACCAATGAGTGACACCACTGCCAAAATGTGGCCTGATGAACAAGGATGATTAAAGCCCTCTCATTCAATTGCAACACACACCAAACACGGCATTGAGAATAACTACAGGAAAATCTAGTATGGGCTTATGCAGAATCGAGGCTTGTAAGGGACCTAAGAGGAGAGTGTAGAGCAACATTTTATACCCTGATTGCCATGGTCTGAAAGTCCTCCTCAGCTTCAGAGACCATGTCTTTAAGGCGGAAGATGGGACAGTCAGGGTCTGTTTTGCGATTGAATTCACATTGCTTCAGATATGAGGAGTTAACATCAGGCAAAATGTTTCTTCTGCAAGAGACCAAAGAGAAAATAGTAGTTATTCTACAGAATAAAGTAAAACTCTCAAGCAGGTGTCCTGCCTTTATTCCTTTTCATGTTTAATTTCGGTGCCAGACAAATTAACATGACTCACTTGTGAAAGTTGAATTTGGGGTATGTCACACTGTTTTTGATTAGCACCGTGAAGTCCTCTGCTGCAACCAGCAGTGCATGTCTATGATACAAAATATGTTCCACTTATAATACCTTGCCCCATGAGTATACCCCCATGAATCATATTATCATTTGTTCTTACTTACTCGGGTAAGTTGATGTCTATTTCAAGAGGACACCAAGATAGCACTTCACATGTTTTGAGAGTCTCTGAGTAGTTCATGCATAGCCCTGTCTGGATACCTTTTAACAGAGTAATATGATTAGAAAACATTGCTCTTTAGTTAATCAAATATGTTGCAGGAGGATTCTAAAAGAAGAAGAAAAGTTTCAGCTGTCTCCCTGCTGGTTGCTGCCCTTGTTAACAATTTTACAAGGACACATCAGCATGGCATGAAGACCTACCGTTTCCACGAACATCATTGGATCCCTCTAAGCAGTCACTGTCTGACATGCAAATGGTGGATTGGTTTGGGAGCTTAAGAAGATACAGGATCACATTTCACTATCATTCAAATACTTTTGATTACCATTGAAATAATGGTTGTATAACGCATATCTTCTAAGTTGATGTATTTAAGTATAAATACAGTCCAGCTTAACATTTCACTGGATATTTTCAGTAGTGTTTAATTCAAACAATAAATACACAACTTACACATTTCAATGTATTTTAAACGAGAAATCAGCAACTTACCTCGGGACAGGTCGATTGAGTTTGATTGGGGGTGACAATCATGTTGGTCAACACAAAGAAAGAACTCTCACCCTGCCAGACAGAAGAGATTTTCCTAAAACAAATTATCTTTCTATACAAAAATACAAAAACCGTTACCAACACAATCTGAACTCAAACTGACAAAAAAGTGGTAAAGTGTATGGAGTATAGGATGATGCTACCTGAGCAGGGGTGTAAAGTACTTATGTAAAAATACTTTAAAGTGCTACTTAAGTAGTTTTTTTATGGTATCTGTACTTTACTATTTATTTTTGACAATTTTTACTTCACTACATTCATGAAGAAAATAATTTACTTTTTACTCCATACATTTTCCCTGACAACCAAAAGTACTTGTTACATTTTGAATGCTTAGCAGGACAGGAAAAGTGTCAAATTCACACACTTATCAACCCAAGTGCCTCTGATCTGACAGACTCAGTAAACACACATGCTTCGCTTGTAAATTAAGTCTGAGTGTTGGAGTGTGCCCCTGGTTTTCTGGTTTGCTTAATATAAGGAATTTTAAATGATTTGTACTTTTACTTTTGATACTTAAGTATATTTTAGCAATTATATTTACTTATGATACTTAAGTTTATTTAAAACCAAATACTTTTAGACTTACTCAAGTAGTATTTTACTTGGTGACTTTCACTTTTACTTGAGTCATTTTCTATTAAGGTATCTTTACTTTTACTCAAGTATGACAACTGGGTACTTTTTCCATCACTGTACCTGAGGGGGGATGTTGTAATCAGCCACGTCCCACACACGGGCACCCAGATCAGAGGTGTTGGTGAAGCCAGTGCCCTTCACCTTGGTTGTGACAGAACTGATCACTGAGTCTGTTTCCTGGTAGGACTTTTGCACCACACAGACATACCTATAGTGTAGCAGGTCAGACAGGAGACAAGGGGACACAGGTGTAGAGACAAAGTGATACATTCACACATCCACTCTGAGTAAATGTAGTGGAACACCGGCTTTTTAATGTAAGAAACAGAAGAATTGAATCCCAACTTACCCAATCACATAAAAGAGGATCAGAAACTGGATTAATCTGAAGACGGATCCCACTACTTTGCTCTTCACCACAATCATTCTTTCAGTTTCATATTCAAAGAAACAGCGGTGGCAGCTCTGAGAGCTACAGCCGCCCATCTTCTGAGTTATGGTTACACTGTAGAAAACTAGCAATGGGAGTGATAAAAGAGGTAAAGAGGTGTCACAGCCTGCTGAGATAATAGTCTAATCATTTTAACGGCTAGTATGAAAATTACAACTGACCCTGGCTCAGTTGGCAAATATACCCTATCTGAAAAGTGGCATGATAAAACTGCTGTTCATCCACTCCAATGGATGCATGAAAATGGTATGTATTACTGTATGCACACAAGAACTAGCGAAGTGGTGAAATTATGTTATCAAGTCAACAATATTTTCAAAGTTACATTTATTGCACATGGTAAAAAACATATGTTCCAATCTAAATGTAAGTAGACAGTCAAAGGAAAGATAAAGCAGTTCCCACCTCCAGTTAGCTCCAGTTCAGTCTCATCTAAGATAAGTCTATTACGTTATTTCCCTCTTCATTATTGATGGTCCCTAGACAGTGAGATGGATGGACACAATATCTACAAGACAATGTTCCGGTTGAAAATGTTAACCTTAATGCTGAATGGAAAATTAGATCAATACACCAGTACAAATGCGTTGTACAGTCACTACATGATGAGAACCAATCTCTGATGGAGCTTTCTAGAACACTGACTCTTCCTCTTCCCTAAAGCTGTGTGTCAGGGCTGGACTGGGGAGAGGTAGTTCTCCTGGGCCTCAGACAGTGTACTCTCCTTCTTGGCTGGGGTACTCCTCTCTGATTCTCCACACACTACAACTGGGCATGACAGGGATACTTTCTCTGGGTGGGGCCCCAATTCTCCAGCTGATGTACTGTCTGTAGGCGCAGTTGCGAAGGGCGGCGATCCGTTGCTCCCCCTCGGTCAGGTCAGAGAGAGGCTCCCTGTACAGCAGCACTGCGTCCAACAAGGGCCGACTCAGCACCAGCTGTTCAAACAGGGAGGAGGTGGTAATGCAGCGGCCAATGCTCTGCCTGCAGCACAGCTGCTCCTGGGGATGGGTGGAAGGGAGACAGCAGCCACACAGACACCAGGCTGGACGGTTGGGCCGGGGGAGAACCTGGGGCGGCTTGTCTATGATGTTGTTGCCTTTCTGCAATACACCAACCATGGCACTCAGGTGCCCTGTGTCGTCCTGGCAACAAGTGTGCAGTACATATCAAATTAGTCATATGCACTGACACAATATGTATGTATTACCATACTGACTTACTGTATAAAAGACAAGAGGAGGATAACAAAGTGAGATTAAAAGTGACATCTTTATCTATTGTATCGGGGTGAGAATGGCACTACATTGGGGAAAACACAGTTATGCTAACCTTGCATGGGTGAACAGAGATGGGCTTCACTTGTTGTAAACTTTTCTTATGTGATTTTTTCACCACTCTTATATGGTTCTCGTCCACAAACGAGACACAGAGAATGCACTGGAAAATAGAAGAAGAATTGTCTCATTGTTCAGCGTCTCACCACATATTTACATCAAACAATTCAGCCAATGAGAATGAAAATCTTGCTCTGGGTTTGTATAATCCTCAGTGGGGAATGCCATCCCACTCCTACATCCCACTCCTACCTGCTGTCTGTCCTGAACAGATTCAACTTTCTTCTCGGAGTAGTTCTGTCTGGCTTCTTTAGAGTAACAACTGGTCCCAATGAGCCAGTCGATGAATATAGTGGTCTACGAAAAATCACAATCATTGTCCTTTACTTTCCCTGTTATTAGTTTTGCATTTGAAACAAGTTGAATAAAAAAGTCTGAATAACACTCACCAGTGTATAATATGATAGAGTTGATCCAATAAAGATGATCAGTTGGATTATGCTGAATTTTCCTGCCTTGAAAGAACACATTATATCAATTACCATTTGTATTTCTCTGATTGTCATGAATTAGAAAAAGAAATGCACGCCTACTGAGTGGCGCAGCGGTCTAAGAGGCATCACTACAGCCCTGGGTTCAATCCCGGGCTGTATCACAACCTCCCGTGACCGGGAGTCCCATAGGGTGGCGCACAATTGGCCCAGCGCCGTCTGGGTTAGGGGAGGGTTTGGCCTGGGGGGACTTTACTTGGCTCATCGCGCTCTAGCGACTCCTTGTGGCGGACCGGGTGCCTGCAGGCTGAAAGCAGTCGTCAGTTGAACGGTGTTTCCTCCGACACATTGGTGCGGTTGGCTTCCGGGTTAAGCGGGTGGGTGTTAAGAAGCGAGGTTTGGCGGATCATGTTTTGGAGGATGCATGACTTGACCTTCGCCTCCCGAGCCCGTTGGGGAGTTGCAACGATGAGACAAGATCGAAATGAAGGAGAAAAAGGGGGTAAAAAAAACTAAAAAATAACAACATTCACAAGATTACCATCATCATTGTTGCAGGTTTAAATGATGAGACTTACTCAGTCATACAAACCTTTCCAAACACCATGACATCAAACCTGATCCCAAATGCTTTAAACAGGGTTCTCTCCTCAACACCTTTCTCTGTCTGATATCTGGCAAACCTGCCAACACAAGTAGTAGGTTAAACAATGTAATATCTGGATTGCACTGATATATACAATTACAAATGTCTATAGCAGTATTGAATGACAGATTTCCATAATTTGACATGGGTCAACTGACCATGTATGACCTATGACATGACCGTTGGCCTCAAGAACAAGGCCTGTCACAATTACCTGAAGTTGAGACCAGGGTACAGTGTTCTATTGCTCTCCTTCTCATCTAGCCGGCGGAAGGAGTATTTGGGCAGACAGTTCCGCAAGAACCCATCCAGGTTACAATCCCACTTAATTTGGATCCCAATGACGCCACCCTTTGGTGAGAGAGCATGGTGGAGATGATCTACTCATCGTGTTTTATATCAACCTGACAATCATGTAATCTGACGTAACTAAGGTGATTTAGGGCGAGATTCAATCCGTATCGCCGAAGTATCGCGGGAACATCTGCGTTATATCTCGATTTAAATGTAAAGGCAATGTTCCCGCGGTCGCGGAGACTGCACTGCACTCACGGTACACGCTGCACATGTCAGCTCAATTTTTGACACCACACTCCAAAAAGCAAGTTCTGCAGGCTCTAGTTTTGTCTAATCTTGATTATTGTCCAGTCGTGTGGTCCAGTGCTGCAAGGAAAGACCTAGTTTAGCTGCAGCTGGCCAAGAACAGAGCTGAACGTTTTGCTCTTAATTGTAGTCAGAGGGCTGATATAAATACTATGCATGCCAGTCTCTCATGGCTAAGAGTTGAGGAAAGACTGACTGCATCACTTCTTCTTTTTATAAGAAACCTTAATGTGTTGAAAATCCCAAATTGTTTGCATAGTCAATTTACACACAGCTCCGACACACACACTTACCACACCAGACATGCCACCAGGGGTCTTTTCATAGTCCCCAAATCCAGAACAAATTCAAGAAAACGTACAGTATGATATAGAGCCCTTATTGCATGGAACATCCTTCCATCTCATATTGCTCAAATAAACAGAAAACCTGTTTTCAAAAAACAGATAAAGCAACACCTCGTGGCACAACGCCGCTCCCCTATTTGACCTATTTAACATTTTTACGCGGATACGGATTGAATCCAAACCATAATTCTGTAATTCATTAAGTAATCAAATATGTCCAACATTATGTGCAGTGCCAAAATAGATACAGACAACAGTGAGTGACATACATAATTGAGGGTCATAGAGTTAGTTAATGTGAAAGTTTGTGGTTGTTTGAGAAACTCCCTGTAACAAAGCAGCCCACCTCAACTGCCATCTCTGAGAAGTTCTCTTTAGCCTCCTTTACAATGTCCCCCAGACGGAAGATGGGGCACGAGGAGTCTGTATGGCTGTTAAACTGGCAGCGCTTCAGGTAACTTTCCGTCATCTCAGGGAGGATGTTCCTTCTGTAAGACAAAAACGCATCAGTTAGATCCACTTTTACTAAATTGAAGAATGTGCTTATTTTCCATATTTTTATGAATTAATTTAATAGTTTTTTATGCTCTCAGAGTATGTACAGATGAATGATCTTAGTTTGAGCCAGTTAGCTACAGCAGGAAAATAATCCTGCAGCAACAGGAAATTTGAATTATTATGTGGATTACAATTGATGGACATTTTTGATACATTTTTCTTAAGGGAAAATCAAGTCTGAAATTTCTAAGTGGATATTACAAACTTCAGAAGCCTTTAAAATGTTTTAAACCTCAAATACACTACAAATTTTAAATGTCCTGCATTGCAGGAATGTTCTCCTGCAACAGGGTGTTCAAATTAAGATCCCACATCTGTAAAGGTGGTGAAGGTTACTCTAATTATAATATACTTGAGAACTGTGGTGTGCAAACTAAAAAGCCAAATTAATTCATATTGAATTGGAAAGTCTCACCTCATGAAATTAAAGTTTGGGAATCTGATGTTGTTTTTGATGAGGACTGTAAAGTTCTCAGCTGATGCCAAGAGAGCAGGCCTAGACGTCAGAGCAGTCATCAATTGCATTATTGAAGCAAAGTTGTGAAAACAATAATTTTTTACAGCGGACGGTTTCATTTTCATTTAAAAGTTTCTGTTAAACTACTGTGAAACAATGTTCCTTGGCATATTTGACTATATATACATGCAGCACTAACAAAGTGAGCTTCCTCCACATTAGAGGAACTAAAGTATAAATATAGCTGTCAGGCAGTGGTCTATGTAGAAGAGAAGATAACATTATTTACTGAGTAACTAACCTCTACAGGGACCACATGTCAAATCACACTGAATTTGATGAGAGTAGGAGGACAGGCACACATAAATGCATACTGATGCTGAGAACAACAACAACAATAATAGTGAGCTTATTTACTTGGGGGGCTTTTTCTTGGACTCTATGGGGCACCACGCAGACACCTCACATGTTTTCCGTGTCACATCAAACTTCACACATGCACCTGTCTGAACCCCTGATAAGGAAAGCAACATTTTAATTATTGAATGGGTCACATGACAAACAATACCAACTATTATCTTAGATGTTCTATTATCATGTGTCTACATGTTTACTACTACTGTATAAACGTATATAACCATAATGTATCTGCAAATAGTAAAGAGCCCAGAGCGGAGCTGACCGTCTGAAACCTTAACACATCAGGGACAAATTCCTCCCCTCCATGCAAGAACAAATGGTATCACCAGATAGAGGTGACACAAACAGAAGAGAAGGATAATGGGAGAAGTTCTGGACAGTTGTAGTTGTACCATGACTGTGCTGATCCCAGAATCCCTTTACACAGTCCTCGTCTGTCCGACACACTTTTCCATACGGAGGGACCTGTAATATAAGCACTCCTAGGAGATTAGTGGGTTCTAGTCATCAAATAGAAATTATATAAGACATTAGAATGTACAGTAATTGGATGTCCTACTGGCACTCTACCTCAGGGCATTTTCCTTGCCTTTGTTTCTTTGTAACAATGACATTGGTCACCACGAAAAATGAATTCTTTCCCTTGAAACAGAAAGTCAAACAAATGTATAGAAAGTCAGAAGCAATGTAAAAATATGTGCATGTATATTACAAATGTAATATGTGTATAATATACAACAATAAAACAACAATATTCTCTCACTATCTCACACACACATAAACACACACACACACACACCTGTGATGGCCCACTGTAATCCACAACGTCCCATACTATATCACCAACATCTGGTAAACTGGTCAAGGCCACTCCCTTGACCTTAGCAGTAACAGAGCTGACCACATAGTCGTGTTCTTGGTACTCCTTGTGCCAGAGCATCATAATGCTACAAAATAAAACAATATTTGATCATGGTATTAGGCAAATTGGAGTAAGTTAGCCTACTTTGATATATATCCCTGATCGTTTTAAAATACTATTGGCATGGTTACAAGAGATACAGTTGATGCAAGTAATACATCATTATTTTAGAATATAATCATTATATAAATCATTCATACTTTATTTTCATGCACACATTCTTGATCAGTCAAGGCGCGTGGGCGTTCGTAGTCTATTACCGTTATTACCGCAAGATGAATCATTCTGCAGAATAGCCTACTCACCAGATGAACATCAGTATGACTCCGTTAAATGTCCATTTCAGCGATCCCAGCCTTACACTTTGTATTCGGACCAGTTTATGTGTTTCATACTCACATAGATTTAGCAGTTTACAAGGCATTTTGGATAAGTCTGACTGAGAGAAAGGATCTCTTCTGACTCATACTTGGTTCTTTCTTCTCCTTCCTCTGGGTCAGCTTGCAGCTGTTGCAGTTCCATTGACCGAACAATATTCTACGTCTGTGAAATTCAAGACTGGTCCAGTCATCGTTGTTGTGGAGGCAGTGTGCGTGCACATCCCTACTGAGCAGCCAAAGCGGAAAACAAAGTCGTCTTTGTCGATTGTTTTATGTTATTCGCTACTTTGAAATGATTTGACAATAAATTGCTTGAATAATAATATATTCATATTGAATAACGATGTAGGCCTTGGGCTATACCGGCAAGAACATTAAAAGAGGTAAAGGATATTAAATTAAGATTTCTGTCACTATCAGTATTTGCATATCAAAGGGTCACATATCCTTATGAAGGGTTTCATTGTATCTGGGCAGGGGCACAACTTTCACTGGGGAAGGGGGGATGTCTCCCCACACATTTTTGTCCCCCCCAGTATTATCATTGTAATGTGATACAAAACAAGGCAACGGTGTGCAGACACCTACGAGTGGTCGGGTAGGATTTTTGGAGTGTTTATCCGACTGGATTTAGGACCATGTGGAGATCACAGAGTGGGTAGACAGGCTGTGTGAAGGCAAAGCCTCTGGAAGTCTGTCTGGACCAGCACAGGAGAGTTGAGCATAGTTCAGTGTACGCCTTGCGCTCTTTCATAGAGTTGTGAAAGGAACAGAAACTAGCTACTCTTTAGTTGACTGACGTAGCCGTCAAGGTAACTGCTCTTTAACAGAAAAAAAAACTAAACTAGTGTTTATTCGCAGTGCTGAGCTAGTATTGTAACTGACATGTAACATCCCCTCTCTGCTGAAGTGAATGAATAAGCTACACTAGTGAGTAGCTACCACACAGCCAGGTCAGCTCTAACTTCTAGTTATCTGTCAGATAGCGATATGAGATGGCTATTATTACTATCTAACAGCAGTTGTTTGTATGGATATGTTTTGTACCCTTTGTTTTGTTTGCATGGACATGTTTTGTAGCCTTTGTTTTGTTACATTTCAGAAGTAAATGAACTTGACAAGCTTTCGCCAGTTGATGTACCATTAGAGAGAGAGCACCAAAAGTTGGCTTACATAAACTATTATTTTTGCCTCAATCAAACTAGACAATGTGAGTTTTATTAGTCAGTATGTCAATGTAACGTTATTGATCTGTCAGTTTCCCTAGTTAATTCCCTACTTTTCACACTGACACAGTAATAAACAGCTCTAACATTAGAGGCTTCACTATCATGGTGCACAGAAGAGGTCTGTGCAGGACCGATTTCTTAATCCCGCTCCCGCCCGCAGTCCCGCAATGTTATTTTAGGCGTGTGTAACGCAGCTCACTTGCCAGCCATGGTCCCAGCAATTTTGCGCCCAATAGGCAATATCAAATGTGCAACAATACCTTAAGAAACAGGTTAAATTACCAGAGATTCTGGCATGGCCCTTATATTAGGCTATCTGTATTACTGAGCTATATCAGCCAATATGCTAGATGTACATTGAAGCAAGCAGAGTAGGAGAGACTTGCACTTCCTCTTGAGCTATTTTTATAGCCTACCTTTAAGGAGTGGGAAGAATTTCAGACTGAGAAATATGGGTGATCAATATTTAGGCCTATTTCTAGGCAATGTAGTAAACTATAGCCTAATCATAGGCCAATTTAGGAAGTACATTTCCTTGGAATGATAACTGCCCCGTGCTTCTCCGTCCATGTATACATAGGCTATAGCCTACTCTATTTAATTGAGACCACACACGCACCTGATCTCGCTGGTATGGCTACTGAACTGGAAGCAGCAAGAATGAAGACAGTGACACTTGCTACATTTTGCATAATCCTATAGGATATAGCCTACCTTTTAGGAGGACGATTTACAGGCAGAGACAAATAAATGGGTAATCCATACTTATTGAAAGTGAAAAGGCGCAACGCTCACTCAGCATAGTAGCCTAACCTATGTGTGCGTTGTGCGTTTTCCTTTTCAATCATGATAAAAACATTTGATTGCACTTCGACTCACATTGGTTGAGCGCCTTCCACTTCTTTTCATTATCAATGTTTATTTACAGACACTGTAGTAAACTACAGTCTAATCATATTTAAGTTAATTTCATCGCTTACTCTATTTCAACGAGAACACACATACTAGGCGCCCAACTACGAGAGGTAGGCTACTGAAGTTGAAGCAGCGAATTCTGAGTGTGTGAATAATGCGAAAAAAGATGTGCTTTTAATACAATAGGTAGACTAACGCTTACAAAGCAGAAAGAGGACAGTTTCAAAATAATCTGTGGGACAACAAAAATATTTTCATCCCAAAGTTGTCTGTCTGACCGCCCGCTCCCGCCTGTAGCATGAAAAATGTCAAACGAGCCATAATCTCTGTCGGGACCAGCAGGTCCAACACTATGCTCATCATGTCTTAGCAGGATCAGACGGTGACAAGGGTCCCAGCAGGGTCAGACAGCCAGGGAAGACCAGTCTATGGAGCTCAGGTGAATTTCGCAGTATGTTTAGTGAATGATACAAAGTTCCATCTTGAATTGATGGGTAGACCTACAGTAGCTACATGACAGTAGGTTAAGTTTAAAGCTACAGTCTGGGATCTGGGAATAATGTTCATTTCAATTATTGAACCATTTCTTCTATTTTTGGATAACATAATGTATAAATGTACACCAAGTTAATTATTTGTCATGCCTCATTGTAGGAGGATCAGATGGTGACAGGGTTTCTCAGCAGGGTAAGGCAGCCAGGGAAGACCAGTCAGTGACAGAGGTGAGGTGGATTTTTGCAGATACAACACTTTATTCTCTCACACTGGACAAGCCAGATGCTATTTTTTCGCATTATTCACACACTCTGACAAACTTCCAAAGTTGATTTCCAAACTGTATCAAGGGTTGATAGAGGCTTTTCCCGATGATACAAAACATGTAAAACACAAATGTGAGGAAGACCTGGGAGACACCACTGATGATGATAAATGGATACATATATGTTTGAATGCCCAGTCATGTTCATATAATCTCAGACAGAAAGACCATCCATATAACATACTATATATGCCAGTGAAACTGAATATCATGCTCTCAAAAATTTTATTCTTCTGCTGGAGGTGTAAAACACAAAAGGGGACATATGTGCATATGTTATGGTCTTGTGAAGGCTGGCTGAATTCTGGCAAATAGTATGTTCTTTTATCTCAGCATGTCTACAGATTCTCCCTTCTCCTGTCACGCCCTGACCTTAGAGATCCTTTTTATGTCTCTATTTTGGTTGGTCAGGGCGTGAGTTTGGGTGGGCATTCTATGTCTGGTGTTCTATGTTGTCCTTGTTTTTTATTTCTATGTGTTTGGCCTGGCATGGTTCCCAATCAGAGGCAGCTGTCTATCGTTGTCTCTGATTGAGAACCATACTTAGGTAGCCTGTTCCCACCTGTGTTTGTGGGTAATTGTTTTCTGTTTTGTGTTTCGTCACCTTACAGAACTGTTCGTTTGTTGTTTTTGTTGTTGTTTCTCCCGACGACAGCCGTTACATCTCCCTGTTTTTGTTTGCTTGGAAATGTTGATATTGGAGACTGTTATCAGAAGAAACTATGTAACCTAGTATTTATAGTGGCTAATAAATGCATTGCCATTAGTTGGAAGGAATGTTATCCTCCCACAATGTATGGAAGAAATGTCAAGTTATGTACAGTATCACTACATCTGTTTTAAGATTAAAGGTATACTGTGCAACTTTCATAAGGTCTTATATGGACTACTAATATACGACAAAAGGAGTCTGTATTGAAAACATACACACATCAGGGGAGATGTAGGCAGTCCCTAGCTACTGGGCTGCTCAGTCCTGGCCATGGGGGTCTGCTGTACTGTTGTCACTCTGGCCTAACACACCTGAAACCAATAATGAATGTTTCACTAAATCCCATTTAAAAAATTGTCACATGCGCCGAATACAACAGGTGTAGAACTTACCATAAAATGTTTACTTACTAAGATCCTAAAGCTGAGTGTGGTGTGTTGGGTTGGGGCGCTACAGGGACGTGGACCGCTAGGGGCAGGACGGGGTGACCCAGCTATATTGTGTGCAAATAAAAAGCTCTACAGTACTGTTAGGCCTATGATATTAATTATATGGAGGGTGTACTGTTTCTGTGTGTTAATGGTGTATGTGTGTTTTCATTCATCTTTTGTTTTCCAAACCTTTTCCTTGAAATACATTTTTTTTTAAATGGGAAGGAAGTTGGGGAGAGAGTTGAGTTATTGACTAGACTGGTGGGGGTTGGGCATGTAGGCGGCTTGGGTTGACTGGCCGTTCTGGCTGAAATTTGATATAGAGGATGTCTTAATGTAACGTCCTGACCAGAGTTCTTATGTGTTTTGCTTGTTTAGTGTTGGTCAGGACGTGAGCTGGGTGGGAATTCTATGTTGTGTGTCTAGTTCGTCTGTTTCTGTGTCCAGCCTAATATGGTTCTCAATCAGAGGCAGCTGTCAATCGTTGTCCCTGATTGAGAATCATATATAGGTGGCTTGTTTTGTGTTGGGGATTGTGGGTGGTTGTTTCCTGTCTTTGTGTTTTGTCTGCACCAGCTAGGACTGTGACGGTTAGTTTGTTTTGTCATTTTGTATAGTGTCTTGTTTTGTGTTAATTAAATAATGGAAAATTACCACGCTGCACATTGGTCCTCAGATCCTTCTCGCCTCTCCTCGTCTGAGGAGGAGGACGACTTAGACTGCCGTTACAGAACCACCCACCAAACTCGGACCAAGCAGCGTGAGTACGGGCAGCAGCAGCAGCAGCGACCCACTACACAGGAATCCTGGACATGGGAGGAAATTCTGGAGGGTAAAGGACACTGGGCTCACATTGGAGAATATCGCCGCTCTCGGGAAGAGATGGAGGCAGCTAAAGCCCAGGAGCGGTGGTATGAGGAGGCAGCACGGAAGCGTGGCTGGAAGCCCGTGAAGAAACCCCAAAAATTTATTGGGGGGGGGGGGGGGGGGCTAAAGGGTAGTGTGGCGAAGGCAGGTAGGAAACCTGCGCTCACTTCCCATGCTTACCGTGGAGAGCGGGAGTACGGGCAGACACCGTGTTATGCGGAAGAGCGCACGGTGACTCCTGTACGTGTGCATAGCCCGGTGCGGGTTATTCCACCTCCCCGCACTGGGCGGGCTAGATTGAGCATTGAGCCAAGTGCCATGAAGCCGGCTCAACATATCTGGCCTCCAGTACGTCTCCTCGGGCCGGTGTACATGGCACCAGCCTTACGAATGGTGTCCCCGGTTCGCCAACACAGCCCAGTGCGGGTTATTCCACCTCCCCGCACTGGACGGGCTATGGGGAGCATTCAACCAGGTAAGGTTGGACAGGCTCATTGCTCAAGGGAGCCAGTACGCCTGCACGGTCCGGTATATCCGGCGCCACCTTCCCGCCCCAGCCCAGTACCACCAGTGCCTACACCACGCACCAGGCTTCCAGTGCGTCTCCAGAGCCCTGTTCCTCCTCCACGCACTCTCCCTGTGGTGCGTGTCTCCAGCCCAGTACCTCTAGTTCCGGCACCACGCACCAAGCCTCCTGTGCGTCTCCAGAGCCCTGTACGCACTGTTCCTTCTCCCCGCACTCGCCCTGAGGTGCGTGCCCTCAGCCCGGTACCAGCAGTGCCGGTACCACGCACCAGGCCTATAGTGCGCTTTGAGAGTCCAGTGTGCCCTGTTCCTGCTCCCTGCACTAGCCTTGAGGTGCGTGTCTCCAGTCCGGTACCACCAGTTCCGGCACCATGCACCAGGCCTACTGTGCGCCTCAGCAGGTCAGAGTCGGCCGTCTGCCCAACGCCGCCTGCACTGCTCGTCTGCCCAGCGCCATCTGAGCCATCCGTCTGCCCAGCGCCATCTGAGCCATCCGTCTGCACAGCGCCATCTGAGCCATCCGTCTGCCCAGCGCCATCTGAGCCATCCGTCTGCCCCGAGCCATCAGAGCCGCCCGTCTGTCCCGAGCCGTCAGAGCCGTTCGTCAGTCAGGAGCCGCTAGAGCCGTCCGTCAGTCAGGAGCCGCCAGCCAGTCAGGCGCCGCCAGAGCCGCCAGCCAGTCAGGAGCCGCCAGAGCCGCCAGCCAGTCAGGAGCCGCCAGAGCCGCCCTTCAGTCAGGAGCCGCCAGAGCCGCCAGCCAGTCAGGAGCCGCCAGAGCCGCCAGCCAGTCAGGAGCCGCCAGAGCCGCCAGCCAGTCAGGAGCCGCCAGCCAGTCAGGAGCCGCCAGAGCCGCCAGCCAGTCAGGAGCTGCCAGAGCCGCCCTTCAGTCTTGAGCTGCCCTCCAGTCATGAGCTGCCCTCCAGTCATGAGCTGCCCTCCAGTCATGAGCTGCCCACCAGTCATGAGCTGCACGCCAGTCAGGAACTGCCCGCCAGTCATGAGCTTCCCTCCAGTCATGAGCTGCCTTCCAGTCATGAGCTGCCTTCCAGTCATGAGCTGCCTTCCAGCCATGAGCTGCCCTCCAGTCATGAGCTGCCTTCCAGTCATGAGCTGCATTCCAGTCATGAGCTGCCTTCCAGTCATGAGCTGCCCTACAGTCATGAGCTGCCCTACAGTCATGAGCTGCCGTACAGTCATGAGCTGCCCTACAGTCATGAGCTGCCACTCAGTCCGGAGCTGCCACTCAGTCCGGAGCTGCCACTCAGTCCATAGCTGCCACTCTGTCCGGAGTTGCCCCTCTGTCCTGAGCTACCTCTCTGTCCTGAGCTACCTCTCTGTCCTGAGCTACCTCTCTGTCCTGAGCTACCTCTCTGTCCTGAGCTACCTCTCTGTCCTGAGCTACCTCTCTGTCCTGAGCTACCTCCTAAATCATGTGGGGGCCTTTGGGAGGATTCTTCGGCCAAGGTCGTGGGCGAGGGTCGCCACTCAAAGGACGCTAAGGAGGGGGACAAAGACAGTGGTGGAGTGGTGTCCTCGTCCGGTGCCGGAGCCGCCACCGCGGACAGATGCCCACCCAGACCCTCCTCTTGAGTTTTAAGGGTGCGTTCGGAGTCCGCACCTCAGGAGGGGGGTACTGTAACATCCTGACCAGAGTTCTTATGTGTTTTGCTTGTTTAGTGTTGGTCAGGACGTGAGCTGGGTGGGAATTCTATATTGTGTGTCTAGTTCGTCTGTTTCTGTGTCCAGCCTAATATGGTTCTCAATCAGAGGCAGCTGTCAATCGTTGTCCCTGATTGAGAATCATATATAGGTGGCTTGTTTTGTGTTGGGGATTGTGGGTGGTTGTTACCTGTCTTTGTGTTTTGTCTGCACCAGCTAGGACTGTGACGGTTAGTTTGTTTTGTCATTTTGTATAGTGTCTTGTTTTGTGTTAATTAAATATTGGAAAATTACCACGCTGCACATTGGTCCTCAGATCCTTCTCGCCTCTCCTCGTCTGAGGAGGAGGACGACTTAGACTGCCAGTACACTTAAAGACAATCAAAAGTTGTCTTTGTACTTTATTTGTAAGAGTTGTTCATTTGTTAGGCTATTGGTTAAAGGTGCAACACAATATTGATTATGGAATTATCATGGATCTAGTTCAGTCTTATCAATCACTTAAACATATTTAATAATCTCTTACCTAGCTTGATGACCGTGGGCATTTTTGCTTACTTTTTGTGGTTCTAAAGACGGCTAGAAGGGCCATGGGTCATATTAGATTATGTAGAAATGCAGGAAAAGTGCTTTAGATGCTCCCAAAAATGGGAGGGCCCCCAGACCCCCTGCCACATTATGTCCCCCTCTGCAAATAGCACTGCTGGGTGATTTAAAAAGTCATAGTCAATTGATCAATAATATAATAATACCCGGAAGCCAGCCGCACAAATGTGTCGGAGGAAACACCGTTCAACTGGCAAACCGGGTCAGCCTGCAGGCTACAGGCCCGCCACAAGGAGTCGCTAGGGCACGATGAGCCAAGTAAAGCTCCCCCCGGTCAAACCCTCCCCTAACCCAGATGACGCTGGGCAAATTGTGCGCCGTTCTGTAAGACTCCCGGCCATGGCCGGTTGTGGCACAGTCTGGGAATGAACCCGTGTCTGTAGTAATGCCTCTAGCACTGCGACAAATGTTGTAAAATATGTAAAATCTATGAGAATAGAAAGGTTCAGTACATTTGTGTGTACCTGTATGTCTTTATCACACACTATTTAGTTCAGTTCTTTGCACCCCATCATTGTGAGGTATTGTTTGTTTTGTGACAGTTATATTCAGAGCTCTGTTTTTCCCCGTAATTTAGTCCTCCCGTGTATGATAGTTTTTGTCTGCCTTACTAACGATACCTTTGGCCTACTCCCTGCATGTACCTTAGCCTATCGTATTTCCTGTTATCAAGCTATTGCCTGATCTCCCGGACGACGTTACTAGCCTTTTCCCTGCCTGTACTGTTGCCTTGTTGGACCCCCTGTGTATGACCTTCTGCCTGCCCCTGGACCCAGCTACCTGCCTCCTCCTGTGGTCCTTTACAAATAAACACCTGCTGCGCCCTGCGCTTGAAACCAGCACTCTGTCTCCCATCATGTTCATTACAGTTAGATATTACTGCACTGTCGGAACTAGAAGCACAAGCATTTCGCTACACTCACATTAACATCTGCTAACCATGTGTATGTGAGCCGCCAGCCAGTCAGGAGCCGCCAGAGCCGCCAGCCAGTCAGGAGCCGCCAGAGCCGCCAGCCAGTCAGGAGCCGCCAGAGCCGCTTGTTGGACCCCCTGTGTATGACCTTCTGCCTGCCCCTGGACCCAGCTACCTGCCTCCTCCTGTGGTCCTTTACAAATAAACACCTGCTGCGCCCTGCGCTTGAAACCAGCACTCTGTCTCCCATCATGTTCATTACAGTTAGATATTACTGCACTGTCGGAACTAGAAGCACAAGCATTTTGCTACACTCACATTAACATCTGCTAACCATGTGTATGTGACCAATAAAATTGGATTTGATTTTATATGAATATTGTCATTCTTCTGCAGCAGGGGTCTCTGCAACACCTGCCATAGACCTATTGCCCATGTTTCAGATGTTTTTGTTTCCTTTCACTCTACATGCACACCTTTGCCCAATGTATCATTATTATGTAATGATTTGAGCATCAGCGTGTATCTTGCTTTTTAAACAGGACAAAACTGACTTGTGAACAAAAATAGCTTCGAAGAAAGAATTAACTGATCACGAAAGCTGTACATGACATCATTACAAATAAAATCAGCACCATACTACATCATGGTTTGATCTTCCTTCAGTCTCAGTAAGGGACCCAACCAAACTCCCACCTCATTCCTTTGTTGTTGTAAGTCTCACAGGAGGTCAAGCCAGGTCACTCATGTGGAGACTTGTATATTCTACAAATTTTATCAGATTAATTGTTTTGTACAGATAATTATCACACTCAAGTTACAAATGCTGGTAAACACTTAAATACATGGAGTTTAAAGATTTTTCAAACAAGTAGTGCACTGGGCCTTTACTAGTCCTGTATTAGGGATGGATATATATCTTCAGCTCTGGACAATTTCTTGCACCACCCACACATCTGCAAAAAAGAATCGCAGCATCCCCACCCAAACTACTTCCCGCTGCTATGGTGGGCAGAGCACTGGATTCTTGGAAAAATATTCCCTAGAAGGTCATGTTCTTGTCGGGTGTCCACTCAAGCCTTTCAGTCCTTGAAAAGCTTTAGCTAGTCAGTAATTTCGGGAACACTTTACTTGACACCCAGCGTCATAACACATTATGACACAGTCATAACCATGTCATAATAGCTGACGTAACTTGTCACATCCTGTTATAATATAGTCATAACACTGTCATGACACATATATTTAGACCTGTTGTGACATATATTGCGTTATTTTATGGCTGGTTATGACACCTACATAAGAGTATAAAAACCTTGGAAACCTACCATGGAATTATTTTATGGCTGGTTATGACATCTACATAAGAGTGTTACCGCAATTTCTAAATACTTCACACATACATACACACACACACACACACACACACACCTCTATAATAACTTTCTGTGGTTTGTGGGTTGTGATTCTCTTTCAGGCAAACGGGATATATTACGGCCTTTTCCCTGTACCAAACGTAACGTCTGTCAGTAATTAAATAGACTGGCAATGTTCAATTCCTGAATCCTGTTATTTAATGATCACAATTACTGAAATTAACTTAAATGGAGTTTCAGGGAATGCCTTGCTGCGGGTGAAGCAGCTTTTTTGTGGCTGGTGGGACTGGTGCCCACTTGGAGATGGGCACCAGTCCTAGGACAAGGTTTGGGTAAAGAGGGTTGTTGTGACGCATTATTTTCACATCAAAAACACAAATGGTTATATGTTATATGGAAACAATTACACAGCTTGCTGCAAACGAAATGTGTGTAGCCTATATGTGCCATTATCAGTTGCCTGCGCAAATAGCTCAACCTTGGCCAATGAATATCGAACCAAATATAAACAACAAACTTCAATAGCATTTAAAAAATATTTATTGATGAAGAATAAATTACATTTGAGTTACACATAAGTTGTTTTTCCAAAAGACAACATGCATTAGTTTCCTATTCTGGTTATTGCAGGTAGATCATATGTTTTGAATCAACGTTATCGCAGCACAAAATGGGTTAAATGTCACGTGGTAGCGGGTGGTATCACTTGAGGCTATAAAATTTGTATTTGAAGAAAGAGAACAAAGAATCAGAACCTATATAAGAGTCCCCAAGACGCTGCGCAGTCACTCTTTGGCATTAGAGAGAGCAGAGAAGATTACTGCCGCTGCAATCTGCGTCCACGGGTCCAGAAGAAGATGATGATGATGATGCTGACTTCTATCCTTCTATCCTGCGTCTTTACGCTGCAGTGCCTCCGAAGCATGCATTGTTCGCCAGTGCCAGAAAGAAGCAGGTACCAAGCGGCGCCGGTGAGTGCAGTATACTTGAGTTTTATACATTTTCTTTGTTTGATAATATCTCTCAACAGACAAAATTAACTTGATAGTAATTACTGGAAGTTTCATCGGTATTGCAAGTCAACCATTATCCGTGCATTTCAAATTCACCTGCTATTTCAAATCACGCACACATGAGAGTGCAGAAAAGTTTGCTTAGTTGTCATTCCCAGTTTTCCAGTTCAGATTTTCACTGCAGTGGGGGAAAATCTTTTTTTTTTTTCGAATGGTCAGTGTGCTATACCCACACTACAGTTTGCTTGCAGTTATGAGTGTGCTGAGCCCTGGTTGACAGATACCAATCTGCTAAATGTTTAAAACCAATCTGGCAAACAAACAATCTTGTAGATGTTATGTTCAATATTATTAGAAGAGTTCTATGTCAATACTTAGTGTTAAGATGATGCGCCTGCCCAGTGGACAAAGTGTCATATCTTTCAATGATGACCAATACATGACAGGAGTAAATCACAACATAAGATTTAAACACGGCATCATTAATCCTAAACAAAAAGATGTCTCAGTCGAATACATAACCATCCCATGATGGGACTAAGTCTAAGAAATGTTTCATTTAGAAACTTCACAAAGCCGCTGCATTGACACTGACATCAAGAAGGCTTTTATTTTCAACCTTGGCTACCATGGCACAACTGAAAGTCCTGCAGGGTGTGGGGATGTGATCAATAGAGAAGGTAATTGAGTTCTTGTCTCTGCAAGGCAGGAAATTATAATAACTGGGCTAAAAATACATTTTGTCAACAACCCCATGAATGAGAGGATAAAGAGATATTGCTGATAACTTGCAATATTAGCCTACTGCCTCAATTACAGAGATTATCAGGTACGTTGAGATGAAAACTGAAGATTTTTTTTTTGAGGTAGCCTACTGTAAACCTACTGTATAAAGGACGAAGTATGGTAAACGTCTCCTCAATGGAATGGAGGAAAAGATGTTAGTTTAGTTTCTACTCTTCCTTTTACTGAAATGACTTGCACCTGCGATGGCAACACATACAAATAGTAATTCAATGTTATCCCACTGGTAACACACTGTTTGAATCAATGTTGGTTCCACGTCATTTCAATGAAATGAGGTTGATGTCTAGTTGGTAACTGAACTGAAAATCTGTAGTCTTGTCAATTTGTTTCCCATTGTTGACAAAAGAGTGGGTGATTATACAAGCACAGACAAGTTTCTCTGTATGTGGCATCTGGGTCAGGAAACACAGTGCCTGTTTGCTCTCTCAGGGAAAATGGAGGGAAGGGAACACGAAGGGCTCACTGTTTGGATATCTCTTTGTGAATAAAACGCATGTCCCTTGGTTTTTCGTCTTGTTTTGCTCCATTAGTTCTGTCCTTTGGCCAAACTGACTGCTAGACACCGTGAGACCAGAGAGATTACGAGCCTCAGTTAAATAGCATCCACCTGTTGAATTAGGCTACAGCAGCTCCACATCACTGGAAGGCTCCAATGGAATGAAAAGTTAGAACGCTTTGAAAATGAACTGATCGTATTCATTTTCTCGGTTTTTATGGTCCTCAGGAACCCTCCTCTGTTTTGCAGATGCTTTACAGAAACCAATCACCTTTCAAGAGGGAGGGTTCCTGAGGACCATAAAAACCGAGAAAATTAATACGATCAGTTCATGCAAGGTGAGTGGCATCATCTCCTTGATTCTCAGCTCAGCACGAGGAAGTTTGTTTGCAAGGAAAGATAAGAGAGCACAGTAAGTACCCAGGGGATTTGTAATATATCTTCCATTGCCTGGTGTTACTGATTGTGGCTGATGTATTCGATTAAGGAGGATAAGGAGGCAGATACCAATGAATGTATTGATAGTGGTGGATCTATCTCTCACCTCATGAGTTTAATCCTCCTTCCTGTTATAGTGAAATAGTTTGTCTTTATTTACTCAGTTGTATATATGCACTCTCCAAATCCAGACCACATCTGATTTCTCATGTAAACATTCACTCAAGAAGACCAGCTTCTCTCTTCATAACTAGATTCACTCCAGAATGCTTACCAAGTTGCTCAGTTTACAGAAAATATCCTCTAGTATTGTTCTAATAGGAACGGGTTTTAGTATCCTCCTTCTAAGTTTTTACAAGACATAGTGAGATCTGACAGAATGTCCACATGTTATAATGTCAGGGCTTTAGTATAGATGGAGAAACTTTTCAGAGGCGCCTTGTACAGACATGTTGAGTTGTGCTCTTTGAATATCACTCTGCCAGATCCCCTCCACTACATTGGCTCAGAGATCTTGTCATCACTGTTACCAGAAGCTAGATGTGTCCATACATGTAATGAATCCCCCTCTCAAAACGCGTTGGTTCACACACACAATGATAAAACAGCCTGAATCACCTAGATGCCCACTTTCGGGGTGTACTACTTCAAAAATGGGCTATTTGCATAGTCAGCAGAACAGAAGATGATGGACTGACTGAGTGGCAGCCAAAGCAGTGGAAGCACAACACCACTGTGTACTGGGTATACACTACATATGTACATAATTACATATGTGTCCAGCCTGTACGCGCAATGGGTATACACACAGAACATTATATACAATACATGCTGTAAATGTCAACAAAGGCATGCAAATTGAGGACAGTCAAAGTTTCCGGTTCAACCCGTGACACCATGGAAGTGAACTTTTACCTTTACCCTGTTGGGAATCTGAGGGGAGGAGCTGTGCTTTCTCTCACCTCAGGGGCTAGACTGGTTCATTTGATTGATGAGGGGGGATAACTTGTCAACAACACTCATTTATTTTCTCATTTCTCTCTTTGAAACATGTTGAGTGCACACTTCTACTGCCTGTTAGCCATGATTTACAACGTACTGTAGATAGCCCACACTTCCTTTCTCATGCTGTAAGGTATATATATCTTCTTATCACCAAACTAGATTAGAGAGCAACCCTAACATACATATATTAAGTTGAATTCCAGTTTGCAAACTCTACAAAGTGAAATGCAGGTGAAAGACTGAGAGTTCTGCATAGTGTTCCTCCCCTTGTTTAGGGGCACATAACTCAGGGTAAGGCCCTCTCGTTTTGAGGTCTGGAGCACATTCCACAAATCCTGCTGGACATTGTTCCCATTATAGTGGGGCAGCTAAGCACATTTTGTGATAAAAGCACCAAATTTGGCACATAGGTAGATTTATAGACCCTGAAAATATTTAGATATGTAGCCACCCCAGATTTGGCCCATGCGGGGCATGGCAGCCATTTTTCTAAATGGCCGCATAGAGTAATACTATTTTAATATTCAGAAGGACTATATTGAGGCAAGCACACCACATTTGACACAGAGGTAGATTTGTGTAGCCTGAAAAGATTAAGATATGGAACCACCACAGACTTGGCCCCTGTGGGCCGTGGTGGCCATCTTATAAAATGGCCACTGTCGGTAATACAATGTTACAACTCTAAACATTTTCTTTTGTAAACACACCAAATTTGGCACAGAGGTAGATTTATGTACCCTGACAAGATATATACATGGAGCCACAACAGATTTGGCCCAAGGGGGCCAAGGTAGCCATCTGAATTTGCTTCTGATATGGGCATTGCAAAGTAGCTTTAGTAGACATTTGTTACATGCTTATGTACCTGGTAGGATGTGAACCCCAGTCTCCACCTCCAGAACCAAACGTCAGAACCAAAATAAATATTCTGTGCTTGGCCTAGGGTGATTTTAAGCCGAATTCAGTACCTCAAGCATTCTACCTCATATCCACTACACTAATTTAAAAAATTGACCTACATGACTGCTGTGTTTCTGTCACGCTCGTCATTATGAATGGACCAAGGTGCAGTGTGGTAGGCGTACATTTTCCTTTATTAAATGAACACCGAACAAAAACAACAAAATACCAAACGAAACGTGAAGCTAATAATAGTGCTGACATGCAACTATCCATAGACAAGATCCCACAAAGCACAAAGGGGAAATGGCTGCCTAAATATGATCGCCAATCAGAGACAACGATTGGGACCGTGGATCGGACCGTGGATCGTTGCCGGTTTATCGTTGTCTCTGATTGGGAACCATAACAGGCCAACATCAACATATAAAACGCCTAGATGACCCACCCTAAATCACACCCCAACCTAACCAACATAGAGAATAAAAGCTCTCTATGGTCAGGGCGTGACAGTTTCCTTCTGTACTCTTTGTAATATACTGTGTGTTACTGTTAAACATTTTGGTTTTGAGGATATCCAGAGCAAGAAGTATAGACCAGAAATATGACTTAGTATAGGCGATAACTTTTTGTAGATTCAAGGTTTGTAAAATAGTGGCACAGTCTGCAGCCTTTTAGTAAAATGATTATGGCTCCATATCTTAATCTTTTCAGCATACCTCAATCTACCTCTGTGCCAAATTTGGTGTGTAAGTCTCAAAATAGGCCTTCTGAAATGTAAATTGTATTACCATCTGCGGCCATTTCATAAGTTGACTGCCACCACCCCCAGAGGCCAAATCTGAGCGGGCTTCATTTCTAAATTGTTTCAGGGTACATGAATATACCTCTGTGTCAAACTCGGTGTGTTTATCTAAAATAAAGTCCTCCAAAACTCTAACATTGTATTACCGACAGTAGCCATTTTGTAAAATGGCTGCCATGCCCTCCAGGGGTCAAATCTGGGGTGGATCCATAGCTAAATGTATTCAGTGTTCATAAATCTACCTCTGTGTCAAATTGTGGAGCCTATCTTAAAACAGTCCTTCTGAATTCCCAAAAAGTTTTACTGTTGGTGCCCATTTTTAAAAAAATGCTTCCACGCCCACAGTGGCCAAATCTGTGGTGTCTCCATATCTAAATGTTTTCAGGGTACATCAATCTACACCGGTGCCACATTTTTACCACAAAAATGCACAACACATTTTTGCAGCTATCGGTCACCCCACAACTCCACAACACGATTTCCTCACAGAGCAGAAGTTAGCTACCAGAGGAGGGTGGTCACTTCAGCAACATGGTATCTTAACCCAATGACAGAATGATTATCTGGTATCTATCGTTCATTTAGAAGACACTGCAGTACACTACCTTTTTTGATCATGAATACACCGCAATAGGCTCCTGAATTGCAATGCTGCAGGAGCTGTAAAAGGCCTGCAATTGTACAACTTCAAAAAGCCATCGAGACACTGTGCCACTGACAGAATTTCTCCTTTCTGTAATTTACGCTCGAGGTATGAGTTAATGAGCAGAACCATTTCCTCTGGGTTCTGCAGGGGGATATTTACAGTACTAGTTCCTATGTGTAATGATAACTGACAGTACAGTAAGCTCCAAGCCCACAATATTTTCAGGTATTTTTGACCTCTCATACTTCCACCTTCAGAAATATTTACAGGCAATCATGTTCAGGCAATGTTTCTATTTTTTATTTTACCTTTATTTAACTAGGCAAGTCAGTTATGAACAAATTCTTATTTTCAATGACGGCCTAGGAACAGTGGGTTAACTACCTTGTTCAGGGGCAGAATGACAGATTTTTACCTTGTCAGCTTGGGGATTCAACCTTTCGGTTACTAGTCCAACGCTCTAACCACTAGGCTACCTGCCGCCCCAATGTCAATGTATGCATGGATTATAATAAAAAGTAATGCATTTGTATACATATTTCTACCAAATCTGGTGTTCTCTAATGATTTTAAAATTATTTTTCTAATAAATGTTGCTCATGTTCCTGCTTTTGCAAAGGGATGGCTCCAGAGGTCTGATCTCTACAACCTAAAGAAGAGAGGAAGAGTCGCCCATCCTCAGGACACACTCAAAGACACAGCCTTGGCCAGAGGAGACCCTATAAGAGCAGCCCTGGTAACTAACAGCACTGAGGTGTCTAACCGCCCCCGCTGTGGCGTCCCTGACTACCCTATGCTGAATGATGTCCTCTACAGGGGGAAACACAGGCAGAAACGCTTTGTCCTGTTCGGGGTGCGCTTGGAGAAGACTGACCTCACCTACAAGTAAGGATATATTATTATTATCATAGTATAACCACACTGTTGAACGGCTTGTATGTATTTAGAGATGGACTTGGACCCAACCAAGGAAATATAATTTTATATATGACATGTTTTGGTGGATAGTTGCCAGTACAACTGGTTATAAAGGTACAGTATGCCCAGAATCCAGTGTTACTCTATCCATCATTAGTTAATTTTTTAAGTCCCCTGTTGAGTCACAGCTCGTATATTCTAACTCAACAAGGCAAGCAGGAGGTGCACTCTCATCACGTTTGCCTCAAAAACAAAGTGTGTCTCTGAAAAGGAGGGACCTACGATGTTATTTCTTTGCCTCCTCCGGAGACTCACGGCATGGAGTGTCTGGGCTGTCTGTCAGCTGGATGCTGCCTCTCTGTCTGTGTCCTCTGGTTCCTCTCATTGTGGCTGTTCTTTATCATAATGCATGGTATCTAAAGAGCCACTCAGAGAGAGGAGGAGAGGGCAAGCCATGATGGGCTAATGAGACTGCTGGAGTTGAGCAATACATTTGTCTCAATGTGCCCAGGGATAGGAGTAGGGCTCGCCTGTGTCATGGCAGTGTTACATTGGGAGCCCTCATGCTTAGGACAGTGGAATCACTGGGTTTGCCAAGGGCTTTCGTTTGGATAGTCGACTTAGGCATGCATTTGATATGAATCAACTTCTTTGATGATTCCCTAATTTGATTTTAATTGTTGACATAAGCTCTCTAAAGAGTTTCTTTGTTTTAATGTAATAGTCATCCTGGGTGGTTTTACCTGAGACAGCTCATGTAAAGGTGAAGGAAGAGGACTGTTATACACAATTATCTTACAGAGCCTGCGGGTCTATGTAACAGCACACCTCTCTGTTGATTTGATGGTTAGATATCAAATCAAATTGTATTGGTCACATACACATGGTTAGCAGATGTTAATGCGAGTGTAGCGAAATGCTTGTGCTTCAAGTTCCGACAGTGCAGTAATATCTAACAAGTAATCTAACACACAAATGTAAAGGGATGAATAAGAACATGTACATATAAATATATGGATGAGCGATGGCCGTGCGGCATAGGCAAGATGCAGTAGATGGTATAGAATACAGTATATACATATGAGATGAGTAATGTAGGCTATGTAAACATTATTAAAGTGCCGTTATTTAAAGTGACTAGTGATACCTTTATTAAGTACATTTATTTAAGTGGCCAGAGATTTGAGTCTGTATGTTGGCAGCAGCCTCTCTATGTTAGTGATGGCTGTTTAACAGTCTGATGGCCTTGGGATAGAAGCTGTTTTTCAGTCTCTCGGTCCCAGCTTTGATGCACCTGTGCTGACCTCGCCTTCTGGATGATAGCAGGGTGAACAGGCAGTGGCTCGGGTTGTTGTCCTTGATGATCTTTTTGGCCTTCCTGTGACATCGGGTGCTGTAGGTGTCCTGTAGGGCAGATAGTTTGCCCCTGGTGATGCGTTGTGCAGACCACTTTACCCTCTGGAGAGCCTTGAAGTTGTGGGCGGTGCAGTTGCCGTACCAGGCGGTGATACAGCCCGACAGGATGCTCTCGATTGTGCATCTGTAAAAGTTTGTGAGTGTTTTAGATGACAAGCCAAATTTCTTCAGCCTCCTGAGGCTGTCTGTGTCGGTGGACCATTTCAGTTTGTCCGTGATGTGTACGCCGAGGAACATAAAACTTTCCACCTTCGCCACTACTGTCCCATCGATGTGGATGGGGGGGAGTGCTCCCTCTGCTGTTTCCTGAAGTCCACAAACATTTCCTTTGTTTTGTTGATGTTGAGTGAGAGGTTATTTTCCTGACACCACACTCCGAGGGCCCTCACCTCCTCCCTGTAGGCCGTCTCGTCGTTGTTGGTAATCAGGCCTACCTCTGTAGTGTTGTCTGCAAACTTGATGATTGAGTTGGAAGCGTGCATGACCACGCAGTCATGGGTGAACAGGGAGTACAGGAGGGGGCTGAGAACGCACCCTTGTGGGGCCCCAGTGTTGAGGATCAGTGGGGTGGAGATGTTGTTTCCTACCTTCACCACCTGGGGGCGGCCCGTCAGAAAGTCCAGGACCCAGTTGCACAGGGCGGGGTCGGTCTCGAGCTTAATGACGAGTTTGGAGGGTACTATGGTGTTAAATGCTGAGCTGTAGTCAATGAACAGCATTCTTAGATAGGTATTCCTCTTGTCCAGATGGGATACGGCAGTGTGCAGTGTGATTCCGATTGCATCCTCAGTGGGCCTATTGGGGCGGTAAGCAAATTGGAGTGGGTCTAGGGTATCAGGTAGGTTGGAGGTGATATGATCCTTGACTAGTCTCTGAAAGCACTTCATGATGACAGAAGTGAGTGCAATGGGGCGATAGTCATTTAGTTCAGTTACCTTAGCTTTCTTGGGAACAGGAACAATGGTGGCCATCTTGAAGCATGTGGGGACAACAGACTGGGATAGGGATTGATTGAATATGTCCGTAAACACACCAGCCAGCTGGTCTGAGCATGCTCTGAGGACGCGGCTAGGGAAGCCGTCTGGGCCGGCAGCCTTGCGAGGGTTAAGACGTTTAAATGTTTTACTCACGTTGGCCACGGAGGAGAGCCCACAGGCTTTGGTAGTGGGCTGTGTCAGTGGCACTGTATTATCCTCAAAGCGAGCAAAGTTGTTTAATTTGTCTGGGAGCAAGACGTCGATGTCTGCGACGGGGCAGTTTTTTAATTTTTAATTTTAGTTTATCCGTGATTGACTGATGAGAGGGAGGTTATAGATATGTAACAATGCTGGTGGTCTATGGTGTGTTTCTACAGACTACAGATGATGGTGTGTGGAGCTTACAGTCTCTGATGTTTATATCTATATCTCTTCCTCAGAGTGGTTCGCTTCCCCTGGCAGATGAGTGAGGACAAGGTGCGGCGTGTCCTGCAGGAAGCACTGAGAGTGTGGAGTGAGGTCACACCCCTCACCTTCACTGAGGTCAGCAGTGGAAAGGCTGACATTGTCATCGACTTCACCAGGTACGCATGTGGTAGAGTAAGTGTATTCAAATGTCCGATTACAAGTTACTGAGTTACTGAGTCACTTTCCTGATATGGAGCTCTACTGTAGGTACTGGCATGGAGATAACCTGCCCTTTGACGGGCCTGGTGGCATTCTAGCTCATGCCTTCTTCCCCAAGACCCACAGGGAGGGCGACATCCATTTTGACTATGATGAAGCATGGACCCTTGGCAACTACATGGGTGAGTGTTTGCTTGGTAGGGAACATGCAAGAAGTATGAAGAGTTGATTTACATAGAGCTCTATGTAAAATTAGTACAGTCAGGAAGTAGTTGTCAGCTCTGTGGTTGTACTGTGTATCCCTGTAGGTGTGACCCTCTCCCTGTATCCACTGCAGGCACAGACCTCCTCCAAGTGGCTGCTCATGAGTTTGGACATGTTCTGGGCCTGCAGCACTCACGGGAACTGGGTGCAGTGATGTCCCCTTATTACAGCTTCTCCTATCCCCTGGAGTTGAGCGAGGATGACAAGCTGGGGATCCAATACCTGTACGGCCATCGTCCACATATCCTGCCCCCACCTCCACTATCACCACCGCCACAAATCCCCACAGAGACCAATGAGATCATTAGTAGTATCGTGAGTGTTACATCTTGCCATTCATATGTTTTTTCGGCTGCTACACAGGAAATAATAATAACATAAGACATAAAATACAACTGAGAAACTAGCCACACAAGAATACACATAATATGACAGTATGGAGATGCACTATTGATCCTCTTTCTGTTTCCAGCCTGACGTCTGCCAGACAGACTTTGATGCTGTGTCTATGATCCGTGGGGAGCTGTTTTTCTTTAAATCAAGCTATGTGTGGCGCATTCGGGAGGGGCGGCTGGAGGCGGGCTACCCCGCGCTGGCGTCCCGCCATTGGAGGGGGATTCCAGAGAGCATTGATGCTGCCTTTGAAGACCAATCAGGGAGTATCTGGTTCTTTCAAGGTGTGTGTCAGAGATGTTGGCTGTCTGCTGTGGTTAGTCATGTCTTATGAGTATAGGATTAGATAAGCCTCAAGTTGAGTACAGACAGGTAAATATACATGTAGACAGACAAGCAGTAAAATGACTGCATTATAGCGTTATGCCCTTTTTGGTTACCCAGAAAAGTGTTCTTCCAAGACCAAATGCAGCAACCTTAAGTAGGGCATGTCAACAGTGACAAGAGTGTTGAATAGCCAATAGTTATGGAAACTATGAAAACTTAGCCCAGATCCTTGCAGGGCCACAGCAAGGGCATCTAATGTATGAAGTTCTCTCTCTCTCTCTCTCAAAGGTCAAAGCTACTGGGTGTTTGATGCAGAGAGACAGATCACAGGGCCAGAACCTGTGCGGAGGCTCGGCCTGTCAGTCTCCCACATCCAGGCAGCCCTGCTCTGGGGCCAGGACAGCAGTTACAACACCTACTTCTTCAAGTCAGGCAGCTACTGGAGGTTCAGCCCCAAGGAGAACCGCGTCCACTCTGTCTACCCTCGCAACATGCAGGACTGGCGCGGCTTCCCCACTGATGTTGACGCAGCCTTCAAGGACCAATACGGTAATATATCTTATGAATGAATCACCCAATCAGCTTTACATTTTGAGGTGAGTCCTACATTGAAATGTTCCATGATGGAATAATTATTGGATTGTATTGAGTAGTCCTTTTCACTCGAACCCGTATACGGGTTGAAAATTGCAGATTCGGCCAAGGATAAGCACCTTAATTGGAACGCAGTGCCTGCACTGTAACATGCTATACATGATGTCAGAGCCCAGGGTCTCTGCTTCACAGAGCTGTATGGGTTTTGACTGACAGCTGCTCTGAACTTGAGCACAGCGCGACAAGAAGTTTCCCCCATCCCTCCTGCTAATTGGGCAACTTTAGCTAAATGTTTGTTGTCTGAGAAATGCTGTAAATTACGAGTGGTCTGTGTATTTTTAAAGATGAGACGTTGAGGATTATAATAAATACTGCTTTGATGTTATACAAGCAAGCCAGACACCAGTGAGTCCAAATGTGCACTTCACATTTCCATATCATAAAACTAATGTAATATACAGTTGGAATTCTGAACTTACATGCTCGCAACTAGATTTAGAATTTTGGAATATTGACAAGTGGCAGTTGGGATGTCGAGTGCGCAAACATCACTATGTTTGATGCACAGTTACAAGATGACATGGCGTCATACCCTGAGTTGTTCAGAACAGAATGTGTTTCTGTGTTTCTCTATTGTGTAGAAAATGAGCTGTGGACCACGCATCTGAATGCAGTCATGACTCCATTCTATGATCACCAAAATTACTATCTGTTTCTCTGAACTGCCTTGTGAAAGACTTACACTGTAAGATCCTATTTTATAACTTAGCTAGTCATGTTGGCAATAGAATAAACTTAGAAATGAGGCCCACCTGACCCAAATGGAAATTCATAATGGTCCGTTTTTGGATTGCGTAAAAAACAGTAATTATGGAAAGGCGGGGATGCAGGGCTGTGTTCCAAACAAAACAACTACAAGTGTGCTTGCTCTAGTTCCTCAATGGCAAAGCTAGGAGAGATAAAATAAGTTGAAGACTCTTCTTTGAGTCATAAAAGTACATTGAAATTACTTGGGAACTGTACACACTTTGGAGAGGTGTGCAGCCACTTGGAGACACCAATTAGTCCTCTCACCCAAACCCTTGTCATTTTTTGGTCTTATATTTCACCTACCCCACATTTTCAGGAATATTCTTAGCATGTTACTGAATGTATCCAGAATATTTTCAGATTTCTCTATCAATAAATGCAGCGAATAGTACAGTAAATGTAAAATGCACAGAAAATCTATCAAAATCAGGGCAATGTTTGGATTCAGTCTTGTGTCAAGTGAACTGTTGTGTCCTCACCTTTAGTCTAATAATTTTTCCATAATCTCCAAACTGTTCCCTTTTAATTGCTACCATGGTTATGCATATGTTTTCTGTAAGAAAGATTTCAATGTAGCCCAGTCCTTATAGGCCAATTCCCACCAGTGTAAGGAGCTAATAGATTTTTTTATTTATTGACAGGCTATGCCCACCTTATCCGAGGGAGGCAGTACTGGAAGTTTGATCCTGTGGAGATGAATTTACTAGAGGGGTATCCTCGCTATATTGGAATGGACTTCTTTGGTTGCCTAAATGCATGAATAATCAGTATTAAGTGATGCTGCTGTCTCAAGATCAAACCCAAGTCCAAGTTTAGTCCAACTATGCCCTCGTACTTATGGTCTTCAAATACAACATTGTAATGTTGTGCATTTTTTGGGAACAAGACCATTGCATCTACAGAGGCTTCTTCATCTTCTTCCAAATGTTGAAGAAACAAACTATTTAGAGAGAGACTATTTCTTTACTTGAGTGAGTTCCAAAAAATGTGTGTTCTTCCTCAAATACGTTTTTGTTTAATCATGATCTTAACACTTTGAATGGACTAGATCCCTTTTTCTTCTCAGGGAAACACAAATTCAGAGTTTGGACTTTATGTGCAGCAATGTACTTGTATTTATTTGTTACTGGGTTCGGTTCTAGGGTCAGAAATTGCGTTGTTCAAGACCATGGGCAGACAGTACAGTGCCATCTACAGTCCAGTACCAACCAATTGCAGGAGGTTCTTTTGAACTATATTATGATGTATAATTTACTCCAGAGATGTTGCAGCATAAACATGTTTGCTTTATTCTTAAAGGGAAATATGTCTAAGGCACTGCAGTTAAGGTGCTAAATCTGTTAATCACTGACAATCAGGGACACCTTTTGTTCTCAAATGTTATGAACACTTACTCAGAGTCTTATATGTATGACATCAAGTACATTATCGCGTCACATTTAATTTCTCTCTAAGATTACTATACTTAATTCAATAATGTTCCATCCATGGTGCTCTCAGTCAGTGCAAAGGGATGGGGTGAACTTGGTGTTGCATTATGTGAATCTAAGCCATGAGGATAAGTTACTTTTTGGTTCACTGCAGTTTGTCAGTGCAGGACACTGATATATCTGCTTTACTGTAAAATACACTACCGGTCTAAAGTTTTAGAACACCTACTCATTCAAGGGTTTTTCTTTATTTTGACTATTTTCTACACTGTAGAATAATAGTGAAGACATCAAAACTATGAAATGGCACATACTGTATGGAATCATGTAGTAACCAAAAAAGTGTTAAACAAATCAAAATATATTTTATATTTGAGATTCTTCAAATAGCCACCCTTTGCCTTGATGACAACTTTGCACACTCTTGGCATTCTCTCAACCAGCTTCACCTGGAATTCTTTTCCAACAGTCTTGAAGGAGTTCCCACATCTCAAATAAATATTTTGATTTGTTTAACACTTTTTTGGTTACTACATGATTCCATATATGTTATTTCATAGTTTTGATGTCTTCACTATTATTCTACCATCTACAAAATAGTAAAAATAAAGAAAAACCCTTGAATGAGTAGGTGTTCTAAAACTTTTGACCAGTAGTGTATGTATGTGTGATATTTTGTGTTTGACAGCCAATAGCTGCAGCCGGGCAGATAACTTGTTTTTAGTCTGTCTCTTCTAACATTTCGAGTGTTGACTATAGAGCTCAGAAGTATTTCAGGACATAATTGACCTTTAATTAAAAGAGCCATTATATCGGTTCTAATTACATATTAACATGTTTTTCTACTCAAATGTCACATTTACTATGTAAATACAAATATATGAATTCTGTACTGTGTTTTGGTACAAATAAAATATTTCAGCTTGAGTACCTTGTCCATTTTTATGAATCAGATAGATAAATAGATAGATGGATGAATATATACTTAACAAAAATATAAATGCAACATGTAAAGTGTCCCATGTTTCATGAGTTGAACTTAAAGATCCCAGAAATGTTCCATACGCACAAAAAGCTTATTTCTCAAAAATGTTGTGCACAAATTTGTTTACATCCCTGTTAGGGAGCATTTTTGCTTTGCCAAGATAATCCATCCACTTGAAAGGTGTGGCATATCAAGAAGCTGATTAAACAGCATGATCATTATACAGGTACCCTCTAAAATGTGCAATGGCACAGATGTCTCAAGTTTTGAGAGAGCGTGCAATTGGTATGCTGACTGCAATGTTGTTTTAGAGAATTTGGCAGTACGTCCAACCGGCCTCACAACCGCAGACCACGTGTAACCACGCAAGCCTAGGACCTCCATATCTGGCTTCTTCACCTGCGGGATTGTCTGAGGGAGGGGGAGGTGGTGGATGCTGGGTGCTGAGGAGTATTTCTGTCTGTAATAAAGAACTTTTGTGGGCAAAAACTCATTCTGATTGGCGGGGCCTTTTTTCCCTTGGTGTGATATGAATATGGTATATCCCATTAACCAATTTTCACCCAAAATGACATACTGAAATCTAACTGCTGTAGCTCAGGCCCTGAAGCAAGGATATGCATATTCTTGGTACCATTTGAAAGGAAAAACTTTGAAGTTTGTGGAAATGTGAAAGGAATGTAGGAGAATATAACACAATAGACCCGGGAAAAGATAATACAAAGGAGAAAAAAAACATTATTTTGTACCATCATCTTTGAAATGCACCAGCCCAGGTGCAATATACATTTTGGCCACTAGATGGGAGCAGTGTATGCGCAAAGTTTTAGACTGATCCAATGAACCATTGTATTTCTGTTCAAAATTTTGTATCAAGACTGCTCAAATATGCCTGATTTGTTTATTAATAACTTTTTATATTCAAAATTGTGCATTCTCCTCAAACAATAGGATGATATTCTTTCACTGTAATAGCTACTGTAAATTGGACAGTGCAGTTAGATTAAAAATAATAATATCAGATATGTCTATGTCCTGGGAAATGTTCTTGTTACTTACAACCTCATGCTAATCGCATTAGACTACGTTAGCTCAACCGTCCCCTGGAAGGGACACTGATCCCGAAGAAGTTTTAATAAACTTCTATAATTACCTTTTAAGACGTATTTTCGTTAGACCTATTTGTATCCTGTTGCAATTTTGATCCATTTAAGTGATTTTGAGTGCAATATTTATGTATTCATTCTCCCATGCATGGTTTCGCACTTTTAGCAGGTGAACAACCTCTGGGTCTGTCTCTGCCCTCTGGGGAGGGTCTTGTTCTTTTACTTGGCCCTAGTGATGGTGCAGATATTGGGGGCTGGCTGCGCTGCTCCCATTCCTGGTTCTCACTCCCTGCATTAGACCATCAATCGCCTTGTTCCCTCTGTCTGTCCTACCAGTTTCACTCCTGACCGATTGGCATACGTGATCCACCTTGGGAGTGCCCATATCAGCCGTGCCTCTTTTGGAGACCCCCCCTACCCCCTCTGCTCTACGTGGTTGATATTCTAGCCCCAAAGATTAACCAATTACACACGGACAGTACATTGAAATGGTGAATGGTTCATTAAATCAGTTATGGTTCGTTCTGACCTTTGGGGACAGGTGCATTTATCAGACCCAAAACCCATACGGGGTGCTGTCGGGTGCCCTGGATGCTTTTGGTGACCCTTTGTGGCCCTGGAGTCTCATTTGAATGTCTGATCTATCAACTTTTTATGGTAGTTTCTGTGCCTACCATGGTTACCACGAGAAACAGGGAAACAGGGAATCAGGGATCGATTCCGGAGAGGGAGCCTGAGAAACGGCTACCACATCCAAGGAAGGCATCAGGCACGCAAATGATCCACTCCCGATTTCGGGAGGTAGTGATGAAAAATAACTATGCAGGACTTACGAGTCCCTGTAATTGCAATGAGTACACTTCAAATTATTTCATGATGATCCATTACTGATGTTCAGAACTGATGTTTAGAAGCATTTTTACAGTGGTAAAAAACTTCCAAAAGTGTCACTACGTTTTAACAGTAAAATTTGACTGCCTGCTGTGTATTGTCATTCAGTGTGACATAATGCCCTATGGGGTGACGCCATTAAATGAAAGGGATTTTTTTTTTTATCTTGGACAAAATGGTAAAATAATTGTTAAGCATGAGGCATGTAACATTATAATAATACACAGGTAAGATAATTGCTTTTTACCTAGGCTTAGTGAAGTTACTGTGAATCTTACCCAAAATGTAATAGCGAGACACTTGGTTATCATCATAATACAAGGAAATTATCTTTTTAATTTGAAATGCAAGAATATGATTACAAATTTAAAGACACAAGTAACAAAATAATTAGTTTAAAAAATATTGTTTATTTGGGAATCATTAAACCTTTATATTAACATTGATTGTAATGTCACACCAGAGGTCAAATTCAAGCCATTAATACATGAAATGGTTCATTAAATTGGATATAAACTCAAAATTGAAGCGGGCGGTATGACATTTTGAGTTGTTTAGACATAGTTTATTGTAACTATATGTTTTTTTACTTGAATTTGAAAGAAAACACATTTTATTTGTTTTACTTTTGTTTTGGCCATATGGCAACTACCCATATACAGATAACTCCTTTTTACTATACATTATTTAAAGGTATACCATATTGAAACGGTGATGAATTCAAACATGTAGCAACTGGAGGTCCTCACCCCATTTCAGCTTTATTTCAACCCAGACCTGATCATTAAAAGATACCATGTAAGAGGAAACCTCTGTTAAAGGCAATGTACAGTTGAAAACAATTAGGCCTACTGTACATTTTACTGTATAGATTATTGTTGAAAACAAGTCTAGGTTGGAACTGTTGCTGTTAAAATACAGTTAATTTTTATTCTGAACTGGAATAAACTGATTGAAGCAAGATGCTTTTTGAGGCAAACACACTGACACAGTTCTGGGTTGCTCATCTACAGCAGGAGGCGGTCTCCTGCCTGGCTGAGAAAGCAGTAGATGTTCTGATCTAGTTTGGCACCACATACAGTCGGAAGTTTACATACACTAAGGTTGGAGTCATTAAAACTCGTTTTTCAACCACTCCACAAATTTATTGTTAACAAACTATAGTTTTGGAAAGTTGGTTAGGACATCTACTTTGTGCATGACACAAGTATTTTTTCCAACAATTGTTTACAGACAGATTATTTCACTTATAATTAACTTTATCACAATTCCAGTGGGTCAGAAGTTTACATACACTAAGTTGACTGTGCCTTTAAACAGCTTGGAAAATTCCAGAAAATGATGTCATGGCTGTAAAAGCTTCTGATAGGCTAATTGACATAATTTGAGTCAATTGGAGGTGTACCTGTGGATGTATTTCAAGGCCTACCTTCAAATGCAGTGCCTCTTTGCTTGACATCATGGGAAAATCAAAAGAAATCAGCCAAGACCTCAGAAAAACAATTGTAGACCTCCACAAGTCCGGTTAATCTTTGGGAGTAATTTCCAAACGCCTGAAGGTACCATGTTCACCTGTACAAACAATAGTACGCAAGTATAAACACCATGCGACCACGCAGCCGTCATACCGCTCAGGAAGGAGACGCCTTCTGTCTCCTAGAGATGAACGCACTTCGGTGTGAAAAATGCAAATCAATCCCAGAACAACAGCAAAGGACCTTGTGAAGATTCTGGAGGAAACCGGTACAAAAGTATCTATATCCACAGTAAAAACGAGTCCTATATCGACATAACTTGAAAGGCCGCTCAGCAAGGAAGAAGCCACTGCTCCAAAACCGCCTTAAAAAAGCCAGACTACGGTTTGCAACTGCACATGGGGACAAAGATTGTACTTTTTGGAGAAATGTCCTCTAGTCTGATGAAACAAAAATAAAACTGTTTGGCCATAATGACCATCGTTATGTTTGGAGGAAAAAGGGGGATGCTTGCAAGCTGAAGAACACCATCCCAACTGTGAAGCACGGGGGTGGCAGCATCATGTTGTGGGGGTGCTTTGCTGCAGGAGGGACTGGTGCACTTCACAAAATAGATGGCATCATGAGGCAGGAAAATTATGTTGATATATTGTAGCAATATCTCAAGACATCAGTCAGGAAGTTAAAGCTTGGTTGCAAATGGGTCTTCCAAATTCGCAATGACCCCAAGCATACTTCCAAAGTTGTGGCAAAATGGCTTAAGGACAACAAAGTCAAGGTATTGGAGTGGCCATTAGAAAGCCCTGACCTCAATCCTATAGAATATTTGTGGGCAGAACTGAAAAAGCATGTGCAAGCAAGGAGGCCTACAAACCTGACTCAGTTACACAAGCTCTGTCAGGAGGAATGGGACAAAATTCACCCAACTTATTGTGGGAAGGTTGTGGAAGGCTACGCGAAGCGTTTGACCCAAGTTAAACAATTTAAAGGCAATGCTACCAAATGCTAATTGAGTGTATGTAAACTTCAGGCCCACTGGGAATGTGATGAAAGAAATAAAAGCTGAAATAAATCATTCTCTCTACTATTATTCTGACATTTCACATTCTTACAATTAAGTGGTGATCCTAACTGACCTAAGACAGGGCATTTTTACTAGGATTAAATGTCAGGAATTGTGAAAAACTGAGTTTAAATGTGTTTGGCTAAGGTGTATGTAAACTTCCGACTTCAACTGTATACTTATTGAATCAAGACATTTCAGATTTACATTTTTCAATTAATTGTAAAAACATTTGAAAAACATAATTCCTCTTTGACATTATGGGGTATTGTGTGTAGGCCGGTGACAAAAAAAACGTACATTTAATCAATTTTAAATTCAGGCTGTAACACAACAAAATGTGGAAAAAGTCAAGGGGTGTGAATACTTTCTGAAGGCACTGTAGGGGAGGGAGCACATTGTAGGGGCTGTTTGAGGTCGCAGACTAGAAAGCTGAGATGAGCGGTGAAGATGAGGATTTGCTCTGGTAAACAGGCTGAAGGAATTCCTGTGTAAATGCTATTAGCATAGCATGTCCCAACACATTTCATCAAATGGCCTACTGTCTGTCTTGTTGAAGGAGCAGGACTTCTCGCTTGCATCATCTACCACGCTGGTGCTGTGTTTGCCAGTCGTCTCATGCGCCTGTAATGCAAATATACAGAGAGAATATCAGTAACTGACATTAATAAAATTCCATTAAATCAAACTAATTAGATTGAATGAGTGGACAGTTTTATTTACAATACTTTCAAACTGTTGTTTAAAAGAGACTCTGGGTAAGATAGATCATGAGGTATATTTTTAGGACAGTAGTTCAGTGCGGTAACACCCACTGACAAAGAGCCACAACAAATTATTACACAACCATGAGACACAGCCAGACAGGAAAATAGCATGTTGCTGCAAGGGGTATTTCGGTATAGGAGCCCAACAGAGGCAGAGGTAATTGATATTGTTTGGGCAGTTACTTTTTACCAAATTTTTACATTGCGTTACAAACAGACTCTACAGAGTCAAGACTGTCTATTACGTTTCTCCCAAATACAAAAACGATTGGAGATAGATCAGTCCTCTGTTACCAGCTCAGCTTTGAGTTTTTGCTATGCATATATTTGAGTGGGTGTACTGTACAAGTGTGTCTTAGCATCAATCTGTATATCTTACCTGAAAGCGTATGTCCTCTGGTGCCAACTAAGTTGTCCTCAGATGCTGTAAGCGATGGTGATGACAAACTCTCCCCTAAGCCAAGCTTCAAGCAGTTTCAGTGCAAACTTCTCTGGGGACTTCTTCCTCTCTGACATATCCCACTTAATCTGGTCCACCAGCGAGATGTTTCCAACATGAATGTTCAGCTTATGGTGAAGATAAGAAATCGTGTTTCAAGTTAACGATCAGTTAAACGTCCATTATGTGATTTCAGATAGAAATGTGAGTTATAGCTCTGTCATTCTCATTTAAAGCAAGTCTGATACACAATAGATCCTTTTTATATGTGATATTTCTGTGATTTCTCCCTCCGTGCATTTTGTTTTAGCTTCTTTTTACTTTCGGTTTTGTACATCAGGTTCAAACAGAAAATATATTTCACAGCAGTTTAGGTGATACAATGATTCTCTACAACAGGGGTACTCAACTCTTACACTACGAGGTCCAGAGCCTGATGGTTTTCTGTTCTACCCAATAATTAATTGCACACACCTGGTGTACCAGGTCTAAAGCAGTCCCTGATTAGAGGGGAACAATCAAAAAAATGCAGTGGAACTGGCTTCGAGGTCCAGAGTTGTGTTTGAGGGCTCCACACATTGCTTGCTGTGACAAACTAAAATCAGGTGAACATTTTAGAAACCAGGAAATGGTGGAGCTATTTCTACAAATTGCGCCTTTAATTATAATAGTCTCAGTTTCCTAACTCTGGTCTCAGCTCATCATTGCACACACAGTAAGGTAAAGTAACAATCTTGGTTTTACCTTACGATGACCCTTTGGTCAGTCTGTTCGTCCAGGATGCCGTCTGTGGGATAGGACTATCTGCTGGCGGATGGCGGAGGCAATGACAGGGATTAAGGCCAGTGGGTCCAGGTCATCACACAGGATCTCAGCAAACATCTCAGGAGTCATGAGGTTCTCTGAGGAACAACAGCATGTATCACATGAGGACTTGAACTAGGACTGAGAAGAAAAGGTGTTTGGGCAGAAGATGACAAGAACGTTGTCATGTTAAAATAATTTTGTTCTAGAAAACGACGAGATATATATGGATTCAAATACCATCGTTATGGACACCAGTTTTAGACAGAGCTACAATGCCATCCTACCATTCATATTCCAGGTGAAAGCATCCCTGAGCTTCTGCACCTCTATCTCCATGTCCAATCGGATCAAAACCAGAACCTCAGACTGGGTGGCGTTCTCATGGATCACTGCAGGATCATGGTCATCAAAGATGTGCATGTGAGAGAGAGAACAGGACACACATTTGAAAGATTGTTTCACACAGTTGTGTTTACATTCTGTTTGACTATGATAGGCCTTTACACCAGAGTTAATCTGTTCTTACAGTGGTTTAGGCTTTATCAGGCTCACCAGAGAAGGAAGGTCCTCTTCTTGTCTCAGCCTAAGCGACTGCTGTTGATAGTTGTGGAGCAGGGGACAGCGTCCAGGTGATGAGAGCTGTTGGGCAGCATGGGTATCCACTGACTATTCCTCTTATCCTTTTGCTCCCTGTTGGCAAGGCCATACACAGTGAGACATGAAGACTATGCATGAGACAAAGAGACAGTTATTGACTATAATACCAGGAACATCAAGGACCAGGAAAAACATGTATCTCCTCTACCTCTAATGCCTTCAGAAGGGTCACACTGGTAGCTAGGGCTGTGTAACCATGATCTGAAAGTAGTTAAAAAAGCCAAGGGTTTAGCTATTCCCCACATTTCAGAGGAGACCTTCGTTATCTCACATTAGGTATTGTTTCATGATAATTAGCTAGCCATCTAGCTAGTTACTACCCCAAGACGTACTCTTAAGGAGCCTACCTTTACTCCTTAAGTTCCAAGGACCATATATGCTATTTTCAGGGATAGACTGGATATGGCAGCCAAAATAGCCAAATACTCCATCTAAACGTGAATCGACTCTCAATTGCAATACGGTTCTAGAAACATAAAGCCCTTTACGTTCATATCCCATCAAAATAATTTCACAAATGCAAAATATACACTTAGCCTACTGTACACTGTTTTAACCTGGGCCAGCAGGTAGCCTAGTGGTTAGAGTGTTGGGCCAGTAACCGGAAAGGTTGCTAGATCAAATCGCTGAGCTGACAAGGTACAAATCTGTCCTTCTGCCCCTGAACAAGGCAGTTAACCCACTGTTCCTAGTCTGTCATTGTAAATAAGAATTTGATCTTAACTGACTTGCCTAGTTAAATAAAGGTAAAAAAAATAATGCTCTGTTACAGCCAACAGTATTTTTCAGTGACAACACATTTCTGGCGGCCTTCTTCCCATTACACACAGGTGTTTAGAGCGTGCTAGATAGCTAATTATAAACTGGGTGGTTCAAGCCCTAAATGCTGATTGGCTGACAGCTGTGGTATATCTGATTGCATACCATGGGTATGACAAAACATTTATTTTTACTGACCTAATTATGTTGGTAACCAGTTTATAATAGCAATAAGGCACCTTGGGGGTTTGTGGTATATGGCCAATAGGGCTGTATCCAGGCACAGCCCTTAGCCATGGTATATTGGCCATATGCTGTACCACACCTCCTAGTGCATTATTGCTTAATTAGCACAGGTGGTCCCTCTGTCTAACGTAAACACGCGTTGTAACATGTTTATATTGTAGTGTGGGAAAACTGACCCTGTAAAAAGGTTCGTATCAATTGAACCTTTTGTTTTTAGAAAATTATTTATCCGATATGAAAAGCTTCCAAAACCATACCGCAAGCAACGCGTGTTGAGACCGAGTGTCGGGGGTCTTAACAAAACTCCCCCATTCAGAAGACACCTTCATCCAATGACTACTGTGTAATGGAATGGAACTGAGATTCATGATCAAGGGCTAGCTAGTTACTAACCATGTGATGATTGCATTATTTTCTTCCTCTCCTCCACTGATGCTAGTTTCCTCTATAGCGATGGGTTTCATTATACAAGTAACCTCTGAACATACGCAGGTAATTTCCGACCTAAAAGCAAAAACAACAAATTGGTTTACAGCTGTTATTGTTGTTTTATCGACGGTAGCCTAACTCTTTCCGGTAATTAGCAAACAAATGCACGAAAAATGTAGCAAGCTAATGTTACTATAGCTAAATAACACTAAATTACTAATCTTAAAATATACTATAGCCAAAGAAACTAACCTCCGACCCAATCAAATAATAATCCCCATTTTCTTCAAGCTGGAATTTGGGGAATTTATATGTTTAAGGTAATGACTAAAGAATTTCAACCTGAAATGTAATTATTAGATTATGTAACATGTATAATGAATAATTAGACAAGCGTAACTATTAGTAATTATTAGATTATGTAACATGTATAATGAATAATTAGAGTGATAAACTTAAGTCCAATAAGGTTTGGTCGAGACAAGTAAGGGAAAGAAATATGTGTGTGTGACTAAGAAAACACAGAGGACAATTAAACTATGCATGACCTGACCTGGTTAGAACTCTGAGAAATTTACGACAGGAAAGGGAGTCCTGTCAAGGTCCCTCTAATCTCGGGAGGATGGAACTGCCAGCTTGGTAGTGATAAATGAGGAATGAGAACTGTGGGGAAAGATACATCCCACCTACTATTTGTGTGTCTGTATATGCGTGTACGTAGGTAGGGGGGTGGAAGTTATAATATGACATGTCTTTGCATTTTTTGACTTTAGAGCGCTCTCTGAATAAACGTTACGGACCTCTTGCAGAAGCTGAGTCTTTGCCTAATTATTATTAAACCCAGGCTCTTACAAGCCTCGGGGTTTGGTCAAAGCTTAAATAATTGTTTAGTTATCATCATTGGGATTGAAAATTCTCGTGACAGTATTACTAAGAGCCATATTGGAAATAGCACTAACCATTTGTTATGACATCTGGGATACGGATCATCTTCGATGAGGTTGAACGGCGGTTGGCATCCAATATGTTGCATTACCGCCACCTACTAGACTAGAGTATAACACCCTTATACTTTGCTTGAAATTTAAAAATACAAAAATAAACAAAAACCCCACCATCTAACACTACATACACTCACAAAAAATATGTTTAAAAATCAAATCAAATTACCACCACCCTACTCCACTATTTAAATCTATGTAGTCCTACATCATGCCAACAACCTGAAAGGATGGGACATCACCACTTAACACACCCTGTAGCTCTTTTGATGTCAAGTCTTGCACACCCAAATGCCTTTCTGCAGCTGCCTCCACACCCTCAATTTTCTGGGACTTACATTCCATCCCTGCAGTACAGTTGATAACCATTGCTAGAAATGCTAGAAATCCAATCTTACTGAAACATATATCACTTGTTGGCCTATCCCTCTGTACTGGTACAGATCTACTACTCACACCACTCCTCTCAGGATCACTCCCCTTGACCCATCTTCCTCTACTTTCACTGTCTCAGCATATGGCAACTTCTGCACTACTCTAACTCTGGAAACCTCAACCTGCCTCTCTCGCACTGGACATTTCTGATCCCCAGCCCCATGGGCACCCCTACAATTAACACATACCCCTACTTTCCCCAATGCTACACATTCCTTTGTCTCAAGCCCTTCTGCACACTTCTCACACCTAGGAACCTCCCTCCTACACACTGCTGCCACATGCCCATGAGCTTGACACCTGTAAGAATGTCAAAAGCTCGTACAGGATAACTTATATATCCTAACATCACTTAATCGAGAAAAGATTCAACATCAAAATTCAAAAGAACAGACAATGACTCTTCTGTTTCACCACTCTAGGCACCCTGTCTGCGTCGCACCAAACGACGAGCATCACAAACACCGGGAATCTACCCCTTTAGTTGGTCAACTTTTACATTTACTGCTACCCCAGTAATCACTCCTTTCAATTGCGCCTTTTTCTTGAGAGTGAAACAATTCACATTTCTTGCCTCCATTCGTTTAACGCTGAGCACCTTCTCCCTCTGACCAGCAGAAACACAAACAATTATCACAAGACCACTTCTGGTTACCCTCACCGATTCCACAGTACCCAACTCTGTTTTCACCCACCCTGAAACCACAAATGGATCAGCCAAAAGGTAAGGGTCCACTTTTTCCCCAAAACTTCACTCCTACTGTCATAGACTCATCTTTACCGAGACCCTCGGTGCAAGCCTCGGGCTCCGAAAACTTCACCACACCTGCCACCTCCAATACTTCGCCCTCATTCACTTCCATTTATCCTCCTGTCTTCAGCTCACTCTGCTTACAGTTTCTACCATTCTTCTTCAACAAACCATCTCCCTTTTTTCTACCATTTTTAACTGACTGAAAATCACCATCTTCCTCCCTCTCTCTCTTAGACCTCCTCTGCCTCTTTTTCCCTCCATTCCTCCTCCGTATTCCAAGTATATGTCTCCTTATGATAATACGGCACTTCTCCTAACATACATCTTGTTCTTGCTTTCTCAAGGGACGCCATTTAACCAGCTGTCACAATCTTCGTACAATCAGCACGAACCCCTCGGGATGTAGTGCAGTGCATCCACTAATAAAGCAGCTGCTTCATCTTGATGTTATTCTTTATCAAAAGCTACCGCGACACTTTTAAATTTCAAACAAGCGCTCTCTCAGGGTAGCCTCTGGATACGGATCCTTGGGACGTCCCTACCCTTAACCCCTAACCCTTAACTGAACCATTGCAAATTCAACTTCAATGGAGTAGGGACATCCCAGGGATAATATACTGTAGCCTATGTTCATCATAGATGTTTTCCTGTGAATATTCTTCAATTGCTGTAATTTATTGGGTAGGCTGTATGAGGGTATCAAACTGTTGATCCGTTTATACCAGGGGTGAGCATTACTATCACATCTGCCAAGGAAGGAGCCACCTTCTCCCCTGATTGAACTAAATTACACCAAAACAACGAGTGAAATTAGTGAGTATTGTAAACATAAGTGTTTATTTGTATATACATGAGTATATATATGAATCTATAATTACGTAAGAGGAAATAATGTACAATGCATAGCAAAATCTCTGTACAAACCAATAAATAATGCCAGGTCAACAAATACATAAACAAAGACAATTCCATATGACATCTTAATATTTTCATGAGACATGACACTGCAAATACATATAAAGGTTTTTAACTCTATGATAATGGCAACAGATTCTGCCAAAGTAATATGCAGAGTAGGACCAGTCATTCCAGGTAAAGCAAAGCAGGCTCCAGTAAATGATGAATAACACCACAAAACAATCAGTGATCAATCAAGTGGTAGTAAACAAGCATAAAATATACTGAACCATTTCAAGTGTCAAGAGTCAAATTAGTTACTGTTACTATTCAGGACAGTGGTCCAGTTTCTCCAAGGGTAACCAGTAATAACCACACTGCCACCTAGGCTTGAACAGTATATCTGAGGTTCTTAGAATGTTGTTGTAGTGTTCAGAACATAACACTCAGAAATGGCCATCTCCCCAAGAAAAATCAAGTGATAGAGAAATGAAACAAACATTGTATTTTGAGAGTAACAGACCCCTCGTCCTCCCTCCCTCCCTCACCCACTCTACTCATCTCTTTGGTACATATAGGGAGGGGTAAACCCGCCACCTTTCTCCATGGCCTGAAATATTTTCTACCACCACATGGACCTCTATCTATTCTCCGTCAGGGTTGAGTTTTCCCCATTGAATTGTGTCATAATGGAGAGAGAGACAGAGAGAGAATGTGTGTTCACAGTGCTCTGCATAGAAGAGAGCCAATCGGAGTAATCGGCAAAGACCGAATCACAGTGTAAGGGAGAAAATCACAGTGAGGGAGTTCGATTAAGTGCACCAGGCTATGGCCCATGACGTGAATGGGCCAAAGCGGTGAGGGAGGAGTACCCTTCTCAAATCGAATTGTAATTTGTGCCGCTCGGTCATGTTGTCAACAAGGCAGCGTCATGCATCGTTCAGAAACATACCATATCTCTTTTTCCATAAAATATGTTTGAATCTTCTAATTAGTTTTCATTGGGAAGGCAGTTAAAGCCTTTTTTTATCAAAAGCAATCACTTCTGCATGTGAAAACACAGAATCCTAGTCATTAAACTATGTGCTTAACCTACGTCACTTTTGTTTAGAGCCAACTTCGCCATCGTCCATAACAGGGAACATGGGTCACTCCTAGGAGGCAACCCAGTTACAAAACTAATGCAATTAAAGCTATCCCAGTTCACCCGGGTGAAGTCTGGGGCATTAATTGAATACCCTCAGTGACAGCCCAGAAGAGATAACCAATCATTATGCTATGTATGTCCCTCCAAAAAGAACTCTTAACATCATGGGAGAGTTTCCACCATATTGCTATTACTCATCTCTATGGTCCTATCATGGTCATCAAGGAAAGGACACACATTTAAAAGGCAACTGAAGGGGTTGGGACCAGCATACAGCACTGAGCAATAAAGGCATGTAATGTCAGTGAAATGACAAACAACTTTTTGGTCGTCTATTCCATGACATAAAAAGACCACTGGCATGCTCGTAATAATTTCAGAGTTGGTGTCATTGCTCTCACTCTGTCTGCTTGTAAGTAAGAAGAAGCTTGTTTGGGGTTTGATGCACTGCTTTCTTTTGAGGCGAGGATTGTTAACTCCTCTTGCATGATTGGGCAGCCATAAGGGGAATCCTCAGGCAGTTACAGATTATACATGATACCACTATCCCACTGTCAGTACTGGGATGTAAACCGTTGTTTTCCATACAGAGATAGTCCAGTAGGGACAGGGTGGTATGAAATGCTGTCCTCTGAGCCCCTGAATCACTCAGTGATACTCAATACCATGCAGTCGTATGAAAGTCCCAAAGTCATGCCTGTCCTCACCCCAAAAAGTTTTTTTTTAATTAAGGTGAATTATTGACCTTTAGAAAATTTACATTTAGCAGCAGCCCCATAGCAAAGGAAAGGGTGGCAAAAAAAACTAAAGCAATAGCCTAACTGTAATGGGAACATCGTCAAACATAAAGGTCCATTGCAAAGTAATGCTGATATTATGCTGTGAAGTTGGGTATTTTTTAAATACCATAATACTGTATCTCTATCACGTTTTTCTCTTATTTTACACCTACCTCTCTGTAATTCTTCTAATGTTTATTTTGAGCATATTGAGCCCCATTGCTACATCCTTCTTCCTTGTAGTGGTTATAATTGAATATAACAAGATGTGTCTCTTGGCTGCTCTTAATAGAGTGTACAGTATTCACACCTTGTTTGCTCTGAAATGGGCACAGACTTGAACCTATATTCAATATGGCAGCATCTGCAGTAAACTCTTCAAACTTACAAAGGAGCACCTCTCTATCTAATCACACCAGGCCACTTTAGTTTTCTGTACGTTCCTTGTGCTCCTGTTTTACTATATTTACTAACACCCCTCTTATCATCACAGAGTCAGAGAGAGTATTTAACATGACCAGATATTCCAAATATCTGTAAACACCATTGACACAAACTCAGGCACGAAGGGTTAGGGACAGCACATTGTTAAGCTCCCAATAATCAAGGCCTGAGCCAAGAAGACATCAGTCTCTTCAGGCTTGTCTGGAGAGTCCTGGTCTGGACACAATTGTGTTGATACCGGTAATTGCTTCTCCTGCTTTGCTGCCTGCTTATGATGCATGCAGACAGTTCTTGTTTTCCACTAGGCTCCGTCTCTAGTGTAGTTATCAGATACTTTAGTGTAGGTGGATTTAGAGGGCCTTAATCCAGAAGACTGACAGGGAGCTGGGACACTCGCCCTCAGAAGATCCCTTTGGCAATTTTCAGGCCCTTCTGCTTCATGCGGGGCAGCGTACAGCTGGCTACACTCTTGGCCCGGCCTGTCTTGGATGAGGTACGTTTCTTCAGCACGAAGTTATAGTTGGCGGTAGAGTTCATGGCATAGAACACGTTGGCATTGTCTGGGATCTGCAGCTCTATAGGGTGAGAGGAGAGGTGTATATATTGTTAGTAAAAACATTTGTTTTCCAGGTAAGTAATTAATAAATTAGGACACTATACAAGATGGATGGAGATAAGTGTCAGTGGTAAGAACAACAAATTGATATACTATTAATGACAATCTGTTTGAATGATAATGAAAAGTATTATATGGGTGAAAACGAAATATGAAAAGGTCCAATGCAGCCATTTTTATCTCAATATCATTTGGGTTGGCGCCCCCCCTTGGGTTGTGCCGTGGCGAAGATCTTTGTGGGCTATACTCGGCCTTGTCTCAGGATGGTAAGTTGGTGGTTGAAGATATCCCTCTAGTGGTGTGGGGGCTGTGCTTTGGCAAAGTGGGTGGGGTTATATCCTGCCTGTTTGGCACGGTCAGGGGGTATCATTGGATGGGGCCACAGTGTCTCCTGACCCCTCCTGTCTCAGCCTCCAGTATGTATGCTTCAGTAGTTTATGTGTCGTTGGGCTAGGGTCAGTCTGTTAAATCTGGAGTATTTCTCCTGTCTTATCCGGTGTCCTGTGTGAATTTAAGTATGCTCTCTCTAATTCTCTCTTTCTCTCTCTCGGAGGACCTGAGCCCTAGGACCATGCCTCAGGACTACCTGGCATGATGACTCCTTGCTGTCTCCAGTCCACCTGGCCGTGCTGCTGCTCCAGTTTCAACTGTTCTGCCTGCGGCTATGGAACCCTGACCTGTTCACCGAACGTGCTACCTGTCCCAGACCTTCTGTTTTCAACTCTCTAGAGACAGCAGGAGCGGTAGAGATACTCTCAAAGCCAACTGACATTTACTTCTGAGGTGCTGACTTGTTGCACCCTCGACAACTACTGTGATTATTATTATTTGATCATGCTGGTCATTTATGAACATCTTGGCCATGTTCTGTTATAATCTCCACCCGGCACAGCCAGAAGAGGACTGGCCACCCCTCATAGCCTGGTTCCTCTCTAGGTTTCTTCCTAGGTTTTGGCCTTTCTAGGGAGTTTTCCTAGCCACCGTGCTTCTACACCTGCATTGCTTGCTGTTTGGGGTTTTAGGCTGGGTTTCTGTACAGCACTTTGATATATCAGCTTATGTAAGGGCTATATAAATACATTTTATTTTATTTGCATATTTCCGTTAGGGAACGCCTACTTTGAAGTGCGCATTGGCAATAACTCAATTCGCATTTGCACTCCTAAACAACGCAATTTAAAAAAACTTTGGCAAAGGGTAAAGTCTACTAAACTTAGTCCACTCTGTTCGTTACATATTTTGGTTTTGGGAATTGAAAACTGCATTGAGATGAAATGTTTCATCGATGAGAAAATTTGCAGAATGTCATCCAAAATCCATCTGGTTCCATCTTCTCCCACTGCCGGCCACTGGGCTTCCTCTCACTACCATCGTTGGTAGTGAGTGGAAACGCCAAGCGGATGCTTCACATTTATACATCCAGTGAAATATCTGTCTCATTGTTCTATCTGTGGCACTATTTTCAAAGTAACATCATCACGTGATCAACGACATCTGAAGTGTTTTTTCACACCGGTGTTGCAAAAAGCGAGATCCCACTGATTTCACTGTGTTTCCAATGCTTTCTTCGATTCCAAGCTGCTTTCAAACACCGACCTCTACTGGACATCGTACTTACAATGAATGTAGTTAGGATTTTTAAATTAAGTGTAACCTGAACGGTAGCTCAGCAGGTTGAGTCGGGTTCTTTGGGACTGCCATTTTAGATTAAGATAGATTTAAGAAGAAAGTTAAGCAAAGTTGATATTCCTCAAAAAGGTTATTGGAAACTTTCTTGCACTATTTCTTATGTTTCTCCTTAAGTAAAAAGTTAACAATTTCGATTCTTGAAAATAAAGTTAATGGAAAGATAGCTAAACTCATAAAAGCAATTGAACATTGCTTTAACATTCACTCACAAACTTCATCTGAAAGTTTCAGTATTGATTATTTTAAACCCAAGAACATGTTTTAGAACGGTAATCTCAGTAAGAAATATGCTAACATAATTGCCATTGCTAGCTAGATCGCAAGCTAAAACGATTGCCTAGCAACAAACATCTTAAGATTTGTAAGGAGATATTTGAGAAGTTCGTAAGAAAATCATTAAATCTTAAGATATTGTTGAGGAATTGCACTTACGAACTATTTAATGAATGTATTTTTTTTTCTTAAGAAGGGATAGCAATTAAGTACCTTACTGTGATTGTTTTCAATTAAAATGGTCAAAGAGAAACAAAAATAGCTTATTAGCAAAGAGACACTTCTCAAGGAAGAATTTTGCTAGGACTGTCTGGGAGGGATCAAATCAAATTGTATTGGTCACATACACATGTTTAGCAGACGTTATTGCAGGGTGTAGCGAAACGCTTGTAACTGCTTGGTCTGAGTGGGGAGGGGAAAACAGTAAACCAGCTGTTATTGGCAGAGCAGTTTGGAACTATTTTTTTATTGGTCCATTAACTAATTTACCCCCTGGTGATGTCACCAGGCAGGCCAAAACTCCAACCAGCTCTTACACTAAATGGGCGTTAATATCATTTTCATAATTTCACAGTACCATACCACCATATTGTGGAAATATAAAACACAGGAAATCAAGTTTTTGGGCCTTTAACATATTTTTGGTAAATTATCATATTACCTTTTTCTTCAGAGATTATCTGCATCAGCTCATAGTCCTCAGCTTTCTCTCGCTCCAGGTTGTGTTTCACCATGGCTTTCCTGATGACTGCTGGCGTCTTGTCCTGACTGGTCACCTGCACCAGGAGATAAAGAACACATTTTTAGTTGACATATAAAACTGATTTGCCTGAAATCTCTTCTCTGGCTCAGACATTGTTCATTGAATCAACCGCCCTCTGCTAACAATTAACATTTTCCACAACATTTCACAAGAAATTAATCTATCAATCTAAAATAACTCTCTCCTGCTCCTCCTCCTTGGTCTTACCAGGATGCTCTTGTACATGTTGCCGTTGTCCACCTCCAGGCTGACTCTGATGATGCAGCAGTCATCCACCTGCTGGTTGTAGCGGGGCAGGGAGTAGCAGGATACGGCTGAGACGGAGCGCTTGTGGGAGTGGGAGGCGCCTGGGAGAGGAGTGGAGGAGGACACAGAGGAGGACGAAGCGCTGCTGGAGCCTGAACCGGAACCCATCCCTGAGGTGTCTAGAGACGACAGGGAGGTGGACTCCCAAAACTAGAGACGGAGAGAGAGAGATTGATTACAACCATTTACAGTCCACAGAACAAGCTTCTGTTTGCAGAGTGGCATGCTGCAATAAACAAATAAAATGTGAAATGTGAAAGTATGAGTCGTAAGTATAAAGATAATGGGGATGAGAAGCTGAGAAGTAATGTCTGTGATGAGACGGTAGTGAGGAGGTTAGAAAAGAAGAAACCCCCTCGTGTGAGAGTGAGAGGGTTAGAAAGAAGAAACCCCCTCGTGTGAGAGTGAGAGGGTTAGAAAGAAGAAACCCCCTCGTGTGAGAGTGAGAGGGTTAGTAAGAAGAAACCCCCTCGTGTGAGAGTGAGAGGGTTAGAAAGAAGAAACCCCCACGTATGAGAGTGAGAGGGTTAGAAAGAAGAAACCCCCTCGTGTTAGAGTGAGAGGGTTAGAAAGAAGAAACCCCCTCGTGTAAGAGTGAGAGGGTTAGAAAGAAGAAACCCCCTCGTGTGAGAGTGAGAGGGTTAGAAAGAAGAAACCCCCACGTATGAGAGTGAGAGGGTTAGAAAGAAGAAACCCCCTCGTGTTAGAGTGAGAGGGTTAGAAAGAAGAAACCCCCTCGTGTGAGAGTGAGAGGGTTAGAAAGAAGAAACCCCCTCGTGTGAGAGTGAGAGGGTTAGAAAGAAGAAACCCCCTTGTGTGAGAGTGAGAGGGTTAGAAAGAAGAAACCCCCTCGTGTGAGAGTGAGAGGGTTAGAAAGAAGAAACCGCCTCGTGTGAGAGGGTTAGAAAGAAGAAACCCCCTCGTGTGAGAGTGAGAGGGTTAGAAAGAAGAAACCCCCACGTATGAGAGTGAGAGGGTTAGAAAGAAGAAACCCCCTCGTGTTAGAGTGAGAGGGTTAGAAAGAAGAAACCCCCTCGTGTAAGAGTGAGAGGGTTAGAAAGAAGAAACCCCCTCGTGTGAGAGTGAGAGGGTTAGAAAGAAGAAACCCCCACGTATGAGAGTGAGAGGGTTAGAAAGAAGAAACCCCCTCGTGTTAGAGTGAGAGGGTTAGAAAGAAGAAACCCCCTCGTGTGAGAGTGAGAGGGTTAGAAAGAAGAAACCCCCTCGTGTGAGAGTGAGAGGGTTAGAAAGAAGAAACCCCCTCGTGTTAGAGTGAGAGGGTTAGAAAGAAAAGGCTGCTGAGTGGAAGTACCGTGAAGTTGGGATCAGGGGTCTGCCACTCTTTCCCCAAAGCAGAGACGGAATGTTTTACTGAGGATGTAGAGGTCTATAGAGGGAATCACAGCCACAGTTAGCCAAAAGTGTGACCGGTAAAGGAAGTACATGGGGCAGTGTCAACTCACATGGCCCTTAATCATTATAGAAGATTAATTCAAAGACATGACGATTTCAGGACTGAAATTGCTGCAGTGATGCTGTAATTTCAGTATCTCAGAAAAAAAAATCAAGATGGATGTGTGCGGCATGATGAAATGCCTCTGCATCTGGTGGGAGTGTTCTCCTCCCCCCATGTGACCATGGCCCGCCTCCTCACCTTTCTCTCTTGGGCGTCCGGTGAGTCAGACAGGAAGCTGGAGTTGACATCCTCCAGGTCAGAGCCGCTGGAGCCGGCTGAGGTGACGCTGAGGGTGTCCCCACTATCAACTCCCCCTCCCTGGTACGGTCTGAAGTGGGACTGGTCAAACGACTTGGAGTGGGGGCTTCCTGCACTGCTGCAGCTGGCCTCAGTTAACTGGCGACTGGAGATGGAGGAAAACACAGAGACGTATAAGAACCGGACCTCTAAAAACATCAAACTGTACACAATGGAAAACACTGGGTAAGGATGTACGCTAAAAATGTCATTACTAATTTTCAACTACACTGAACAAAAATATAAACGCGACATGCAACAATTTCAAAGATTTTTACTGAGTTAAAGTTCCTGCAAATCCGTCAATTGAAATAAATTCATTAGGCCCTAATCTCTGGATTTCACAGCTGGGAATAAAGGATTTGTTAGTCACAGATACCTTAAAAGAAGGTAGGGGTGTGGATCAGAAAACCAGTCAGTATCTGGTGTGACCACCATTTGCCTCATGCAATGTGACATCTCTTAGAGTTGAGAGTTGATTAGGCTGTTGATTGTGGCCTGTGGAATGTTGTCTCAGTCCTCTTCAAAGGCTGTTTGAAGTTGCTGGATATTGGCGGGAACTGGAACAAGCTGTACATGTCAATCCAGAGCATCCCAAACATGCTCAATGGTGAGTATGCAGGCCATGGAAGAACTGGGACATTGTGAGGCCAGTTGGACGTACTGCAAAATTCTCTAAAACGACGTTGGAGGCTGCTTATGGTAGAGAAATGAACATTATGAAGGAAAAGGAAACCGCACACTGCTCTTGATAGTATCACCGATATTTAATAAGCTTATGTATCGGCCACACGGCCTTCGTCAGAGCTTTTGGGATTTTTTGAAAGTTGCACCCTTATGTAGACCTGGCTCCACCCACATCCGTTCTACACATCGAAGGGGGTTGGAGGCAAAGGAAAATAAATAAGTGCTACCAAATATAACAATGTGCATTTCATAAATATTACAAAAGTGTATAAATAAGGCGTATTGAACACTTCTGTATAATCTCAATGAGGACATAGCAAGTTCATTAGTCATTGGGTACATCATATGAAAAACGTCAGAATAATCTACAAGAGACACACATTTCATGTTCCAATTCACAGCATAACATACAAAGGCATTTCATCATTAAGACATTGACCCCAATCTCAAATTCACTATTGAACGTGACACTAAACGTGTTCATTATCTCGATATGTGGATTGAGAAATCAAATGGAACCTTGTTTACAAGTCTATATAGAAAAGAAACGGACAGAAATACTCTATTACAGGGTGACAGCTTCCACCCTGAGCCATTAAAAAGAGGACTTCCAAGAAGCCAATTGTTTAGACTGCGCCGTATATGCCACTCCACAGATGATTATCTAGAAAAAGCAGCGGAGATGCGCATGAGGTTTCTAAAAAGAGGCTATTCGTCACAATGTGTGGATGAAGCTCATAACTTGGCATTGGAAAAAACACGAGATGAACTGCTACAAAAAAGACCCGCTAAAGCTACAGAACACTCCGTAATGTTCACAACTACATATACTTTGAATTCGCGAAAAGTGGGAGAGGTGGTCAAGAAACACTGGCATATTTTATCATCGGACCCAGCTTTGCCGGCTGAATTTAAATATCCACCACGTATTGTGTATAGGAGAGGTCGCAATTTACGCGATAAATTGGTTCATGCCAACTGCCAGCCACTTAAGAAAATTAGCCAAGCACTTTTACGCCCTCTACCAAATGGTAGCTATAAATGCAGAGGATGCACACAGTGCAACAATATGATGAAGTGTCAATATTTCTGTCACCCACACACAGGAAAAAGGTTCCAAATAAATGACATTATTACGTGTTCCACCACCCATGTTATTTACATTATTAAATGTCCATGTGGGCTCTGTTATGTCGGTAAAACCACCCGCTCTCTCAAACAGAGAATTAGTGAACATAAAACTTCAATCAGGAGAAACGGCAGGGATTATCCAGTCGCTGTACATTTCAATGACATGAAGCATGACATTTCCACCTTTAGATTTTGTGGCATAGAGAAAGTTAAGATATCAGACAGGGGAGGTGATATTAATAATACTCTGAGTAAAAGAGAATGTTTTTGGATTTTCACCCTCCAGACATTGTTTCCAAAAGGACTTAATGATGAAATGCCTTTGTATGTTATGCTGTGAATTGGAACATGAAATGTGTGTCTCTTGTAGATTATTCTGACGTTTTTCATATGATGTACCCAATGACTAATGAACTTGCTATGTCCTCATTGAGATTATACAGAAGTGTTCAATACGCCTTATTTATACACTTTTGTAATATTTATGAAATGCACATTGTTATATTTGGTAGCACTTATTTATTTTCCTTTGCCTCCAACCCCCTTCGATGTGTAGAACGGATGTGGGTGGAGCCAGGTCTACATAAGGGTGCAACTTTCAAAAAATCCCAAAAAGCTCTGACGAAGGCCGTGTGGCCGATACGTAAGCTTATTAAATATCGGTGATACTATCAAGAGCAGTGTGCGGTTTCCTTTTCCTTCATCTTGTTCAATTGATGCCATGCACCTGCAAATAAGATTGCTCAGATGTGCGAGTGCCTTTTTGAATTTAGAGAAATGAACAGTCAATTATCTGGCAACAGCTCTGGTGGACATTCCTGCATTCAGCATTCCAATTGCATTGTGTTGTGTGACAAAACTGCACATTTTAGAGCGGCCTTTTGTTGTGTACAGCACAAGCTGCACCTGTGTACTGATCATGCTGTTTCATCAGCTTCTTGATATGTCACACCTGTCACACCTGGATTATCTTGGCAAAGGAGAAATGCTCACTACCATGTATGGAACATTTCTGGGATCTTTTATTTCAGCTCATGAAACATGGAACCAACACTTTACATGTTGCGTTCATATTTTTGTTCAGTGTACAATACATTTAGGGATAGTGTGAAAAGTTGTCTATACTATATGGGACTTACTCGCTCCAGCGTTTCATGATGCCCCCGTTCTTCTTGGCTCTGAGAGTGTTGCTGGCAGACTCAGAAAGCGGTTCAATCTCACAGGACAAAGTGTAGCTGTGGAGAAAAGGAATGGAAATGACAACACTGTATGCCCATAAAGACTTGATTCTTTTCATTTTACATTTCATAAAAATCCTTAGGCCTCTCCTCACCTCTCTGTCTCACTGAGTCTCTCCACTTCTGAGAACCAATCCCTGAAGAGGCTGTCCTGGGTGAAACTGTAGTTGTTGGACGCCAACTGCAGAAGCTTAATCTGAGCTATCACCTCAAACTCCTGCAAAGAGAGAGAGAGAGAGCGAGAGAGAGAGGGGGGAGGTGAGTCTGCCAGTCACCTCTGGTGGGCCACAACCAGAATACCAGGGTGTCTCCCTGTTTACCAACACCTATTTATCATAGGTACATATGAATTTAATTTACCTTTCGTCGCTTCTCAAAGTTGATAAGTCCACTCTGGAATAGAGAACAAAGAACAATAAGATGTGGGCACTATTCATGCTGCTATAAACAGAGACTTAACAAGTGGACTGAAGAGGCTACAGCATCCAGAGATAGATAGAGATAGACTCTCACCTCTGTGAAGTCTTTCATAGCCGTGTCCATCATGACCAAGTCAGTGAGGAAGGTGCCCAGGTAAGGAATGGTCCCCTGCATCACCCCCTGGGACAGAGACAGAGTCAGAGAGAGGAGTTATCAGAGAGCAGTGACCACAGGAGCAATAACACTCATCTAACCACTAGATGGCGCTATGAACACAATAACAGCATAAAGTGGTTGACTTTGGTATTTCATGTATAAAAAAAAACACCTAGACTCACCAAGTCTCTCTGCTGCTGGTGTCTCCTCTGTGCTCGTTTAGGGTTCATCTCCAGGGTGGCAAATTTGGAGGTGCCCTCCTGTAGAGAGAGAGGGAGGAGAATCTGGTTTTACAAAACTGCCTAGAACAGTGCAAAACCCAAATGTGAAACACAACTGGTAATGGCCATGATTCCATTTCAGAAGAGTAGATGGAGAGGGCTTAACTAATTCACAAATGTATGAGAGGGTGCGGTATGGGCACTGTCGAGTTAGCTCTCACGTTTCTGTGAATGGTGCAAACCAGTGTGATTCTTCACCCCAGGTAATGAGACCTTGCAATCCTACACAGGCGTGGTTGAGCTGGCCCAGATAGATAGAGCAGTAGTGGTAAGTGGGAGCAGAGGTAAGCAGGACAACGCCTTAGGATATCCCTTACAGGCTCATGCATCATTAGGGTGGGGCTCTTATCTGTACTTGCCAACTGCCTATGACGTCAGCAGGGATTCCCTCTGAACAAGCACAGGTTTCCTCTGTCAATTCACAGCCAATGTACAACTACGTCAACAAGCACCCCAGGCTTCACTGTTAGGGCCAATTCATTTACATGCCTAATAGCCTAGGAATATGGATAGGAATACCTGTTGGAGAAACCCTCTGCTTTTTCCAATCATAATTGCTTCGTATGACATCAACACAATTTCACCATTTCACCAGTGAAAGAATATGCTGGTAGTTAAAGAGTAACTTATGCTAAATAGGCATAACAACGACGAGGGCACTTCCTATTTCTTTGTGTAGTAATGTATTCAGGTGAGCAGACTAAATATGTTTCTCTTGGAGGATTCAGATATAACTGAATATGTTGTCTGCTATCTAATCCTCTGTGATCTTCATCAAAGAGAATATGATCTGCCTCTAGTCCTGGTAGAAGCACTGAGCCTCATGTTGAAAGAGTAAAATATGAATGACTACTGGTGACACGCTCTTCTTCTGCAGGCATGCGGTTAGGCATATCAAGTCCTCTCGAAACACAAACACACTGATACTTGCACTGGTGGATCTGATACACTTTAGAGAGAACACTACAAGGTAAGATTCTATACTGTGTTGTACAACTCAACTCAACTCAACTGAGAGGAGACAAGGTGTTAGCTAGTTTGTCTATTTATTTTCAGGATGCTATGGAGACCCAGCTGTACAGATAGAGATGAGGGCCAATAAAGCAGTAATGGGTCAGCCAGCCATATTTCCTGTCAACTACTTAGTTGTCAAACCCCACTTTTGACACAACCACATCCTGTTTATGCAGTCCATATCCTAAAAGATCTACTAGGTGCTGAGTAACATTTGGGTCATTTATGCGCACAATCGTTTCTACATGCACGTTTTCCCCTATGATCTTTGACCCACCTTGACCAGCAGCTCTCGGCTTAGAGAGTAGTTGTTGTCATCTGAGAAGATTTCTGACAGCTCACGGAAGGTGCGGAAATTCTCTCTGTTAGCAGAATAAGTCAAATAGGTCAAAAGATGAACCTGATATCTCAGTGGCAAAGACAAACCTAAACCAGCACTGCAAAAAAACACAAAATTACATTTTAACTTCTACCATCAACCCATGTCACTAATGATGTTTTCTTTGGTGGTTGGGGAACTTGACCATGAAACCCCCCTGGTTCAATTCATAATCTAATAGTACACCCTCCAACCCAACTGTTATCCCTCTGTTGCTGATCCCCTGTCTCACCTGGACACCTCATCCCAGGTCCTCTTGAGTCGGTGGAGAGAGTTACACTGCAGGGCAGAGAGGATAGCTCTCAGAGATGAGAAGTTCTTGAGGATCCGACATTCCTAAACACAAAAACAGACATGACCAATGACCTACACATGAAACTAACTGTTGAGTGATTGAGCCAGACAGTGGGTCTAATGGCCTTACCCTGGCCACCTCTATCCAGCGCTCCACCAGTCTGGCTCGCTGGGTGGGCTTCAGACAGGGGTTGCTGAGGCAGGTGGTGATGACACAGTTGGTGACACTGTTGAACTGGGCCACTGTGGCCCGAATGGTGGGGGCCAGGTGCTCCTTCCCCTTCTTATCCCGCTGGGACCAGATGCCCCCCAGGCAGTGGTAGGGGACCACCTTCTTGAACAGATCCTACAGGGGGGAGGGAGAGAGAAGGTAAGGGTAAGTAAGGGTGCGCACAAAGAAGTTGAAATTGAAGTAACTTGAACTCGAGCAGCAAGTTCAAATTAAGAGGGGGATGTCTCACCGCATCCATGAGTGTGAACTGCTCAGCAACCATGATGGGGTCAAAGGACAGTAAGTTCAGGGCAGGAAGCTCGTCCTCAAAGACACTCTCTTCCTGCGTGGCGAACGGACAGCCAACCTGCTCCACTGTAAAGAAAACACAGCTGAGATAATAATCAGACTGCCTAAATGACCGTCTATATTACCAGTTCACCACAGGCCCTTAATAAGCATCAGCATCCCCATCATCCCTGATCTCTGAGACACAGACCAGTTTAACCCTAGCCTGGCTCTCACCGTTAAGGTCCGGCTCACACCGATGCCTGCGGTGGAAGAGGGCTAGCATGTTGAGTGCACGGCGCTCCAGGTCGGAGCCAGGGAAGTGTTGGTGCAGGTAGGACATCAGGTGGTGTAGACAGCTATACTGTGGAGGACTCCAGAAGTCCTCTGAGTACTGGTCCAGCCACGCCCCCAGGATGGACGACACATTGCTGCAAGACACAACCAGGATGGTAAGAGGCAGGGAATGAGGAGACGTGCAGATGACAGAGAGGGAAGAGCACCTGTGGTACATTAGAAATCTGAAAGATCAAACTGTTTGAACACGCTGGTCTCCCCAGACACTTACTGTCTGATCTCTGTGTGGTCCTCCTGAGTGTGTCTGTGCATGTCTATACCAGGCTGGCTCTGAAGCTTGGCATACCTAAGACATGAAGGACAACATCTGTCAACGTTCTACAGAGGGAACTGACACGTACATTGTGTTAGTTTGTGTGTACACATGCAGGTGTGGTTTTAGCTTCATAGCCGACAGTCTCTGTACCTGTTGAGTAGGAGGCCCAGCACCTGCTGGGTGGTGGCGAAGGAGCGGTAGGTGCAGAGGAAGATGGTGACGTAGGTGGAGTCCTTGCCCCTGAACGCAGACACCATGTATTCCACTAGCCTCTCCAGTGTACCAGCCTTAATGGTGCGCACTTTACATGTCTCATAAAGGCTGAGAGCAGAGTCTGTCTCCACCCCCAGCCATCGCTGCGCTTTGCTGGCCGACTGGTGCAGCTGCACTTTCCTCAGGGTGATGGTGAAGACTGCCCCCTCCTCCACCTCCTCTCCGATCTCCTGTGTCGAGCTCTACAGGAAAAACAAGACAACAAAATGTTGGAAATACACAAGCAACGTTTGAGATCGGGCCTTTGCTCTTTCTCTCTCCCTCTCTCTAACACTCATACACACACTTAGAGTGTACATCTGTGTGTCTATCAGTGGAGGCTGCTGAGGAGATGTCGGCTCATAATAATGGTTGGAATGGAGTCATTGGAATGGCATCAACCACATAGAAACCACATGTTTGATGTGTTTGATACCATTACATTGACTCCATTTCAGCCATTATCATGAGCCGTCCTCCCCTCAGCAGCCTCCACTGGGGTATATGCATAAATAACAATACTGTTCAGCAAACAGAGGTTGCTATAGATACACAGCCCAACAACACAGCCCTGCTTTACAAACAAGGAACTAACAATCAAATGTATTTATAAAGCCCTTCTTACATCAGCTGATGTCACAAAGTGCTGTATAGAAACCCAGCCTAAAACCTCAAACAGCAAACAATGCAGGTGTAGAAGCCCAATGAAAGAGGCCATAATACAGTTCACTGTTGTTGATTGTTGTCACCATTCGTTTTTTTCTCCAGCTCTCCAACACAGAATGTTGTAAACAGTAATGGTCATTTAAACTCACACAGTCTGACATAACCAGTACATGTAGCAGAATACATTTACATTACAGGACTTTACAGTGAGCATCCCAGGCACTTGACCCAGATAGCCAAGTAACATCGGTTTAATCACTTTTTGGCTCCCGACCTCTATGGGGGACTGGTACGTACAGTAATCTAGCATGCCACAGACATCAGTCATACCCTTACTTGTGTATCTGTCACACATTATTCATCGGAACCTTTCAGTAGCTAGGTATACAGCAGCTTCTCCCTCAGACATCTGCTGTTAGTCGTAGCCTACTCTGTACTCTCTCACCTTCAATCACACAGCTGCTCTGTTTTGATTGGTTTCCACGGAGTGGAGCAGCTGCATTTCCAGTTCAAGTGCTATATTCATACTATCAATGATGCAACCTATTTTTGAACAGAAGTGTTTACTGTATGTTGTTACAAATCATTTTTTACATGTTTGTAGCCTAGTGGTTAGAGCGTTGGGCCAGTAACCGTAAGGTTGCTGGATCGAATCCCCGATATGACAAGGTAAAAATCTGTTGCTCTGCCCCTGAGCAAGGCAGTTAACCCACTGTTCCCCGGGCGCCGAAGACGTGGATGTCGATTATGGCAGCCCTCTACACCTCTCTGATTCAGAGGGGTTGGGTTAAATGCGGAAGACACATTTCAGTTGAATGCATTCAGTTCTACAACTGGCTAGGTATCCCCTTTCCCTTTCCCTTGTATGGCAGAGGCTGAGCACACCAGTACTGGACTTGACAGTGAGAGTAGCCCTTATCATCTGAGCCATACAGAAATGCTGCTGGCCTATCAATATAAACCCAATGGAACACAGCCCTGCTCTTAATATAATGGCAACCTCTCTAGGTTCATGGAGCAAGGCCACAAATCAGTGCTATTCAGATTCACCAGGTCAAGAATAATGAAAGAATGAAAAGAAGAAAGAAACCATAATCCTAATGTAAATGTAGATTAAAGGGTTTAGATAAGATTAGGTTTGGGTGGAAAACTCTATTTGTGTAGTCTGTGTATGTGTATACAGTGATGAACTGTGGCTGCATGTGGTATGGCTGTGCCACACAGGACCTATTTACAACTGCAGAAAAGTCAGGGGACTCTCCAGAGACCAGGTTACCATGGAAACCAGAGGAAACTCCCAAAGAGCCACAGGAACAGGGCATAAGTAGGGCCAGGAAACAGACATATAAGTGAAAACAGCTTCCCCCATTTAGCCTTAACCAGTCATATTCCCTCTCTGCCTGACTCATAGCTTAGTCAGCGACAGAGGTGTCATGGGTAGCCCTAGTAGTGTGCCTTTGGTCTCAATTCCACTTTCTGTTGTTCTAACACAAAAAGAGCCACCATCACAAACATACAATATATATGTAACGGATGTGAAATGGCTAGCTAGTTAGCGGGTACGCGCTAGTAGCGTTTCAATCAGTTACGTCACTTGCTCTGAGACTTAAGTAGGGTTTCCCCTTGCTCTGCAAGGGCCGCGGCTTTTGTGGAGCGATGGGTAACGACGCTTCGTGAGTGTCAGTTGTTGATGTGTGCAGAGGGTCCCTGGTTCGCGCCCGTGTCGGGGCGAGGGGACGATTTAAAGTTATACTGTTACATTGATGCTGTTGACCCGGATCACTGGTTGCTGCGGAAAAGGAGGAGGTTGAAAGGGGGGTGAGTGTAACGGATGTGAAATGGCTAGCTAGTTAGCGGGTACGCGCTAGTAGCGTTTCAATCAGTTACGTCACTTGCTCTGAGACTTAAGTAGGGTTTCCCCTTGCTCTGCAAGGGCCGCGGCTTTTGTGGAGCGATGGGTAACGACGCTTCGTGGGTGTCAGTTGTTGATGTGTGCAGAGGGTCCCTGGTTCGCGCCCGAGGTCGGGGCGAGGGGACGTACTAAAGTTATACTGTTACATATAGATGTAGGATCTTAATCCGAGCCAGTTTGCTACAGCATGAAAGTAATCCTGCAGCAACAGGAAATGTTCATTATTATGTGGATTATAATGAATGGACATTTTTTGTAGGGGTTGATACATTTTTGTAAGGGAAAATCAAGCCTGGAATTTCAAAGTGGAAATTACAAACTTCAGAATCCTTTTTAAATCTCAAATGCATTACACCTTTTAAATGTCCTGCATTGCCGTAAAGTTATCCTGCAACAAGGTGATCAAATTAAGATCCTACATCTGTTCACCATCAGATTCAAGTAAACTACGAAGACCTTTGTCACAAACCATCTCATTGACAGATTTTCATTATTCTGTGAGTACTCGTTCATATGATAATTTTTATCAAGTGTTGATAGGCCTACTTGAGTTGATTTTGTATTAAGTGTTGTATCTTGAGTTGATTTGATCAAGTGTTGTACTTGAGCACACACTAATAGGGTGGCACCATGCATTCTAGAAGTAACCTTCCTCATTATGACAAACAGGTGCTGCTGTCACAAGGGTGTGATGATGACTAGATACTAGACAATGGTGGGAAATATCTAATAGGGAAGAAAGGAAACGAGACTCACGTGGGGAAGAGTCTCCTTTTAAACAAGTCATCAGTTTATCGGAAAGCGAATTCTAACTGGAAAGTCCATCAAAAACGAAAGAATGAAAACGAGTCTTTAATTGACAGGCCAGGAACCTCACTGTAACCACAGCAACTGCAACATTTGAATGGGTTCTGTTTTGCAAGATCACTTTTTATGCAAGACTGTGTCAGAATGAAAACTTCTATGGGGAACTTCCTCTGTCAATGCAAGTCGACAATGAGTGGTCATATACTATGCATCCCACCTATAAAAAAAAAAATCTATCTGGATGTGTTAGCTTCAGTCAGTTAGAAACCTTATGAATAGCATGTAGCGAGGCTGTAGCCACAATGACCACATAAACGAAGCATTGATCTTTGGACTCTGAGCAACAGAGACCTCCATCCTTCAGCCAACAGTTGCAGATAATTCGTTCTATACATGTGCCTGAATACACATTGTCACATGGCACAATTGCAGCTAATGCACATAGCATCGCTATAACAATCTACTTCTCATAATTGTATTTCAGTAGTTTGTTGATAGTGTTGGCTATTGGGAAATTGTTGGCAAATCCACAGCTGGTTTCATAATCATCCTCTCCTCCAGTTGTTCAGGGAACTGACACATAGAAAGTCCACACCAGAAAGAGATCTACTCCGAAATAAAGTAAACAAATACACAACACAAACAATAGTGCAGTCCAACAGTACGGGCAGCAGCTTCCGCTCACACACAATGGCTGTTGAAAGCCAATGAGATCATGTACAGCTTAGGATCACTTTTTTCTAGAGCAAAATCTCAACTACAAACACAAATATACACACAAATTACACAAACTTTGCAGAAAATGTCCCGTAGACATCAATTTATGATTTACACAAAACTTAGTATGCAAGGGTAAAATGCGAGTGTGCATTATCTGCTTTCATTTTCTTTTGAGTGCTGTTCTTTAAGAGAGGGCCTGTGAGCACAAGAGAGTTGAATGTTCAGAATGTTCTTTGTTCTATGTGAATTCATATCAGGAGCTGTATCCACAAAAATTATATTTGGAATAGTCAGACAGAACAAGGCCTACATCCTTGCTATAACATTAGTAGCCTACGGTTTGGGACATAAGTAGGAATTCATGTTTGGAAGTAAGTCAAAGACAACTACTTACTTGGTATTAAGTTTCAAAAACTTGGAATAAAGTTATTTTCCAGGATGCAGGCCTAAACATTCCAGACACTGTCTGTTTCTTTCATTCAACCTTCCTGAACCTCAGTGCCACTCTCCCTCTCTTTCACTTAATGTCCCTCTTCCTCTCCCTTTCCCTTGCTCTCCCTTTCTGTCTCCATTCAAATGAGCTACAAATCGACCTACAGTTTCTCATTACAGTACTCAGTCACTCTTCCGCCTGCAGTCTGCAGTCTTCAGGATAAGATCCAACAAACAATGGTCTCCTTAACAAAAGGACATTTGTAGAGCATTTCCACAAACACACACACACATACATAAACACACACAAAACAACAACAAAGTATGTAATTAACTATTCGGAGGGAGAGTATGATTTGCTTTTTACTTATTTGTTTGACAAATGATATGTCCAATTTGTTCATTACCACATATGTGGAAATACCCTAATATTTTAATTATTGCATATTATTAACAATAACACTTTTCAATTACGGTCCGTCATCTTTTACCAAGGAGAATTTGTGCCAATATCACCAGTTTAATCTCTTTGATTGACCTAAAAACTCAAAACCGAAATAAACAATTAGCTATAAAGTGCAGTACTTTATCATCATAACAGTTTATTGGCTAGATGACTATGCATCATGGCTAATGGACAAGGGCCAAAGGAAGGACACACATATACAGGGTGAGGACATCATCCACAAGACAAAGGGGCTCCTCCTCTCTACCCTTGGTTGTACCACTATCAGTAATGTCATATTTCAGATGACAGAATGACCATAACAGTATCAATCTTATGCCAAGCCTGTGACACAGCACTCCTGAGATAGACCGAGTTATTTACAGACTCCCACTACACCATCATTTCAGCTCAAGGATATATAACTGCTTATGTGTTACAGGGGCTATAGGGGTCCTAAAGCAATCAACAGCCATTGGCTGAAGTGTCAAATGAATTTCAATGGACTGAGTTTCTTTATACACAACTGAACCATTGAATTCCAATACTGTACATTCACCTACTCAGCTGAAGGAGAAGAATGGCTGTGATTGTAGAGGCAGCTCCTAGGCCAATGAAAGAGGGGGATTAAGCATTAGGTAATTGTGTTACTGGAGAGGATTAGATTATAGGAGAGAGAGAGTTAGTGCATGTAGGAGTGGAGACTGAATTGCCCTCTACACTTGTGACAAATGAAGGAAACATACTGTCTTTAATAATAATGGAGCGTTTGAGTTCCTGCCTTTCGTTTCACAAGCTTGTTGAAACTCTTAAGGCAGCATTTATTCTTCAGAAGGATATTGAACATATTTAGAAACATGCATGCCAGACGGTGGTGTTACTGGTAACATACAGTAAGTACACACACACACGGTTTGTAAACGCACTTTCCCAGAATTACAGATGTTTTGCCTGCCAATTCTTGATCTGATGTAACAACTAACAACATTCAAAGTCACTGTATCAGTTACGCTCTCGTCCTCATCTGATCTCCTCTGATCGAAGGAGGCATTATGTAAGGCCAACCAATTTGATTAGTCATCCCCAATGCTTTATTTGCGGCAACTTATCAGGGGAAAAACAACTGTTAAAAGTACAGGCCCATAGTATAATACGTATGTGCTGAAGTATATGTACTTCTTTACACGTTCCCCATCTGCCTATAAGGCCAGTATTGAGCATCAGCAGATAGTAGCCTAAGTTAGAAGGAACATATCCCACTCTTTTGAATCTTCCTTTGAAATGTGGGTAGTACAGGACACTCAGGACTTATGTCATGATAACAACCATATAAAAACCCTGAAACATCACTATGAACTTCAGTAGGCCTACATTTTATACATTTTGATAAGACTCAAAATCAATAGGATACTACCACATCCCAAATGTTCAGTTTAGGGACACTAGCTATAGGCCATGAGCCTATAATTACTGATTCGGTATTGATGTAGAGTTCTTTACGCACAGCTCACTGGCTTACCTCAAATAGTGGTAGGTCAGGGTCCAAATGGGTAAAACTGTGAAGGACCACCGGGCTTTCGTCCTCGCCAACCTCCAGCTTTACCCCATCCCAAATATTTCGCACCTTCCATGTTCCAGCATCAAACATCTCATCGAGGTATCCTGATTTGATGTTTTGCGCATCCGAGTACATCCACATAAAGTGGACCATTGATAAAGGATACGATTATGGCAGGCAATCGCTGCTGTGACAACCTATCTTGGTCGTACATCCATAGTTCCTTCGTATGATAGGCTACAATAACATTATTTTTTACCATGGACCCACCCACACAGTAAAAACGGACTTACATAGACGGAGTATGCTACTGTACTAAAGGCAAGCGCCTCGACCTACTGTACTTGGTAATACATGACTCAGTTACGGAAAGTGCTTCATAGCTCCACCTTTCTTACGGTACCCGTCCCTCGGGGAATCGTTGTTACTATTATGTCGCTGAGGAAACCGTTTCCAGAGAAGGTATTGTATATTGATACATTCGTCCGGTTAAAATGTATTCACTGCATGTATCCATTACGCGCAACAACAGAGGTATTATACCTCAGTAGAAATATAAAAGGATAGAAAACAACTAAAACCTTTCAATAAATCTAATGGATGGACCATAGTCAGTGAAGCATTTTGAAGGCAAGTGAATCCTTTAGACGTTATGTAACTCACAGGGAATGGGTGAGTATAACAGTACAACTACAATTAGTGCTGGGGTATTTTTACAATTGTGCAATGACTCCTAAGCAATTACCTTGAGGTGAGGCAACAACTACAAGTAACATTCAATACTTTTCTCCTTTTTTGAAAACAGCTGGTTATCTAAAAAAGATGATAAGTTTGCCGGTCAAAGGAATGGTATCATTAGGGGTATAATTGTATGTTCTGTGGATGAGTGCTCATGTCATCTCCAACATTGACTGGATAGACAATTTTGATGGTATTTCTCTAGAGTGACACTTCCCTCTGCTGGTCAGAATTGGAACACACTTGGAACCGCTTAAGAACCAAACATTACTACAACACATTGCAAAATACAATATTCAACAACATACACTAATCTAAGTGTGAGAAAGAAAAGAAAAACAGGTGTGACTATGAAAACATCTGCTTTAACAACAGGGGGTGTTTTCTCCAATACATTCCTGAGCCCACATTTTCTCCCATGTCCCATCATTCAGCAGCACAATATAGAGATTACTGGTGCTGCTATGATTCAGATTCACAAATCTCTCCCTGAACAGCTATATGGGATGAGGAGATACAGAAAGAGAGAGGAGAGAGAGAGAGTGAAATGGATGGGGTAGGGAGAGGGAGAGTTGTCAGCATGGAGGTGCAACCAGCTGGCTACCTTTTGCCCTCCTATGATTGAACCACAGTCCATCCCTCTTCCATTTGTCAGGCTTCCTGCTTGAATCAATAAACAGTGTTGTTCTGCTATGGCAGATACCCCAATATGGTTTACTCTCAGTAAGTGCTCATGTACTAACTGTACTATTACAACTAACCTATAACTACAAAATACAGAATTATGATCATATCACACAGAACAGAAACAACAAAGCCAAGCTATTGGATAATATGCCACTGCTAAATGTGAGGAAAACATACTGTATGCACACACGCACATGCTCAGGCTCATAAAAAAATTTCATTTATCAAAGAAACTCAAATATTTCATGCATAATATTGAGTGTATCAGAGTTGATAGCTACCTTTCGGTCTACCTCTCTGCGTCTCACAGTAATGAAGGCAGCCTGGCACATAGACTGAGTCCTACAGCAGTCTCCACCCCTCAGCAGTCCACAGGTCCACTGAGCCCACCACATCACTGCTTCCCTCAGAACCAAGGAATAAGACTGGAGAATAAAACCGGACCGGGACAGAGAACCAAAAGCACGGCTTAGGGCTGTCCCCTTTCCCCCCTCCCCAGTCACAGATTGTTTGACCACCTCAGGCCCACTCCAGTGGGTATTTACTTAAACAATTGTGTCAACACGCAAGAAACTGAACAATAAAATATTAACTTCTACTAAAAAATGATAGGGATTCCAAAAAGCCTGTTCATAGCTTGTAAGAGTGAAGAAACTGTCCCATTGTTCAATTGCAAATTACAACTATAAACGGTACTTTACAGTGCCTTCAGAAATTATTCACACCCCTTGACTTCTTCCACATTTTGTTGTGTTACAGCCTGAATTTAAAAGTAATTACACTGAGATTTGTTGTCACTGGCCTACACACACTACCTCATAATGTGAAAGTGGAATTATGTTTTTCGGAATTTTTACAAATTAATAAAAAATGTATATCTGAAATGTCTTGAGTCAATAAGTATTCAACCCTTTTGTTATGGCAAGCCTAAAAAAGTTCAGGAGAAAGAAATTGCTTAACAAGTCACATAATACGTTGCATGGACTCACTCTGTGTGCAATAATAGTGTTCAACATGATTTTTGAATGACTACCTCATCTCTGTACCCCACACATATAAAGACCAGAGAGGTTTTCCAATGCCTCGCAAAGAAGGGCACCTATTGGTAGATTGGTAAAAAAAAAGTAGACATTGAATATCCCTTTGTGCATGGTGAAGTTATTAATTACACTTTGGATGGTGTATCAATACACCCAGTCACTACAAAGATACAGACCCTAACCCTAACTCAGTTGCCGGAGAGGAAGGAAACCGCGCTGGGATTTTACCATGAGGCCAATGGTGACTTTAAAACAGTTACAGAGTTTAATGGCTGTGATAGGAGAAAACTGAGAATGGATCAACAACATTGTAGTTACTCCACAAAACTAACCTAATTGACAGAGTGAAAAGAAAGAAGCCTGTACAGAATAAAAAAGATTCCAAAACATGCTTCCTGTTTGCAACAAGACAATACTGCAAAAAATGTGGCAAAGCAATTCACTTTTTTTGTCCTGAATACAATGTTATATTTGGGACAAATCCAATACAACACAATACTGAGTACCACTCTCCATATTTTCAAGCATAGTGGTTAGAGGTCGACCGATTATTGGAGGACCAAAAAAAGCCGATACCGATTAATCAGCCGATTTTTAAAATATATTTGTAATAATGACAATTACATCAATACTGAATGAACACTTATTTTAACTTAATATAATACATCAATAAAATCAATTTAGCCTCAAATAAATAATGAAACATGTTCAATTTGGTTTAAATAATGCAAAAACAAAGTGTTGGAGAAGAAAGTAAAAGTGCAATATGTGCCATGTAAGAAAGCTAACGTTTAAGTTCCTTGCTCAGAACATGAGAACATATGAAAGCTGGTGGTTCCTTTTAACATGAGTCTTCAATATTCCCAGGTAAGAAGTTTTAGGTTGTAGTTATTATAGGAATTATAGGACTATTTCTCTCTATACGATTTGTATTTCATATATCTTTGACTATTGGATGTTCTTATAGGCACTTTAGTATTGCCAGTGTAACAGTATAGCTTCCATCCCTCTCCTCGCCGCTACCTGGGCTCGAACCAGGAACACATCGACAACAGCCACCCTCGAAGCAGCGTTACCCATGCAGAGCAAGGGGAACAACTACTCCAAGTCTCAGAGCGAGTGACGTTTAAAACGCTATTAGCGCGCACCCTGCTAACTAGCTAGCCATTTCACATCGGTTACACCAGCCTAATCTCGGGAGTTGATAGGCTTGAATTCATAAACAGCAGAGCTGCTGGCAAAACGCACGAAAGTGCTGTTTGAATGAATGCTTACGAGCCTGCTGGTGCCCACCATCACTCAGTCAGACTGCTCTATCAAATCATAGACTTAATTATAACATAATAACTCACAGAAATACAAGCCTTAGGTCATTAATATGGTCGAATCAGGAAACTATCATCTCGAAAACAAAACATTTATTCTTTCAGTGAAATACGGAACCGTTCCGTATTTTATCTAATGGGTGGCATCCATCAGTCCATCAGTCTAAATATTCCTGTTACATTGCACAACCTTCAATGTTATGTCATAATTACGTAAAATTCTGGCAAATTCGGCCCAAACTGTTGCATATACCCTGACTCTGTGTGCAATGAACGCAAGAGAAGTGACACAATTTCACCTGGTTAATATTGCCTGCTAACCTGGATTTCTTTTAGCTAAATATGCAGGTTTAAAAATATATACTTCTGTGTATTGATTTTAAGAAAGGCATTGATGTTTATGGTTAGGTACACGTTGGAGCAACGACAGTCCTTTTTCGCGAATGCGCACTGCATCGATTATATGCAACGCAGGACACGCTAGATAAACTAGTAATATCATCAACCATGTGTAGTTATAACTAGTGATTATGATTGATTGATTGTTTTTTATAAGATAAGTTTAATGCTAGCTAGCAACTTACCTTGGCTTCTTACTGCATTCGCGTAACAGGCAGGCTCCTCGTGAGGCAGGTGGTTAGAGCGTGGGACTAGTTAACCGTAAGGTTGCAAGATTGAATCCCTGAGCTGTAAAAATCTGTCGTTCTGTCCCTGAACAAGGCAGTTAACCCACCGTTCCTAGGCCGTCATTGAAAATAATAATGTGTTCTTAACTGACTTGCCTAGTTAAATAAAGATGTAAAAAAAATATTTAAAAAATCGGCGTCCAAAATTACCGATTTCCGATCGTTATGAAAACTTGAAATCGGCCCTAATTAATCGGCCATTCCGATTAATCGGTCGACCTCTAATAGTGGTGGCTGCATTATGTTATGGGTATACTTGTAATTATTAAGGACTGGGGAGCTTTTCAGGATAAAACATTTTGCCAAGCACGGGGAAAATCCTAGAGGAAAACCAGGTTCAGTCTGCTTTCCACCAGAAACATGGAGATGAATTCACCCTTCAGAAGGACAATAACCTAAAACACAAAGCAAAATCTACACTGGTGTTGCTTACCAAGAGGACAGTGAATGTTCCGGAGTGGGCGAGTTACAGGTTTGACTTCAATCTGGTTGAGAATCTATGGCAAGACTTGAAAATGGTTCTCAAGCAATGATCAACAACCAATTTCACAAAGCTTAAAAAAAAAAATAGGCAAATATTGTGTAATCCATGTGTGCAAAGCTCTTAGAGACTTACCCAGAAAGACTCAAAGCTGTAATCGCTGCCAAAGGTGATTCAAGGATGTATTGACTCAGGGGTGTGAATACTTATGTAAATGAGATATTTCTGTATTTAATTTTCAATAAATTAGCAAACATTATAATTAAAAAAAAACTTTTACCCCTTTTTTCGTGGTATCCAAATAGTAGTTAAAGTCTTGTCGCATCACTGCAACTCCCGTACAGACTCAGGAGGCGAAGGTCGAGAGCCATGCGTCCTCCGAAACACAACCCAACCAAGCCACACTGCTTCTTGACACAATGCCCGCTTAACCCAGAAGCCAGCCGCACCAATGTGTCGGAGGAAACACTGTACACCTGGCGACCATGTCAGCGTGCATGCGCCCGGCCCGCCACAGGAGTTGCTAGACCACAATGGGACAAGGACATCCCTGCCAGCCAAACCATCCCCTAACCCGGACAACGCTGGGCCAATTGTGTGCCATCCCCTGGATCTCCCGGTCGTAGCCGTCTGCGACAGGGCCTGGACTCTAACCAGGATCTCTAGTGGCACAGCTAGCAACTGCGATGCAGTGCCTTAGACCACCGCGCCACTCAGGAGGCCGTAAAATTTGCAACATTTCTAAAAACATGTTTTCACTTTGTCATTATGGTGTGTGTAAAGGGGTGAGAGAAAAAATATATTTAATAATTTTTTTAATTCAGATTATAACACAACAAAATGTGGAATAAGTAATGTGGTATGAATACCTTCTGAAGGCACTGTATTTCTCTGAACAGAAAATAAAAATGAAATCCCTGGCATCATGTTACCCTGAAATTCCCAGGGTTATTCCTATTCAGCTGAAATTGTGAGGCAAAATGTATATAAGGCCTAACAAAATAGATTATGGCAATTCTATATTTTCATCAGTTAATCAGCTAATGAACTGACAAATGTAAACCGAAAGCAAACATGGTGAGCATAGGCAGTCAAACCAAAAGCAGTGCCAACACTAGTACAGCTTCCTTATGGTGGAGTACAACAACAAGACAAACACGTGAATGAGTTCACCATAAATTACAGGCGTTGTCGTCAATCTCTTATAAAGGTTACACAAGAGCCTAGTTTTAATGGGGCGTTATGTGATCTAGAAGCCGAACAGTTTATTACTGGCCACCCATTCCAAAACAGACTACAACTCTTTGTTAATCATCAGCATACATGGACACACATGTTTTGTTTAATGCGTGGCAGGTCATTGTTAAAAATAGAAAAGAGTAGAGGGCCTAGAGAGCTGCCCTGCGGTACACCACACTTTACATGTTTGACATTAGAGAAGCTTCCATTAAAGAAAACCCTTTCAGTTATATTAGATAGATAGCTCTGAATCCACAATATGGCAAAGGCTGAAAAGCCATAACACATACATATTTTCAACAACAGGTTATGCACTGAAATCTAACAGTACAGCTCCGACAATCTTATTATTATCAATTTATTTCAAACAATCATCAGTAATTTGTGTCAGTGCAGTACATGTTGAGTGCCCTTCTCTATAAGCATGCTGAAAGTCTGTTGTTAATTTGTTTACAGCGAAATGGCATTGCTAGAAAGCTTATAGGTCTGCTGTTAGAACCAGTAAAGGCCGCTTTACCACTCTTCGGTAGCGGAATTACTTTGGCTTCCCTCCAGGCCTAAGGACGAAGACTTTCCTCTAGGCTCAGATTAAAGATATGACAGATAGGAGTGGCTATAGAGTCAGCTACCATCTAGCTTTCCATCTAAGTTTGTCAATAATTTCCCCACCTCTTCCACACTAACTTTACAAAATTCAAACTTGCAATGCTTTCTTTAATTATTAGTTTTTTTTATGCATGAATACGATGGCTCACTGTTAGTTTTTTTTTTCCTGCCTAAGTTTTTCCACTTGGCCAATTAAGTAATCATTACAATAATTGGCAACATCAAATGGTTTTGTGATGAATAAGCCATCTGATTCAATGAAAGATGGAGTTGAATTGGTCTTTCTGCTCATAATTTCATTTAAAGTACTCCAAAGTTTTTTTCCATCATTCTTTATGTCATTGATCTTGGCTTCATAATATAGTTCTTCTTCTTTTTTGTTAAGTTTAGTTACGGGCTTAAAAAAAAGAAGACACCTGTACCATGTCAGAAATAGAGTTGAAATTAATCCAATTTTGAGTTTGCATCCCAATATTACACTTTATATACATCACAGAAGACTGAAATAACAAAACTGACATAGAAACACCGGATTTTCTGTGTGTTTTTTAAAATAACGTTTATTAATTTAAAATATTCATAACATTCGACCCATGAAGCCACTCTGTCATTGGACTGCAGGAAAGGGCTACGAAACGTCCCATTCAAACAGAGTGAAATAACTTCTGAGAACGACAACACTCCTAACTACCTGACCGAAAGAGTCTGCTCTTATGAACGGATGGATTTATTGCTCACCATTATTTCAAGGAGCTGCAGGCCCATTCCGAGGCACTCCTAGCTCGTAGGTCTTAGCATTTAAAAACTTTTTGACAACTGCACTGCAGCTAACTGAGGACCATTTGAAAAGCAACCCCTCTGAGGCAGCTTAACAATACCTTAAGGAGACACCCTATCTAATAGCAGGAAAAAGCAGGGTCTTTCTGATTGGGTTTGGGCCAAGACTGCCAGCAGGAACACAAAGTTTTACGAAATGCCTCTAGTGCAAAGATTCTGTCTTCCGAACTTCTTTGTTCAACATGTAATTGGAAATAAATCATAGACCAGCGGCTACCATAGGGAACAACAAAAGCAACTTCCTCTATAATCAAGTGTAACAGGGTTTGAGCAAGAAGAGCAGGACTAGAGGAAAACAGCTGACACAATGAAACACACAGAGATGGACTTGTCACAGTGAGAAGGAACTAGAGACCAATGTCACACAGTCTATTTCCAAACTCAGTGAATAACAACAACACAAAACCAAATAATTTCCAACACCAACAAAAAGAATGAACCACCAAGTAGCAAGTAATACCATATTTATAACTATGTAATAAACAATAAAAACACATCCACATTCAATAGTGGGCATGACCAACCATGCACAAGAAAAACATATCGAAGTAAACGCACACCACAGGGGAATGGTTGCCTAACTCTACTCTTGGATGTGTGCCAGACACACTGAACAGCTGAACCACCACCCTGGTGGTAGCATACTGTAGCAGACAAACACATCCTCCTTCTCTGAATCACCACCCTCTCTCTCACCCATAAACTCTTTATCTCACATACACACACACAGCCAAAAAGACTGCGACTGAATCAAATAACAACATATGAGCTCTTTCTTACCAGATCATCCAGTATGTTGACAGGGAAGTCAAACATACACATCTTGACTGGCTGAGCCAAGGCTTTGTGAAGGCTGAAGAGGGACTTGGTCTCCATGCTGCTAAAGCACTCCCAAGAGCACAGACGACCGATGCTCCCGGAGCAACAGATCGCTAAACTCCCTCTCGCTTTAACGCTCACTCTGCATCAATCACGCACACACACACAAACAAACAAACAGGAACTCTGGGCTGCAGTTAACAGAAACACCACCACAACTACCACTGTTGCTGCCGCTGCCTCTACTGAAGACTTGAAGGAACCTGTCTGAGAGGGAGAGAAACCCCCTCGGCTCCCTCACCTGCTTCTTCTAGCCTCTCTCTCTCTCTCCCTCCCTCCCCTCTCACTCTCCTTCAGGCGCTACGTTGGGAGAATCTAAATTGTATACTCCTCGCGTCGTCTCTATTCTCTCCTCATCTCCTTCTCAAAACCCATTGGAGGAGAAGGTCAGAGGGGCGGGACCTTTGGCTTTCTCATCCAATAAGTTTTGAGAAGGAGGCGAGAAGAGAGGACGCGAGGAGTGAGAAAATGCGATTCTCCCAGAGTGTTTCTCACAAGGGAATGTCTGTGCTGTCAGCTGCTGCCCTCTCTGCTTTCATCTATTTCATCCTGCAGATGTAGGTAGAACCTCTCATCATTCAGCTGCTTATCCAACATTAGTGGCTGCTTTTTCTTCCTCAGTAGCATTGTAATGTTGTTCACACACCCTTTCACACTGACCATAGCCTGCATAATAAGTACTGTATGCAGAAGGCAGAGAAAAAAACGAATGTGAAATGCAGCAGGTGTGCTCATCTCCCTCTGCCTCAGTCTCTGACTGTGCTGCAGTGGAATGAATGTTAACACTGGAAGCCAAGCTACATTGTTATGTGTAACCAGAGGTGCTAAATAAACAACACATCCAGGGAAAACAAGAGAAATTACTCTGGGGCGAAAGGATGTCGCAATGTGGGCTGTGGTCAAGGCAACATTAGAAGTGTTTTTTTGGCTACATACATTAGAGGTACAATGTGTACACAGTCCATGCATCTTCCTGCATGAAGTACTACTTCTGTTGATGCCCCAGCTACCATCTCTAGTAGCTCCTAGGGTTTCAAACTAACAGCAGAGCTAAAATGAATCTTATGCATGATATGTAGGTCACACGGCTTTTACCTCAAATGGCTAAAGGCTAAAGTAATTTCTTACAAGATTGGAAAAAAAGTTGTTCCTCCCCTGAAGACCGCACATACACACTTGGTACTTTTGTGTACAATGTACAATTCTGGAATATGACTAACGTCCTGTTTCATCATCCACCAGGGGGATTCACGGTAGTGAAATATAAGTTTCAAAAGCATCAACATGTAGTGTAAATCCAATTTGTAAGTCGCTCTGGATAAGAGCGTCTGCTAAATGACTTAAATGTAAATGTAAATGTACAATGCTCATTCAGAGAAGTGAGAAGAGGGTCATTCCATGTCATTTCAGCAAGCCATGACACCCACCATCTCAGATTGTTCTGAAATGGTTTCTGCAGTTAGCAACAGATAAGATAAGCATTCCTGTAACATTATTTGGTTGAAATATAATTTGATCTTAAGCTAATTGACTGCAACCAAATTGGCCCTTTTAATTTGTAGGATTCACATAATATTCAATAAATATAGTACCTAACATCGGAGTTGTACCAAACTTCATCCTACCAATGATTAAGACATGAGGAATCCAAATAAATGGTCAAGAGCCACCCACAGACCCTCCACACCCCACACCCCACACCAAGCCCACCCCAACAGCCATTATACAGTATCAGTCTGATTAGAAAATAAGATTCTCACACATTCACCACTGTATGCTCATCTATGGATTTCCCAAGGACCATATCAAACATAATGGCATAATATGTGTCACTGGAAACTCACTTTGCATCTATGAGGCTTTTGGAGAGTGGAACAAAGTAATGGAAGATGCGGGTTCCTGGCAGAGTTCTTGTGTTATAGTTTTCTGCTATGATGAGTACTGGATTGGAACTGCAGATGCCGTGAATGATGAAAACATGGACGTAAAGTTGAAATTCATGCATCCAAGTTATCCAGCAAGGTCATTCTCTTGGCCAAACATAAAGGACACATGTTATGTACCAAAACCAAGCATCATCTGCACCATTAATGCAACGACCCCTGCAACTGGTCGCCAACATCATTTGGGATGTAGATACATCACTGCAATAGAAGATGCACTAAAGGAAAATAAAGTGAAATAATAAAATGAGATATGAGTAGTCCTCAGCTCTGTTGATGATTTTTCTTTGATGTGTATTTGGGCAAATACATTGTTCTGACTTTAACTCTTCAATCTACATTTATAAATCATTTGAAGGTTCAATCTTGAATTAACATTGAGGAATGGGGGGGGGGATTCTTCACACTTTTCCCCACTAATAGCAGGAACAGCACCCTCTAGTGGTCAGAACCTAGTAATATCAAGTTGTATGATGGTACATAAACCTAACAACTTTAATGATGCATTTCTCTGAAAAGGGGAAAATAACCATAATCAAATTCACTGAATAGATTACATTGTATGAGGAAACAATACTCCTATCTGCAGCTTCATACTACTTGTCAGACATAGAGAATTGGTACTTTATACTAGCCATTGGGGTGGGCTTGGTGTCATCACGTCTTAATCCTTGTTAAGAAGAGGTTTGGTCTAAATCGGTTGTTGCGTACTATATTTATTAAATATTATATGAATCCTATTAATTGAAATGGCAAATTTGTCAAATTGTTGAAATTGTCTTTCAACAAAATGATGTTGCAGGAATGCTTATCTTATCTGTTTCTAACAACAGAAACGATTTCAGAACAATCTGAGATGGTGGGTGACAAAATCCTCTATCTTTTTGAGGTGGAATGACCCAAGAGACAGATTTGAAATGTAAACTAAATCGTAATTCGCAGATAGTATTGTGGTGCAATTTAACATTGGCTATAGGTAGACAGATAGATGGGCAGTGAAAATAGTATATGTGCTATGTTCAATAGAATAAGGTTTGAGACACTGAAAACTGTTTTCAGATGCAGAGATCCACATTGCCTGCCTACTGTAGAAGAGCAGTTGTCATGGAAACTGTACGGCAAAGCTTTCCCTCATGGAGAAAAATCGTGTGGCCAATGCCATGGCTGAATTCATGCAAGTCTTGCCTCAGTGAGGGAGTTCTATTAACTGCGGTGCTCCGGCCTATGAACCGTGACATGAGCGGGCAAAAGCGGGCAAAAGCGTTGAGCGGGAGGAGCACCCTTCTCAAATGGAACAGTAACCTGTGCCACTCGGTCATGCTGTCATCAAGGCAGCATTGTGCATCGTCCAGAAACATACAACATCTCTTTTCCATAAAATATACATTGGATACAGTATACCAAACATTAGGAACACCTTCCTAATATTGAGGTGCACCCCTCCCCCCTTTTGCCCTCAGAACAGCCTCTATTCGTTTGGGCATGGACTCTACAAGGTGTCGAAAGCATTCCACAGGGATGCTGGCCCATGTTGACTCCAATGCTTCCCACAGCTGTGTCAAGTTGGCTGGATGTCCTTTGGGTGGTGGACCATTCTTGACACACACAGGAAAAAGTTAAGCATGAAATACAACTTTTGAGTAGTAAGACATGTATAAAGGCAACAGATACCATTAATAAGAAGGGGCTAGAAGCCACTTATATGGTGAGCTACGAGTGGCTAGGACAGACAAGCCCCATACTATTATGGAGGACTTAATTCTTCCTGCTGCGGCGGATATGGCTGGGACAATGCTGGGGGAAAAGGACTGAAAAACTACACAGACAAGGCCTTCATCAAACAACACTGTTTCACGACGCATCAATGACACGGCAGGAGATGTTTTTAAACAATTACTGCTTTGCATACAAGCCAATGAATTCTATGCATTATAGCTGGATGAGTCAACTGACGTGGCGGGCCTGGCACAGCTCCTGGTATATGTCCGTTACGTTTATGGTGGGGGGTCAATTAAGGAAGGCATCCTCTTCTGCAAAGCACTGGAAACCAGGACAACAGGAGAGGATATTTTTAAAGTACTGGGCAGCTTTGTGACATCAAATGGACTTTGGTGGTCAAGATGTGTTGGTATCTGTACTGATGGCGCAAAAGCCATGACAGAGAGACATAGTGGAGTGGTAATGCGCATGCAAGTAGTTGCTCCCGACGCCACTTGGGTACACAGCAGCATCCACCGAGAGGCTCTTGCTGCCAAGGGAATGCCTGACAGCTTGAAAGACGTTTTGGACACTACAATGAAAATGGTTAACTTTGTTAAAGCAAGGCCCCTGAACTCTCGTGTATTTTCTGCACTATGCAATGATATGGGCAGCGAACACGTAACGCTTTTACAACATACTGTGTGCTGGTTATCAAGGGGCAAAGTATTGACACGTTTTTTTTAAATTGAGAGACGAGCTTAAAGTTTTCTTTACTGACCATCATTTTCACCTGTCTGACCCCTTGCACGATGACGAGTTTCTCACACAACTGGCCTATCTGGGTGATGTTTCTTCTCGCCTGAATGATCTGAATCTAGGATTACAGGGACTCTCTGCAACTATATTCAATGTGAGGGACAATATTGAGGCTATGATTAAGAAGTTGGAGCTATTCTCTATCTGCATTAACAAGGACAACACACAGGTCTTTCCGTCATTGTATGATTGTTTGTGTGCAAATTAACTCAAGCTTACGGACAATGTCAAATGTGATATAGTGAAGTACCTGAGTGAGCTGGGTGCGCAATTACGCAGATACTTTCCCGAAATGGACGACACAAACAACTGGATTCATTATCCCTTTCATGCCCTGCCTCCAGTCCACTTACCGATATCTGAACAAGAAAATTGCAACAAGCGGTTCTGTGAAAATTGAATTTAATCAGAAGCCGCTGCCAGATTTCTGGATAGGGCTGTACCCAGAGTAGCCTGCCTTGGAAAATCGAGCTGTTAAGACACTGATGCCCTTTGCAACCATGTACCTACAGTTGAAGTCGGAAGTTTACATACACTTAGGTTGAAGTCATTAAAACTTCAACCTTTTTTAACCACTCCACAAATTTCTTGTTAACAAACTATAGTTTTGGAAAGTCGGTTAGGACATCTACTTTGTGCCTGACACGAGTAATTTTTCCAACAATTGTTTACAGAGATTATTTCTCATTTAATTCACTGTATTCACTGTAATTCCAGTGGGTCAGATGTTTACATACACTAAGTTGACTGTGCCTTTAAACAGCTTGGAAAATTCCCGAAAATTATGTCATGGCTTTAGAAGCTTCTGATAGGCTCATTGACATCATGGGAAAATCTCTTTGCTTGACATCATGGGAAAATCAAAAGAAATCAGCCAAGATTTGTTGCGTACTATATTTATTAAATATTATATGAATCCTATTAATTGAAATTTAACATTGGCTATCTCAAGACATCAGTCAGGAAGTTAAAGCTTGGCCGCAAATGGGTCTTCCAAATGGACAATGACCCCAAGCATACTTCCAAAGTTGTGGCAAAATGGCTTAAGGACAACAAAATCAAGGTATTGGAGTGGCCATCACAAAGCCCTGACCTCAATTCTATAGAAAATGTGTGGGCAGAACTGAAAAAGTGTGTGCGAGCAAGAAGGCCGCTCAATGACCTGTTCCCTGGACCAACATTGGGACCATCCCTGCTCTGTGGCCTCCTCAGATTCCGTCAACATGCCGTAGCTGTAAGTGGTGACATCAAAGGCATGTTTCCTCAGATCCGCCTCTTACCAGTTGACAAACCGGTGCTACTCTTCATCTGGCAGAACATGCATAGAACTGAAGAACCGAGCATCTATGAGTGGCAGGTCTTGCCATTCAGCACGACTTGTAGTCCCTGTTGCGCCATCTACGCTCTGCAGCAACACGTTCAGGACAACATAGGAGCCAACGAAGAGCTTGTGAAGTTTTACGTGGACAACTGCCTTCAAAGCATCCCCTCTGCCGATGAAGCAAGAAACTTTGCTAATGGACTGTGGCAGTTGCTCCATACTGGAGGCTTTGAGATACGACAGTGGGCTAGCAATGTACCAACTGTCATCAAGCACCTACCACCCGAGGCCAGATCAGAAAGCAGCAAACTGTGGCTTTCCCAAAGTAGCACGCATCTCCAGGAACTAACCCTGTGGCTATGTTGGAACTGCCTCAGAGACTCCTTGGGATACAAGCACAGCACTGTGGAGTGCTCCAAACCTACAATGACGAATATCTACAGCATGCTCACCCTTCAATACAACCCACTAGGCTAAATCACGCCTTTCACAACCCAAGCCAATGTACTCGTCCAGGAGCTGTGGAAAGAAGGGATAGGTTGGGATGACCCCATTCAGCTCAGAGGCTGCTGGACAGATGGCTTGTCTGGGAACAAGACATTCCTGACCTTTTCCAGATGGAACTCCCCAGAACTTACACACCACCATATGCTGACAGTCGACCAGAGATCTGCACATATTCAGTGATGCGTCAGAGAGAGCATATGGCTCTGTTGCCTACATGTGGACTGTGGATGACCAGAAGCAAGTAAACATTTACTTCGTTCTGGCCAGGTCTCGCATTGCGCCAAAGAAGCAGCTGTTGATGCCACGCTTGGAGTTGAGTTCTGCATTCACTGGAGCTCAGCTGGCCAGTGTCCTCCAAGCAGAACTCACCCTGCCCATCGGACAAGTCATCCTCTGGTCCAATTCCACCACAGTCCTTCATTGGCTCAAGTCAGAATCTTGTAGATACAAGGTCTTTGGAGGAACTCGAGTTACAGAGATTCAGAACCTTACGGATGTAGCCAACTGGAGGTATGTGGATACCGCAAACCACCCAGCGGATCACATCACTCGGTCCAGGCCATCATGTCAAACCGGTCTATACCTTCTAACAGTCGTCTGGGTCCCTTGTTTCCTGAGTATGATAAGGATTCGGGACTCCTTAGAGTTGGCTTTAGACTACGAAGAGCAAAGCACCTGGAGATGGATGCTATGCACCCCATCGTCTTGGATCCAAATCATCCGCTGACCATGCTACTCATTCAAGATTTCGACGAGACTCTCCTCCATCCCGGCCCAGAGAGGGTTCTGGCAGAACAGAGTCATAGACACTGGATTCTGCGGGGAAGGGAAGCCATCCGGAAGTTTCAGCACACCTGTTTGCAATGGCAAAGATTGATCGCCAAACCTGAAGTTCCAAATATGGCAGACTTACCTTCTGCTCGTCTGCAACTGTACAAGCCACCCTTTTACTCTACTGGAGTGAATTGTTTCGGACCATTCAAAATAAAAATCGGACGTCGCAACGAAAAGAGATGGGGCATCGTCTACAAATGCATTGAGCAGCCGCTGCACCCACTTGGACCTCCTGGAGAGCCTGGATGCCGATACCTTCCTGATGTCTCTAACATGCTGACCAGACCGGACACGTCGCGTGCGCGAGCGTCGCAAAATACATTTTGAAATCCATGTTATTCAATTATTGCACCCACACTGCTTGCGCGCGCCAACGAGCGTCTGCGACACCAAGGGCTAAAATAGATGTCGTTCCTATTTCTGACGCAGATCGCGCTGCAAGTCCTGCCTCTCCCATCTCCTCATTGGTTTATAGAAGCAGGTACCCACGTGCCATCTCCTCATTGGTTTATAGAAAGACGAACTGTTTTGCCGGTAGTCGTGGTAATACAATGAAAGTTTAGATGCGATCACCATATAATTTAAACGATGAAAAGGCCTGGAAGGAGGAGAGATGACTAGAAACGATTCAGTTGGCCGTTTTATGTGTGGATTAATTGTTGGAGTAGAGATCCTTGTGCATTTCAGGTAAAATAACAACTCAATGTTTATATCCCATGACAAATTAGCTAGCAACAGCAAGCTAGCTAAATAGGACAAATTAACGTTAGCTAGCAAGAGCAAGCTAGCTAGCTAAATTACCATACATGTTTAATGCTTTTCGACCTGTCCCCAAATTAATGTCATTGGTTCAGAGTTTGTTTTGATATTTTAACCTGCGTGTCGTGATCGCGTTTGGTGTGGGGGGGCAAAATAAATTTATGCACGATGGCGCACGCACGCAGCCGGTTTGGGCAAGTTGTAAGACGCTTCATTGCACGTCGAGGCAAGCCTTTCGAGCTTCTTTCGGACAATGGTACGAACTTCGTTGGAGGAGACCGAGAACTGGGAGAGGCCTTCAAAGTGATGGCCCCCCCACCTGAAGGAACAGTTGGCCGAGCAGAGGATAACATTCCAGTTAAACCCGCCAAGCCCTCACTTTGT